>NC_092499.1:34798461-35106730 GCF_047511675.1 Marmota flaviventris | reverse complement strand
TTTCATCATTTCTTCTCCTTCTCTCTCTTCTTTTCTCATTCCCTTCCCCTCCTCATTCTACTTCCTTCCATCTCTTTCTCCTCTTCTTCTTCCTCTCCCTCTCCATCATACCTACCTAGAAGAGCAACACCTGTGTGTTGGTAGCAGGTGACTTCCCAGGTCACTCTCCTCTCTCTCAGCTACCTCTGGCTTCTGGTTATTCCTGTTACACTATCCTGCAATGTGTGGAGCACGATGGAAGTTTATGTGGCACCAGCTGTCTTCTTCCAAATATAGAGAGGTAGCGAAAAACTGTTAGGAACTAAAAAACAAAAAAAAAAACAAAAACAAAAAAAACACCACCAACAACAACAACAAACAACAGTGAAATAAGTGTTTTGTGAGGCCAGCAGAATTTTGTAAATAACTTTTCAATACCACTGCATACTTTAAACCTCTACACTTGCAACTAAGAAAACAGAGGTTCAAAAAAGTTAATTGTCTTAAGGTCACATAGGTTGTTTATGTAATGATCTCTAAAACTTCAGTTCAGTGTTCTTTTTGCCTGCTATTCTGTACCAGATACCACTACAGCCCACTGAATATGAAATCCATAAAGCAGAAATCATATCTTGTTAGCTAATGATTTTCTTTTTTCTTTCTTTTTTTTAGAGAGACTTAAGTTTTCATTTAAAATATGCAAGCTTGAACAAGGACAAATATTCCCATGAAGGTGAATCCCAGATACAGGTCAACTGCTTCCATGTATATGCATGTGTGCACCATCCAACCATGGAACTGCACACCTATTCTACAGTTAAGTCCTAGCAAAGTCTAATCCTCAATCTGGGCATAAGGTTTCACAAGGGGCAACTAAATACAGGGTTGTAGGAAGAAAGGATCAAGGGTGAATAAAAAACATGGGAGTGGTGAACAGGAGAAAATATCTTAATTGCAATAAAGGCTTCTATTCAAAACCCAATCAGGGTCCTGTAAGGAATAAAAGGTACAAAAATAACAGGAAGACAACAGGAATAAAACCCACATGAATCACTGTGGCATCCAGTTTCTATTCACAAAGAAAAAGCTCCAGTCCATCTTTTAATTTTTTTTGAAAAATTCCTGACATTACAGAACTAAACTGAAATGTATTAATAGTCCACTCTTATATTTCCATGACAAACAGAAAAATTCATGGGCCAAAAAAAAAAAAAAAAATAGGGAGAAGCTTATAAAACTAAATATGGATCTCAGCATTAACAGCTGAACAGAGAAAGGAATTAAAACGCTTTAATTAAAAAATCACGAGTGGATGATAAAGTGTGTAGAAACTGAAAATTTACAAACTATTTAAAACCTGGAATCCCTGACTGTTCAGAAACTACACAGATGGATCATGGGTGGTGGTGAACAGCAGAAAGGGATTATGGATGAATCTGCATTGTTCTAGCTGCTCCCCATGCCACGCTGCTCCCCATGCCACCCGTCTCCGAGGAAAGCCTGACATCGATTAGATACTGAGCCAGGCTAATGCTGGCAGCAGATCCAGTGATGGTAACCTGCCTATCGGTAGATCCTTCCACTGGGTTCGCAATTTTGATCTGCGCCCCAGACATCTGATGGATCTCATTGATTTTGGCGCCTTGACGCCCGATTATGCAGCCAATCAAATCGTTTGGAATGGTGAGTTCATGAGAAGTAGTCTGAGCAGATGCATCCAAACCTGCACTGAATCCGGTGTTGCCATGCGTCATAGGAAAATGAGACTGTTGCATTGCCAACTGGTGCAGCTTGGTCAAATCTGGCTGTGGAATGGCATACTGTCCTTGAATGGTATAGGCCTCTAGAGGTGGTCCCTCCAGGTCAGGGTTGAGGCACATGGACGGGGTGGTGTGGGGAAAGCTCGCACTGTTGCTGCCTGTGCTGTACCTGTCCTGACCACCTGCAAAAATGACTGGAGAACTTGACGGCTTGGGCCGGTACAGGATAGTCACGCTGTTGGGGGTGGGGGTGGGGGTGGGGTGGAGGGGGGACTCCAACTTGACCACGCAGATCTGTTTGACACACTCAATGATGGATTGCGGAATGCCAGCAATAGTGATGGCCCGCTCAGTTGAATTGGGGAGCATATCCCCTGCCACCTGGACTTGAGCCCCTGTACTCTCTCGTATTTCCTTAATCTTGCAACCACCTTTTCCAATGAGAGAGCCACACTGACTAGCAGGGACCACCAGCCTCAGAGTGACCTGGGGTCTACTGGCAGCTGTGCTATTGGTCATAGAGCTGCTGATGTCCTCTTCCAGTTTGTCAATGATCATAGCAAAGGCTTTGAGGATGGCATTAGTGGGTCCAGCCAAAGTGATAATTCTCTCAGGACAATTCCCTTCTGAGATATTAATAGTGCACCACTCTCCTCGCGCATCTTCTTAACCGATTCTCCTTTCTTTCCGATGATACTGCCAACTTCCTTTCCATGCATAAGTAGCGGAATGGTGAGAGTGACATTTAACCCACCTTCAATCACACCGTGTCCATGTCGAGCAGTGTTATGGGGAGCTGGACTTTGAGTGGTCAAGTCTTTGGTCACTGGTGGGGGTGAAAGCCGAAAACTTCAGGTGCGAGACGACTGAGGGGAAAAGGGGAGCTGGCGGGAAGGGGAAGGGCGGGAGGCGGGGTGGGGGGGGTGGGGGGTGGGAGGCCGGGGCGGAACAATAGGGGCGGGCGGGAAGGCAAGGGGGGGCCGTGGGCGGGCGGAGGAGGAAGGGGGGGTGGAGGAGGAGGAGGAGGAAGGGGGAAAGAGACCGTGGGGCGGGGAGGGGGGCGCGGGGCGGGGGGCGGGCAGGCGGGAGAGGGCACAGGCTGCTGCCTCTGCTGGTCTGGGGAGCTAATGATTTTCTAACACCTACCATACAAACTCAGCATCTTTCAAATTAATTGTACCTTAATTAATAACCTACACTTAAGTTTCTAGACTGGTATATACAGTGTGATATATGAAGTCATAGGGAAAAACAGACATATGTAAATAAAATGTTAACTCAGATTTGTCTGTGTTATGGATCTGCTTATAGATAAAAAATAATTTTGTAACAATAAGTTAACATTTTAAATTTAGACAAATTTATATTATGAAATTAATGATAAATTTGCATATTTTTAAATAAAGTGAATATTAATTAAAGTCTTTACATGTTAAAACAGAACATGCAACCTTGACCCCAGAGGGCCTATTATTAGTGATCTCCCATTTGTTTTTGGGTGAACAAGAAATCGTGTTTTTAGTATGATATCTCCATTATAAAGGATGGCAATTAAATTCAGAGGTTTTTGAAACATGTATGGAGAAAAAGAAAAAAAAATCCTTGTCCTTAAGCACTGATTATACACCTGGGAACATTTTTATGTTTAGTCTGGAAGTTGACACTAGCAAAGACACTCTGGTGTTGGCTGCTATGACAGCTGTCATCTGGCCTTGATCTCTTCTCATCTTCAAACTGGAATTAACTTGAAGAGAAAGGATGAAGGCAAGAGAATCCATGGGTCAGGACTAATTTTCAACTAATCATCTCTCTTTGTAGGCAGCAATAGATACAGATGTTTTTTTTTAAAAATCATAATCATATCACAAAAGAGAGAACCCAGACAGTGGTAACTTTGGGAACATTTCAAACACACTCTCCTTGTAAAAAAGGATGCTAGTATGATTATGGGAAAAGTTCTAAATTAAATAATTTAATCTACCTGATTGATTAGCAATTTATCTGATTATTTTTGAAAAAAACTGAGAAAAATTTTCTCAAAAAAATAAAGGGCATTTGTTTTATAAGTTGATTAAAGCATTTACATACTAATGAATGCATAAATGCATTTATGATTCTAATAATTCAACAACTCATCAATAAAATCATCCATTTGGTATGAAGGCAATTTGAAATCTTTGTTTCAATAACACCAATACAAGATTAATAAGTCGTCTTAAATTTTATTTAAAAAATAATTTTTGTATATGCTATAAAAATATGTGCTACGCATTCTATCTCCATCTATTGCATAGAACAGGAGCTATACATCCTTTTAACAAATGACCATCTGGACATTCTATATGAACTGCACTCAGTTTTACTTGCCAAACCCCCACCTGTGCTGACACAGACCTGCTCCTCCCTGTCTGTGGTGGGGTCTCCCCCCAGAGGCCCTAGCTCTTCTTGAGGTTTTTGTGGGACTCCCACAGGCAGCCCTCTCACTGTGGCTTCTCTCAGGGCACAGAAATATACTGCTGCATCCATGAGCTGTGAGGCTGTGATGGTGAGCTGGATGGAACTGGATGCCTTCTGGAAGTTGAGGGAATAGCGACCCTCTGTTGCATTTTGCTTATTGTAAGAGTCCTGACGAATAAGGAAAGTCAGTTTCCCACTGGGTAGTTGTTTGTACCAGAATAAATAATAAGAAGGATCGCTGGTTTCATACACACAGTCCAAGGTCACAGCCTCCTTCTCCACCACAGAAATTGCAGTCTGAGCTTGAATTACCTTCTGGGCCATGCTGGTTCCTGCAGGAGAGAAGAAGAAATAGATTAATCCTTTATCTGGAACTATGAGAGTCAAAAAGATGAAGTGACTGAGGACCCAGTGCTCTGACCCATTGCCTTTTATTCATCCCTCATAACCTCATCAGAAAACAAAGATCTTCTCTTCAGGACCTTTAGGGCTGAGAAGAGCCTGAGCCCTGTGCTTGTGCATATCCTTACCAAGACAGATGGAGGCGATGGCTGCTCCCAGCAGGCTGGTGGCCAGCATAATGGTAGCTCTTCCCTGAGAAAAATGCTCTATGTTTTGTCCCAAATCCAGATCTTAATTCTGCACCTGGTGCTCAAGAGGTACAAGCAAAGTTACTGGGCTATGCACTGCATCTGCTCCAACAGGAAATGCAGTTAGCAGATATGGGGCAGGTTTGCCTGGGTCCTGTCACATGCTTCCTGTATAGTGGGAGATGCCTGACAGCTCTGAGCAGCTGCTTTATCTTATTATAATTTATTGGGTTGGATCATTTTCAGTATATTCTTTGATAAAAAAAATGGAGGACGTAAAATTATTATGAACTCTAGTCATGGGCTAACATGGTCATATATCTTTTGGTTTACATACACATTTTTTGCCCCTACAGATGATACCAAGGTGAAAAGTAAAAACTTTGTCTTTGTTCCTACCTTGCCAGTCATGTAATTTGGCAAAAATCACATGAGAAATACTTTATTGTTAACGAATAATTTCACATCATGTTTCCTGAGTCCCAAACTGACCATGACCTCTACATGTATAGCCTCCCTCTCTCAACGTTATGCAACAGAGATACATTTGTTATAACTGAAGAAACTGCACAGACACATCATTGTCATCCAGGATGCGTAGTTTACATCAGGTTTCAATCTCAGAACCATTCATTCTTTTGGTTGAGACAAACACATAATGACATGTCTACCATAACTGTATCACACAGAGTTGTTTTGTAGCCCTAATGTACTGCTATTAGTAGTGATAACTACACAATTCTGTGAATATACTAAAATGATACATTTATGGCATGTGAATTATATCTCAATAAAACTGTTATTTAAAATTGATAGAGTGAAAATAAATGAATGATAGCTAAAGTGACTCAATTATTGTGGTGGAAAGCATGACATGGGGCAGGGGAAGCTGTGGATATCAGGACAAACTGAGGCTATTATAATGTTCATTCTTCCCCCCCCCCCCAGTTCTGGGGATTGAACTTGCATAATAGGCAAGTGCTCTACCACTGAGCTACATCCACAGCCCATAATAACTAATTCTTACAGAGGAAATTAATCTCTATGTGATCCAGAGACAGATTTACTATGAAACAAATCAAGCTTTTATTTCATGGCTTCCTGCTATTCCAGTCACAGAAACTAGTATTTCTAAGCTTATTTTCTTTTTCTTAAAGAACGCTCTGAAAGAGAGCAGCATCAGGCCATGCAAAGCCTGACTTACACCTGCCAAGCCCAGAGAATGCAAGGTGGAAAAATGACATGTGGAGCTCCCAGACAGTTAAGGTCCTTCTCCTGGTGCCCCAAGTGTTGCATCAGAAGCCCAAGTTCATCTGTTTGTATCCATTTGGTGTGGAGAAACATGAGGCTATTTTATTGAAAGGTCATGAGCATCCTCCTCTGTTGTAAGCAGACACCTGAGTTTTTTGTTGGTTACTGCAGGAGTATCATGATACAATGATAAAAATAACAGGTCAGGTTTCACTGCTAGAGTCATGTGCAGAATCCTGAACATCTCAGAGCACAAACCTCAAGGTCATTCTTTAGCACTGAAAAGTTACCAGGTTGAGTGAAAGGTCAGAGTGAGGTGTGTTGGCACAGTGTGAGCAAGATGCCCTGGAACAGCCTGTACTGACAGGGCTGTTCTGAACCTCAGTGTCCCAGACAGGAGGATGGTCTCTCTTAGCTGTCCTCTTAAAAAATTCTTAGGGATTTGCATTTCTAGAACAATTCCATGGGGAAAAGAAGTCAAGGATAGGGCAAATAAACATCCATTGACTGAAGATGGAGTTTCTGCTGTTAAAATCAACAAGACACACTATCCTGATTCCAACTGTAAAAACAGATCACACATTAGTTCATGAACCATTTTTTCTGGGCACATTTATAAACAGTTAAAGTGACTCATTTCAGCACAGACCAACTAACTGAACTGTCCTGTAGCAGAGCTAGTGGAACTTGTCAGGCGTGTTCTCCATCTGTGGGAAAGGAGAGACATCTGCGCTGAAAACAGGCTCCTCTGGAAAACAGTCCAGTTCCCTTTGACATTGTCCCTCCCCTATTCTGCTCTGGAGAGTAATCCAAGAACTCCAGATGCCCTGGCTCTGAAGCAACAGAGCTGGAAGGTCCTGGCACAAAACTTCAGCCAGGGACACTAGACAGAGGAATCACCCCTCACTGATTGGCCACACCCAGGATCTCCTCGCTCTCTGGATTTGTGCTGCACCTGCACAGCCCCTCAAAAACCTCAGAGCCCAGTGTCATGCCAGGCTCACCTCTGCCTGAGAGGTTTCTTTATGGGGAAGGAGCTGTTGCCCCTAGTCAGCTTGCCTGGAAAACACTTCTGGTCTTCTGATGATCTTCTCAGGAGGAGCCCAGGCCCTTGATTTAGATATTTGGACATACCAAAAAAGGAAAGGTGGACAGCTGTGTCTATAAGTGCAGTTCAGGGTCAGAACTGCCCTTCAGGGTGCAGGAAGCATAACAGGACCTCTGCCTGGGTCACAGAGTCTCCATGGCACCTTCTAAAAATAGCAAAGGCTTTGTTACAATGGTAATGTAATAGGGATATTCTCCAATTCCAAAGGGGTTGAAGGTCATCCTAAAACCAAGGCATTGACATCTTAGCCATTTTAAGTAAATGCTGTTCCCTGAATATCAACAAGATGGCCAATCCTGAGTGGAAAGCAGATAGCATGGCTGCCTGAGAGTCAGCAGAAAGTTTTTTTCAGGGATTCACTAAATTTGAGACTGTTCTTATTCTAGTTGCTTGATTCCTTGTGGAATCTTCTACAACATCTAGTTCAGATATTAGGCAAAACAAACTGCCCTACAAGATTAGGCCACAGCTGAAGCAAAGATAAATGTGCAGAAGGGGAATTTGACAATTACCCACCAGAAGGGACAGCATATGCTGTGTTTCCCTCTGTCCCTGCAGCCTGCTCTCCATCTTTGAAGATGTATGTGCCCTAGAGTGGAACTCAAGTTCCAAAGATGGGAAAGTAGTATTGAGGGTGAAGAGTGGGGCTCCAGGAAGGACACAGTAACACTCTCTGTACACTTTACACTAGTGCCTGGGGCCCACATAGTGTCTATTTCCTCTTTCACCCTATTTAAATGCAGGACAATATGGCTCCCTTAAGTCTTCCCAGCCCCATCATCACATGTCTGTTTACACCTAGTAAAGATGTTTTAAAGCATATAGGTTCACTGGGAGTATAACAAAGGATGTTCTGAGATCTCTCCTTGATGCATTTCCACGCATCTCCCGGAATCAGGGAGTAAACCTCTCTGCTTAGATTCCCTCCCTTCTCTGTCCTGCCCTTTACCTGAGGAACTCCTACTCATTCATTAAGGACATGAGTGCACTCACTTTTTCTTCAGGCTGAGTCAGGGCCCACCTCTTCTCCCTCCATAGTTTGTGTACATATCGGCTTGATCACATCAAGTTAGAATCCCTGTTTCTCAAGCTACACTTGGTGTTCCTGAGATCATGAACACAATCCTGTTAGTATCATTAGTCCATCTCCCCAAACATATAAGAACTTCACTCAAAAAAGGTGTTAAAAATATCTGAAGAATGAGGGACTAAATAAGTGAACGGATATGTCCTTTTATGAGATATAGTCTATGTGAGAGGATGTGTCTCGGGCCCTGGTGTGGATAGCTTCTCCCAGGGTAGGTTCTGGATAATAGATGCACCTATGTTTCTCACAACTGTATGAAATACCAGTGTTCCTGTAAGGGCCACTATCATCCTGATATTTTTTTAAAAAATATTATGACCTTCAAACACATACAAAAATAAAATTAGGTATTAAATTTCAGTCTCACAAGAGTTGCAAAATTATCAAATTAAATAAAAATGCAAATAAATATAAAATAATTAAAATTCTAATTAAAACATCAGTGTAAGGGATGACTCATTAATGAAACTAAAGATTTGGTATACATTTATTTGAATAAAGGTAGGAATGGATAGTTCAACAATGGACAAATTAGGAGCTTGATATATTTTTGTCTGTATTATGATTAGTAATTACTAGGGGAGGGATTTTTTTAAATTCAAAAGTACTGTATTAAGTCCTCCATGTACAATTTTATTATTTCATGAATCATTAAAAATTCATCTCTTAAAGTATATATTATGCATTTATTGCTACTTTTATATCTATTGAATGGCATGTTTATGCACACTAACAGTGAATGTGAAAAATAAATCATCTTTGAATGGGAAGATATCAGTGACCATGTTAATGCAAATTCTTTTGAACTTGGCCACTGTATAGGCCATAATCAAAATAATAATCAAAATATCCTGAAAACTTTTATCCATCTAACCAACTATGATGCCTTGGTTTATAAAGTGCAAAAATTGATCACTCCTACAAAGAGTTAAGAGAGCAAATACAGGCAACCATTGATGACACCAATAAATAGATAAGGGAGAAAATACAGGTAGAGGTAGACATAATCTGCACAGATTCTACAAGATTATAGGGATAAGTCCCATTTACTCTTAATTTGGTGAAAATGTCACAAAAAGATCATAATCAAAGGTATGTTCAATTATAAGTTAGTCATCCACATGATTAGAGATATGCTTTTATTAAAAAATTGACTAAAAAGCTAAGTGCAGTAGTGCACACTTATAATCCCAGCAACTCTGAAAGCTGTGGCAGAAGAATCACAAGTTGAAGGCCAGTCTCAGCAACTTAGCAAGACCCTGACTCAAAATAAAAAAATAAAAAGGGCTGTAGATGGAACCACCACTGTGTAAAGCACCACTGGATTCAATTATCTTCTCAGTACTAAAATAATAATAATAATAATAATAATAATAATAATAGTAATGGGATTATATCAAGTGAAAAAGCTTCGCAAAGCAAAGGAAAAAATCAATAGAGTGAAGAGACAATCTACAGAATGCAATAAAATATTTGCCAAAATTTAATCTGACAGAGGATAAATATCCAGACTATGTAGATCTGCCTCACCAACCTGCATGGGAGCCCCGGTCCAGAGTAGGCCTGGATCCATCCCACCACCTGCAGACCACCCCTTCCAGCTCAGACCCATCTGATGACCTGTGGGGGAGCCCATGCCCAGTATAGGCCTGGGTCTTCCCCACCACCACCACCACCACCACCACCACCAAGGATCCCAGGTCTAAACCACTTTTATCTTGAGACACTGCAGTGATCCCCATAGCCTTCACCATGTAGTAGTCTCTACCTTTGGACAACAGACAGGGCCTAGAAGCAGCTACATCTTGGAATAGGCATTCCAAATCCAGTGCAAGGCCTATCCTTTCAGCCTCATCTCTGAAAGACATTGCATCCACCTTGAGACACCTCCACTGCTATCTTGAGTTACCACTTGCTATTGCCACCACCACCTATAGTTGAGTAGCATCCATCCTGGGACACTGCAAGAGTCTGGAAGCCTAAAACCAAGGTGAGGTAGACATAATCTGTATAGATTCTACAAGATTATAGGGTAGAAAATTTAATTCCTCAGATCCACACTTCAAGAAATAAGTCACATAGACAATATGAAAAAAAAAGTAAGGAAAGAAAGTGCCCCAAACAAACCAGTAAACTACAATGACGGAAACCATGGACAGCACAGTTGATGAAATGTCAGAAAAGGAGTACTGAATGCTCATAATTAAAATGATCTGTGAATTAAAGAATGACCTAAATAGCAACTACAGGGCAAAAATTGATCACTCCTACAAAGAGTTAAGAGAGCAAATACAGGCAACCATTGATGACACCAATAAATAGATAAGGGAGCAAATACAGGCATCTATTGATCACACCATAAAAGAGATAAGGGAACAAATTCAGGTAACAAAAGATTACTTCAAGAAAGTGAAACAGATTTTGAACAACAACAACAAAATCAGAAATCCTTGAAATGAAGGACATAATAAACCAAATTAAAAAAACAAAACAAACAAACAAAAAAACCTCAATAGAAAGCATCACCAACAGACAAAACACTTGGAAGATGGGACATCAGATAATGAAGACAAAGTGTACAAGCTGTAAAATAAAGTTGACCACACAATGAAGATGGTAAGAAACCATGAACAGAACATTCAAAAATTATGGACAGCATTAAAATACCAAATCTAAGAGTTATTGAGATAGATGAAAGCACAGAGTTTCAAACCAAGGGAATGAAAATATCTTAAATAAAATAATATCAGGAAATTTCCCAAACATGAAGAATGAATTGGAAAATCAAATACAAGAGGCTTATATGACAGAGGGTAAATATCCAGACTTGTAGATCTGCCTTGCCAACCTGCATGTACCAAATGTACAAAATTACAACCAAGACACATTATAATGAATAAGTAGAGAATCTTAATAGCTGCAAGAGAGAGGAATCAGACCACATATAAGGGGAGACCAATTTGTATCTCAGCTTTTTCAACCCAGACCCTCAAAGCCATGAGATCCTGAAAGAACATATACCAACCTCTTAAAGAAAATGGATGCCAAACAAAAATCTTATATCCAGTAAAATTAACTTTAGAATTTGATGATGAAATGAAAACCTTCCATGATAAAAAAGGTTAAAATAATTTGCAACTTGAAATTCTACACTATAGAAGATCCTCAGCAAAATATTCCATGAAGAGTAATTGAAAAACAACAATGAAAATCAGCAAAGGGAGGTATTACACTAAAGGAAAACTAATCCAAGGAGAAACCAAGTCAATTTAAGTTCCAAAAATAAACAAAAATGGCTGGGAATACAAACCATGTCTCAAAAATAACCCTGAATGTTCATGGCCTAAACTCACCAATCAAAAGACATAGACTGGCACATTAGATTATAAAAAAATGACAATATGTTGCCTCCAAGAGACTCATCTCATAGGAAAACATATTTACAGACTGAAGGTGAAAGGTTGGGAAAAATCATACCACTCACATGGACTGTGGATGCAAGCAGGGGTTTCCATCATATCAAATAAAGTATATTTTAAGCCAAAGTTAATCAAAAGAGATAAAGAAGGATATTTTATAATGCTTAAGGGAACCATTCATCAACAAGACATAAAAATTATAAATATAGCCTCAAATAATGGAGTGTCTATGTTCATTAAAAAAAAAAAAAAAAAAAAAACTCTTCTCAAGTTTGATAGTCAAATAGACCAAAGCACAAAAATTCTGGGTGACTTTAACACACCTCTTTCACTACTGGATAGATCATCCAAACAAAAGCTGAACAAAGAAACTATAGAATTCAATAATACAATCAATAACTTAGACTTAACTGATATATATAGAATTTTTCATTCTTCAATGAATGAATACACTTTCTTCTCAGCAGCACATGGATCCTTCTCTAAAATAGACCATATATTAAGCCACAAAGCAACTGTTAGCAAATATTTAAAAAGTAGAGATATTATCCTGTATTCTATCAGATCATAATGAAATGGAATTAGAAATCAATGGTAACATAAAAAATAAAAGCTCCTCCAACACCTGGAGACTAAATAATATGTTATTGAATGAACAATGGGTTGAAAAAAATGTCAAGGAGGAGACTAAAAAGTTCTTAGAGATGAATGAGAACACAGATATGATGTATTGAAATATCTGGGTCACTATGGAGGCAGTACTAAGAGGAAATTTTATTGCATGGAGTTTATTCCTTAAAGAAGAAAAAGTTAACAATAAATGACTGAACATTACATCTCAAGCCCTAGAAAAAAGAATGAATCAACACCAAAAGCAATAGAAAACAGGAAATTATTAAAATCAAAGCTGAAATCAATGAAATTTAAAAAATCAGTTGAAAAAATTAAAAAACAAGAAGTTAGTTCTTTGAAATAATAAAAAAAATTGATAAACCCTTAGCCATGTTTATGAAGAGAAGGAGAGAGAAAACTCCAATTACTAACAAATGTAATGAAAAAGGAAATATCACAGAAGATAATTGGAAGATACAGAAGATAATTGGAAATTATTTTGAAAACTTGAACTACGATAAAACAGAAAATATCAAAGACATCAGCAAATTTGTAGTCATATGTTTTGCCCAAATAAAATCAGGATGAAATACCCAATTTAACAGATCAATTTCAAGCGATGAAATAGAAGATGCCATTAGAAGCCTAATAAGCAAGAAATGCCCAGAACCAGATGGATACAGAGCTCAGTTCTATAAGACCTGTAAGGAAAAACTAATACCAATACTCTTCAAATTATTTCATGAAATAGAAAAAGAGGGATAACTTCCAAACTCATTCTATAAGGCCAAAATCACCCTGATTCCAAAACCAGACAAAGACACATCAAAGAAAGAAAACTTCAGACCAATATGTCTAATGAATAGATGCAAAAATCCTCAATAAAATTCTGGCAAATTGAATACAAAAACATATCAAATTGATAGTGCACCACTATCAAGTGGGGCTCATCCCAGAGATGCAAGTTTGGTTCAACATACCGGAATCAATAAGTGTAATTCATCACTTCAATAGATTTAAAGATAAAAACCATATCATCATCTCAATTGATGTAGAAAATTATTCAACAAAGTACAGCACCCCTTCATGTTCAAAATACCAGAAAAACTATGGATTATAGGGACATATCTCAACATCATAAAAGCTATCTATGCTAAGCCCCAGGCCAACATCATTCTAAATGGAGAAATGAAAGCATTCCCTCTAAAAACTGGAATAAGACAGAAATGCTCTCTTTCATCTCTTCTATTTAATATAGTTCTTGAAACACTGGCTAGACCAATTAGACAAACAAAAGAAATTAAAAGTATACAGATGGGAAAAGAAAAATTCAAATTAGCATCATTTGCTGACAATGTGATTCTATACCTAGAAGACCCAAAAAATTCCACCAGAAAACTTCTCAAACTAGTAAATGAATTCAGTAAAGTAACAGGATACAAAATCAAAACCCATATATCAAAGGCATTTATGTACATCAGTGACAAATCCTCTGAAAGGGAAATGAAGAAAACAACCCCACTTACAATAGCCTCAAAAACAAAACAAAAAACCCCAACAATTTTGGATTCAATTTAATGAAAGAGGTGAAAGACCTCTACAATGAAAACTACAGAACGTTAAAGAAAGCAATTAAAGAAGGCCTTAGAATATGGAAAGATCTCCCCTGTTCTTGGATAGGCAGAATTAATATTGTCAAAATGACCATACTACCAAAAACACTATACAGATTTTCCAATTAAAATCCCAATGACATTCCTCAGAGAAATAGAAAAGCAGTCATGAAATTCATTTGGAAAAAATAAGAGACCCAGAATAACTAAAACAATCCTTAGCAAGAAGAGTGAAGCAGGTGGCATCACTATACCAGACCTTAAACTATACTACAGAGCAATAGTAACAAAAACAGCATGGTATTGGCACCAAAATAGACTGGTAGACCAATGGTACAGAATAGAGACACAGAGACTAACCCACATAATTAAAGCTATCTTGTATCAGACAAAAGCATCAAAAACATACACTGAAGAAAAGATACCCTCTTCAATATATGGTGCTGAGAAAACTGGAAATCCATATGCAACAAAATGAAATTAAACCCCTATCTCTCACCATGCACAAAACTAAACTCAAAGTGGATCAAGAATTTAGGATTAAACCAGAGAAAATGCATCTATTAGAAGAAAAACTAGGCCTAAATCTTCATTATGTTAGATTAGGCTCTGACTTCCTTAATAAAACTCCTATAGAGCAAGAATTAAAATCAAGAATCACCAAATGAGATGGATTCAAACTAAAATGCTTCTTCTCAGCAAAAGAAACAATCATTGAAGTGAATAGAGAGACTACATTTGAGAACAAATTTTTACCACACACACATCAAATAGAGCACTAATCTCTAGGATATATAAGCAACTCAAAACCCTTAACACCCCAAAATCAAATAACCCAATAAATAAATGGGCCAAGGAATCAAGCAGACATTTCTCAGAGGTAATATACAATCAATCAACAAATATATTAAAAAGATGTTCAACATCTCTAGTAATTAGAGTAATGCAAATGAAAACTACTCTAAGGTTTGATCTCACTCCAGTAAGAATGGCAGCTATTAAGAATTCAAACAACAATAAGTGTTGGCGAGGATGTGGGGAAAAAAGCACACTCATACATTGCTGGTGGGACTGCAAATTGGTGTAGCCAGTATGGAATGCAGTATGGAGATTCCTTGTAAAACTGGGAATGGAATGACCTTTTGACCCAGCTATTTCTCTCCTTGATCTATACCCAAAGGATTTAAAAGAGCATACTACAGGGACACAGCCACATCAATGTTATAGAAGCTTAATTCACAATAGCTAAACTGTAGAACTAATTATGATGCCCTTCATCATGAAAGATAAAGTATGAAGGATGAATGGATAAAGTATGGTACATTTACACAATGGAATATTATTCAGCATTAAAAGATAAAAAAATATGGCATTTGCAGGTAAATGGATGGAGTTGGAGAATATTATACTAAGTGAAGTTAAACAATCCAAAACAAACAAACAAAAAAACAAATGCCAAGTCTTTTTTTCTGATTTAAGGATGCTGATTCATAATATGGTTGCAGGGGGCATGGGAGGATTTAATGAACTCTAGATAGGGAAAAGGGGAGTAATAGAAAGGGAGAGGGCACGGGGGTAGGAAAAACAGTGGAATGAGATGGGCATCATTAACCTGAGTACATATATGAAGACATGGATGGTGTGACTCTACTTTGTGTACAACCAGAGATATGAAAACATGTGCTCTATATTTGTCATATTAATTTTAATGCATTCTGCTGGCATATTAACAAATTAAAATTTAAAAAAGAATACAAATAATAATAAATGATGTAAAGAGTGTGAAGAAAAAGAAAATATCCAGAATATGTGAGACACTCCAAAAACTCAACAAAAAAAGAGTCATATAATTTAAAACTGAACAAATGATTTGAATAGATACTTATTAGGAAAAAATACAAAAAAGTTCCATATCTAAGTCAGTAATATCACACAAATCAAACAGTGGTGGCAGAAATGCAAATTAGTATAACCTCTGTAGTATGAATATTCCTCAAAAAAACTGAAAATCAACCCCCTCCATATTATTCAGCTAACCCACTTCTGAGAAATGAAAATGAGATGAGCAAACCCAAGAAATACCTGCACACTCATATTCATGTGGGATTATTCATTATAGCTAAGATACAGAATCACCTGAGGTGTCCATCAACAGATGAATAGATAATGGAAAATGTGTTATATAGACACCATGGAGTATTATCTAGCCATTAAAAAAATGAAGTCCTTTCATTTGCAATGAAATGGATGGAACTAGAAGACATTATTTTAAGTGAAATAAGTCAGACAAAGTATGTTCTCTCTCATGTATGGGAGTTTAAAAAAAAATTGACCTGAAAATAGCACAGGGATTAGTCGAGCCTGGAATGGCTGAGGAGTGGGATTTGATTAGTGCATAGTGTATGCATGTATGGAATTATCACACTGGACTCCATTAATATAAATAATTTAATATGTGTTAATAAAATGAAAATTATAAAACAAGATTTTTAAACAATTTATTTGTCATCCAAAAGAAAAATCCAAATCTAAAAGTACCACAGGTTTGGCAAACTTCTTTTCTATAAAAAAGCAAATAGTAAGTATTTTAGACTTTGAGGTCATAGTTTTCTATTGGAGCTATTCACCTCTGCTGTTTTCACACAAAAGTAGCCCTTTCCAATATGAAAATGAACAGGCATGGCTTCCTTTCAATAAACCTGTGTTTACAAAAGCAGATGGCATGCTCTTCTGTTTGACCTTTGGGACATAGTCTGCTGACCTCTGTTACAGTCTGGGATTTATTTATATGCCTCTAAAGATCCATGGACTAAAGTCTGCAAAACTCACTCAGCCTTATTTTCATAATTGTTTTTCCACAAGGATATTGTCATACCTCTTAGAGAAGACTTAAAATGAAGGAAGTATGTTATCTAAGATACTGGATAGTAAGGAGGAACAAGGAGGGTTGATTGTCATCATACCTGAGGTACTTTATTGCTGAGGATTCACAAGTGAGTTGCACAGATTATCATCTCTGCTATTAAGGAGCAAGCAGAGCAGTAATAAAGTTTCTTTTTTGTTTGTTTCTTTGTTTTTACCAAATACTCAAAGGAATTAAAGCATAATTACATATTTGAAAGCCAGAGGTCCCCAATTGTCAGAGAGGTCACTGAGATTCTCAACTTATGGACTCTTGACCAGATGTACAAGAATGAGTAAACAATTAATAGTTTTCACTATTTTGAGTAAACAATTAATATTTTTCACTATTTTCAGGGAAGGGAAAATAATTTTTAGAGGAGGAAGAACAGGAAGTGGAGGAAGAGAAGGAAAATGAACCCTTCAAATCGCTAGGTCACATTAGAAAGTTTTTCTGTAGCTGAAGAGCAAATGAGAATCCAGGTCCACCTGCCAAGGTCTGACAAGGTCACTCTCAGTACAAAGGTCTATACTGGCATGGTGGGTTTGTCAAGTGCACTGGGGCAGAGGAGCAAGGGAATAAGGTGGGTTTTTAATTAGGATGTGGAGGAAAATTAGGTGGTAGGAGGTTATGACATCTTTTGGAAAATTTCATGAACTTAATTCAACAGAACTGAGAGAAAGATTAAGTGTAATAATTCAAGAAATGAATAAATATGGCCCAGAATATTCATGAGTCCTAACATGCCCTTAGTGGTTTGCCTATTTGGTGCCCATTCTTTCCTATTTCTCACTAACAGAATGCTATTTTGATGTGGGTGGCAGCATAGTTAAAATTTTAAGAAGTCCTGAAACCCCATCTTCCTCGCAGCTGGGGTGAGGGGTGGGCACATCTGGTGACTCAGGTGAGTGGAAGGTCAATGAAGGCTGCTGGGCAAAGCCTCTGCCAGCAGGTACCCATTGCCTGTGATCACTCGTTCTCTCCATCTATGACATGGAAGGATCTCTAGCAGTTTATTGGGGGGGAGGTTATAAACACAACAGGGACACTTGCAGGATGAGAAATATTGAGCTGGAGAGACCCTAGGACCCTCACAACATGACAAAGTCCCTAACAATGACAGTCCTGCTTCTAACAGAGCTGCTTTATGTGAGAGAAAAGTAACCCCCTAACACTGCTTACATTTTCTGTAACAGAGACTCTGCCAACCTCTAAATGAGGCTAAGGATATTCATTAAAAATACAAACCCATCATAAAGAGATCTTATTTTTAAAATGATGGCCCAAATAGAATAATTTAGTCCCATCGTCATGAATTACTATTTCTGCAAGGGAGCAGGTCTGCCTGAAACCTTTGTTTTGAAGACACACCTCATTTTGGTGGACTGAAGAGACCTCAAAGGTTTTGAATTCTAGATGTATATTTACATGCTTTGTCTCTGAACATTCTTTTTGTACTCTTGACATGCAATTAGAAAACAGTTTTAAAACCCCCAGTTTTACAGACCTATGACTTTATGTGGTTT
Source organism: Marmota flaviventris (assembly GCF_047511675.1). Lineage (NCBI taxonomy): Eukaryota > Metazoa > Chordata > Mammalia > Rodentia > Sciuridae > Marmota > Marmota flaviventris. The sequence continues at coordinate 35,088,426 of NC_092499.1, read as the reverse complement.
TAAATAAATGCATTTGGTTGAAATCTTGGTATTTCTTAGCTTCAGTTCTCTCATCCGTAATTAAAGAAAAACAGTACCTTCTTTGTCTGAGTCCTAAGATTATTGTAAAATGAATTAATATACATATTACATACATATGTTTAATATACATAAATAAAGCCATTATTAATGAAAAAAATACAAACCCATCAGCTTGTCAGAGCCTGCTGAGTGAGCCAGCACTGAGTGCAATAGTCTAGGACTTCTGAGGTACTCTGGGCAACTCTGGCACAGGTGATGCTGATAGATCGAGGTGGGGCTTTTGGGAACCATTATCTGTTTCCTTTACACCAGGAATACATATAAATACAAATTCCCTGATTTTCTCCACAAACACACTTTTAGTAGTGTCAAAACTGTGTCAAGAAAACTACAGTCAGCATTTATTTATTTTAGTAGGAGTGAGAATAAATAGATGGAAAACCAGTGTATTTGATCCTAGAAGCCTTTCACAACACAGCATTTCAGGTCCTGGCTATTGAGAATATACACCCCTCTAATAGATGAGGAAACTAGGACCTTCTTACAGATTGCCCTTTTCCTCATGGAGAAATTGAGGCTTGGAAATCACACAACTCTTAAATGGCACAATTTGATCAGATATTCCCCTCTTTTCTTACACAACAGCTCCAATCCTCAGCTGTGAGATGGAAGGTTTGCTTGGACACATCCTAAGATCCCCCTCTTAACCCTAATGCTGAGAGTTCACCACTTCCTGGAACCAGAGAAAAGCAAAAGTCATTTCAGGCAACTCAAAGACCCCTCTGGGTCTAGGCCTGCAATAGAAAGGTGAGACCTTCCAATACTGAAAATTCCTTCCTCATTCTCCTTGAGTGAGGCTAGAAGACTGCTACACTAAGGGTGAGCCTGAGGACATGGAGCCAGGATGGGGAGACCTGAGCCTGGCATTGCAGTCCCCATTCCATATTTCAAGACCTTTGCCCTATTCCAAGATGCTTCAAAACTCACAAATTTGAACAGGCTCCCTTCCCACTGCATGTAGACTCCTTCATGGAGGATGTGAAACCACCAAGTCCACCCATGGTCAGAGCTTCTGGGAAGCAGCCCTGGCAGGGTTTGCGTCAGGGCTGCAGGTGCCTGCTGATCACTGTGCATCTGTAGCACAGAAGTAAGTGGCAGCGTCTGCAGCCTGGGAAGCCGTGATGGACAGGACGCTTCTTTTGGTGGAGGTGTCCAGGGTGGCTGTTAGTCTTCCACTGTGTTTTTCTCTCTCATTTGAACGTATTAAAATCACCAAAGCAGGACCTTTACCTGAATCCTGTCTATACCACTGTAGGTTGGTTATATCAGTTTTGTAACTGCAGTTCATGGTGGCATTTTCTCCCTCCTGGATGCTCAGGACCTGAAGACTAGTTTCTCCTTGTTGGCTGTTCACTCCTAGGCAGAAATGAGGCCAGAGACCAGAAGTCACTATTGGCATTTTCAAATCTCATTTGCAAAATCACAGGCAGACTCACCTCTCTGGCAAGTGGGCTCTAAATTCGGGTCTCCCTATTCCCATCTCCACCAGACCCCACTCACTGGCCAACTGAAGCCACAGAGTCACCAAACCCACTCCTAGGAGTTTCTGCATCCTTCTTCTTATTGGGATCACAGGAGGCACAGCTCTGGGACCTGAAAGGGAGCCAGGTCCCTCAGTTAGAAGAGTTAGCTCCCATTACTGAACATTTATGTAATCTTCCGCCCCCCACCCAGAGTCTCGATTTTTTTACCCAGCCAGTCAGCAGTGAACTCAATCCTTTGCTTTGAACACACATGCAACAGGCAAATTAGCAAGGGCGACTCTTTGAGCGCGTGTGCGCATACACACACACACACACACACACACACACACACACACACAGATTGGAATTATATGTAAGAAGAGGGAGACACTGCCATCTGGTGGTGGCAACACTTCCTGCTGATGAAATGTGCTCTGGATGGTGAAGTGTGCAGAGCTGACACTGAACTGGAAAGCTAGTTCATTCTCTGCCTGCATTGAATTCTGGTTAGAGTAAGTTCTGCTTAGAGTAAAAGCAGATACAGTTGAATTCAGGTCAGAACTCAATGAAGGAAGAATGTCGGAGCCCAGAAATTACTGGATATGTTTAGGAAGCCCTATTAAGTTTCCTAATATTACAACAATTTTTGCAAAGATTGTGGGGTTTTTAAAATTTATTTTTTGTTTTAGTTCTCTTTTCCCTTCCTTCCTCCCTCCCTCCCTCCTTTCCTCCCTTCCTCCTTTCCTTCCTTCCTCCCTCCCTCCGTCTCTCTCTCTCTCTTTCTCTATCCCTCCCTCCCTCCCTTCCTTCCTCCCTTCCTTCCTTCCTTCCTTCCTCCCTCCCTCCCCCTCTCACTTTCTCTCTCTCTCTCTCTCTCTCTCTCTCTCTCTCTCTCTCTCTCTCTCTCTCTCTCTCTCTTTCTTTCCCTAATAATGGAATGATAGTACATATGTCAGAGTTTTTATTTCGTGAGCAATGGAAATGGACTTGATTAAATTAAATTCGTAAAAGGAACAAATTAGGAAATACTGAGAACTAGAATCAAATCTACCAAATCAGGGAACCACAGAAAATAAGTCTGGAGAAACTCTTTTCTGAACATCCATAGGCTTATCTCTTACACTGATGTTTTAATTAGGATTAGAATTTTCTGAGCATCAGACTCTGCAGGTGTTGCCTGCAAGACAGGCAACATACATAGCTGTAATTTTCTTTCCCCTTTGTTCTGTCATCTCTGAATTGTTGTAATTACCTCCACTCCCCAAAAGGAAACTCTTTATCTTTCCTTTATTTCATATCTGGCTCCTGAGTCAACATTGGTAAAGATGCACCTGTGCAGGCTAAATATATGAAGTAACAGTTTGCTAGGATTGTATTACAAAATACCACAGATTGGCCAGGCACAGTGGCACATGCCTGTAATCCCAGCAACTTTGGAGGTGAGGCAGCAGGATCGAGATTTCAAAGCCAGTCTCAGCAAAAGTGAGTGCTAAGCAATTCAGTGAGACCCTGTCTCTGAATTAAATACAAAATAAGGCTGGGGATGTGGCACAGTGAGCCACTGCCCCTGAGTTCAATACTCCACCCACAACCCCCCCGCCCCCCGCAAAAAGAAAAAAACAACAACACAGACTGGTTGGCCTAAACAGCAAAATTTATTCTCTCACAATTCTGGAGGATTTAAGTCAAAAGTCCAGGTGTCAGCAGCTTTCAGTTCTCCTGAGGTCTCTCTCCTTGGCTTGCAGATGGCCATCTTCTCACTGTATCCTCACATGGTCCTCTTTGTTCTGCCTATGCTGCCTCTGCCCCATTCTCGTCTTCTTACATGGACACAGGTCATTTTGGATGAGAGACACCCTAAAGACCCCATTTTAACTGAATCACCTCTTTAAAGGGCCTATGTCTGATACACTCACCTTCCAAGGTACTCAGCACTGGGGACTCAATATATGAATTTTGTGGAAACATAATTCAGTACATAACAATCTGTAGCTGGGGCTTTCAATTTCTATGACAGGAGAAAGAGCTTTGCAGTCCTGACATGGAGGTCAATTTGAGATCCACTCACTCTATAGCTGTCCATGTCCTCTGGGACGATATTCTCATGAAAAATGGGTAATATCAATACAGTGCTACCTTTTAAGAATTGTGGAAATGTCAATGATGAGATAATAAAGTGCCGTTTAGAGCAGAGCCTGACAGTGATGTCTTAGAACATGCTATTGCTAAATAAATAAATAAATAAATAAATAAATAAAAAATGGATCTTGAAGCTGAGCAGTCAAAAAGAGTGGCAAAGGCCTTCTAGAAAATTTTGTAAATGTTTTAATATTGAATTGAGGATATTCTGTGTGGAAAATGAGCTAGTAATTGAGTAGAAAGAAAGGAAGTTAGAGAAAGAAAAGAAGAAAAGAAGGCTGGGGGAGAGCACTGGCTGGAACATTTGTGGATTGGAGAGCGCTAGAAGAGAAGCCCACAGCATGGTCTGGGTGGGATCAAAGTCACAAATCCATTTTGTTAGGGAAAAAAATGGGAGTTTTTTGATCAATCAACTGGGGTGTGTGTGTGTGTGTGTGTGTGTGGTTTTTTTTATTTTTTGGTGTTATTTTATAAGTTGAAATTTTCATCTGCCTGTTACCTGCTAGTTTTAAAGAGATTTTTCAGGAAATATAGAAAATAATTAAGAGATGGTCCCAGACTCTAAGAAATCCCAAGACTTGTCCAATGTTATACTACAAAGAGGGCAGGAGTCCAGTTTTATCAATATTTGCATATATTTGGCTCTATATGCAAAAAGTGCCCAGACTCTGGGAAGGAGAACTGTGAAGTCAGCTAACTAAAATGAAAGGGGACCTGTTCACTGTACCTTTGTTGAAACATGAGAATTATTTCCCCATTCATAAATGAAATAAGTGAAGAAAGAATAAAAGATTATCTTAAAACATATGTTTTATTCCAGGAGCTCATGTATGATGCGATATTAAAAGATCCATTAATACAATGTATGAAATTAAACATTTATATGCTTTGCCAATTAAAAAATATCCAACTTCAAAATATTTTCCTGATGTAACTCTTCATTATTAATGTAGACATATAAACCAATGGAACATAACAGAGAGATCAGAAATAAACACATGCATAACCACTCGACTGTTCTTTGTCAAGGGCATCAAGAATAGACAAGGGGAAGAAGAGTGTCTGCAACAAATGGTTGTTGGAAAACTGGATATCCACTTGCAAATTAATGACACTGGACCTTCAGCTTATGCCATACACCAAATCAACTGGACGTGGATTCAAGACCTCAACATCAGTTTAAAAATGTGACACTCCTAGGATAAGACAGGAGAGGAGTTTCTTGCCCTTGCCCTTGGTGATAACTGACTCATGGATATGATTTCAAAAGCACAGCCAACAAAAGAAAAAGGAGACAACTTGAGACTGTGTCTTACCAAAGAGCTTCTTCACAGCAAATGAAACAATCTACAGAGCAAAACAATTACCTATGAGGTGAATGAAAATATTCACAAACCATGTCTGATAAGAGGTGAATCCCCAATATATATATATATATATATATATATATATATATATATATATATATATATATATATATATAAACTCCGGCAACTCAATAGAAAAAGTAAAAATACTTATTTAAAAGTGGAAAAAGGACTTGACTAGACATTTCCTCAAAGATATATAAATGGTCAAATATATGTTTAAAATGTGTCCAACATCACTAATCATCAGGGAACTGACAATCAGCATCAGGAATCAGGGATTCAAGCTTCCCATTGCATATTCCTTTTTTTATGAACCTGTTTTATTTTATTCACATTTAACATGATTATACACATCTATGTGCCTAGCACAATCTTCACTGTCACATTAAAAATACAGTACAATAACATTCAACATTAGGTACTTCATATTTATATATATTTTTTACTTTACAAATAATGCTGTAAACTGCTAAAGTCAAGCACACTGAGGCATAAGTTTCTAAAGAGTCTTGAGTTAGCTGAGCTTATCAAACACCTTTTTTTTTTTTTTTAAAAAAAAAAGGACAGCTAGGTGCAATAATTACATAAAAAATAGACCATTTACTTAAATACTATTTTAAGATATGCTTAAAGAATGTTGCATTAGAACCACTAGCCTGATTACCCATTATCTCCAGTATAAACAATGACAAAGTCTGCCAGGTGCTTTGGGGAAAGCATGTACAGTGTACTCTGTGCAATAAGGTGTGTTCATACACTAGAGTTGCCTGCCTTGTCAAAACAAAGGTTTCTAATTTTAAAGGCTACAAAATTCAAAATTACCAAATGCTGGGAGCCATTAGCCAAGTAGGTATGACAATTTCCTTGCGAGCGTACCCCATGTTGCTGACATGTTGCAGCGACATTGAATGTAGGTGACCTTGCTCAAGGACCAAGGCGGATTAGGGCGTTCCTGGTTTAGGTTCCAGGTTTAAGGTTTAAGATTATTCCTGCTGGGAATAGGGCGTATCCTGCTGCCTGAGTTCCCCTTGAATTCTCACGGGATTCAGACAGTATATTTTGGAGATAGAAGCCCAGTGGAGGTGGATTTGGGCAGAGAATGTGGATTTCCCCAGAACGTGATTGTAGACGGCTGGTGTGAGTTCGGGAATAAAGAGTTGCTGTTTGAATCTACAAGCTGTGTGGTGGCTCGTGATTGTGTGCCCAGCCAGACTGCGGCATTTGTGCCCAGCCAGACTGCGGCAACCAAAGAAAACAAAGCAAGCCATATCACATTTTTTTCTAGATACAGTTGTCAAATTTTATTCACAGCTTTCAGCACAGTCCAATCAGATGGTGAATGTGGGTTTTTTTCTGTTTAATAGTAATTTACAGAAAATTAAGTTCTCCTATATCCAGTGTACCGCATCTCATGCGGCTTTCAGCCAGCTGTTTCTTAGCTGTGCAGAAGGGAGCTCATCAACAGAAGCACTGTCAATCAAATTACTAATGATACCCCTCTGAGACTATCACACTCACCTCTGCAACTATGAAATTAGTGCTAAGTAACCTATCATCTTCTCTGGCTTAAAAACAGGTACCTTCTAATTAGTCCCACCAGTTTGCATGGTAGCTATGAGTTACTAAAATGTTTAACCATAATTTATTAACAGTCCTGTGTAAAAGTATTTTTAATTGAAAATTTATCTTTATTTCATCATGCATTGTGTGTTCTTGGTATCCTTGACAAAGATCAGTTGAATGTACATGCATGGGCTTATTTCTGGGCTCTCTATTCTATTCCTTTGGTTTGTAGGTCTGCCTTAATTATAGTAATCAAAAAATGATAATTTTGATTACTGAAGCTTATGTGATACATTCACCTTTGTTCTTCTTTCTCTCTTTTTTTTACAACTAAAAATATTCATTTATTTTATTTTATTTTTTTTTAATTTCCTTTTTGTCTTTTATTTTTCTTAGTCTTTTTTTATTATTAGTTGTTCAAAACATTACAAAGCTCTTGACATATCATATTTCATACATTTGATTCAAGCAGATTATGAACTCCCATTTTTACCCCATATACATATTGCAGATTCACATCGGTTCCACATCCACTTTTTTACATACTGCCATACAAGTGTCTGTTGTATTCTACTGCCCTTCCTATCCTCTACTATCCCCCCTCCCCTCCCCTCCCCTCCCCTCCCATCTTCTCTCTCTACCCCATCTACTGTAATTCATTTCTCTCTCTTGTTTTTCCCCTTTCCCCTCACTTCCTCTTATATGTAATTTTGTATAACAATGAGGGTCTCCTTCCTTCACCATGCAATTTCCCTTCTCTCTCTCTTTCCCTCCCACCTCTGGACCCTGTTTAATGGTGATCTTCTTCTCATAATCTTCCTCCCTATTCTGTTCTTAGTTGCTCTCCTTATATCAAAGATGACATTTGGCATTTGTTTTTTAGGGATTGGCTAGCTTCACTTAGCATAATCTGCTCTAGTGCCATCCATTTCCCTGCAAATTCCATGATTTTGCCATTTTTTTAGTGCAGAGTAATACTCCATGGTGTATAAATGCCAATTTTTTTTACTCCATTCATCTATTGAAGGGCATCTAGGTTGGTTCCACAGTCTAGCTATTGTGAATTGTGCTGCTATGAACATTGATATAGCAGTATCCCTATAGTACGCTCTTTTAAGGTCTTCAGGGAATAGTCTGAGAAGGGCAATAGCTGGGTCAAATGGTGGTTCCATTCCCAGCTTTCCCAGGAATCTCCATACTGCTTTCCAAATTGGCTGCACCAATTTGCAGTCCCACCAGCAATGTACAAGTGTACCCTTTTCCCCACATCCTCACCAGCATTTGTTGTTGTTTGACTTCATAATGGCTGCCAATCTTACTGGAGTGAGATGGTATCTTAGGGTGGTTTTGATTTGCATTTCTCTGACTGCTAGAGATGGTGAGCATTTTTTCATGTACTTGTTGATTGATTGTATGTCCTCCTCTGAGAAGTGTCTGTTCAGGTCCTTGGCCCATTTGTTGATTGGGTTATTTGTTATCTTACTGTTTAATTTAAACTAAAAAGTTTTTTCTCAGCAAGAGAAATAATAAGAGAGGTAAATAGGGAGCCTACATCCTGGGAACAAATTTTTACTCCTCACACTTCAGATAGAGCCCTAATATCCAGAGTATACAAAGAACTCAAAAATGTTCTTCATTCTCAAGATGATCTTAGCTCTTCAGGATCCTTGGTGCTCAACATCACTAATCCTAAGAGGAATGAGATATTGCAATTAAATTTCATCTCATTTCTATGAAGATGGCTACTATATAAAAGACAAGCAGTTGGTGAGGATGTGGAGAAATTGGAACCCATGAACATGATTGTGGGAATGCAAACTGTTTTATCTGTTAAAGCAAGCAGTATGAATATTCCTAAAAATTATAGATACACCTACTGTATGACCCAACAATCCCACTTCTAGATATTTATCAAAAATAACTGAAATCAGAGAATCACAGCCCCTGAGACAGATTCTCCTTTGCTAACAAAATATAAACCTTTCTTTTTCTCAAAACCATGTCCTCATTATTGGATTAGCATCTGGGACAACTTTGGAGCTTTCAGCAACAAATTGGCACCTCAGGTGGAACCAGAGAGCAGTCCCCATTCCAGCTTTCTTATACAGGTCTGGCTCTCTAAGGAACCTCACTTCCATTCTGAGGATGCACGATGGCTGGCAAACTTGTTGGGAGCCAGAGGCAAAAGAGTTAGGAGATGGGTGAATTTTCGTCAGGTCAAACTGGAGGACCTATTCCTGTGAGTAAAGGGAGGAACTGAGGGACCATCCCAGCATGTGCTGAAACTTTGTTTGCTTCAGAGAACTCCTGCCTTTTCTCTCTGAACGGTACAGGTTGCTCCATTGTGGTCCACTTTGAGAAAAAGGAAACTGAACTCATTAAAGTTGTGACACCATAGTCCATTTGGTAGATCCATTTAGGTGCAAGCTGAGATCCTTGAGTCCACACATCTGGTTCCTCTTCATGGGAACATTTGGTTCCTCTTTCCGGGGAAATCTGTGGTGCCACTCGTGTAGGAGTCATGGTTAAGTGGGACTTGAGAACTTAGGGATGTTTGCTCCTTTCTGATCTGTTCTAGGTTCTCATCTGTTTGTGGGCCTTGGGTTTGGGAATTCCCTCTGATTATCTGTGTTTCTGTTTTGTTTCTATTACTGACCCATTTAAGACATAGCCAATACTGTGTCAATCCTATCAGTAGTCTTCTGGGGAAAATCTTGGCTGATCCTTTTGAAGCTTCCTGTTGTTGGCCATAGTCTTGGGCTTCTCTCTGGTTGTCTCTCTCTGTGTTTCTCTTTTGTTCAATCTTGCAGTTGGAGTTGGTCTGTCAAAGGTAAAATAAGTGGAAAAAATTTATATGTGCAGGTCTGTCTGTTTTACAGGTTCCTGTCTGTCAGCGGATTAGACTAGCTCCAAAATAGACTAGACTGGAATTCATCTAGGGTTGTTCTCAGAAGATCAAATTTTGTTGTGAAGATTACTATGATATCAAAATAAACAGGAAATATATTACTAAGTAAAGGTTTGAAATGATAAAAATCATTTTTCTTGGTCCATAGCTATTGCACAAGGTGAATTTTTTTTGCTCTGTTAATTTTATTTTGTATTTTTATTGTAAACTTTATAACTGTGGCCCATTAATGTTTTGCAGAGGTACTCCTTCTAATAAAAGAACTTGAGTTAATTCAAGATAATAAGCCATCACCTATAGGACCGATAGTATATAACTGAGGGACCATCCCAGCAGGTGCTGAAGCTTTTTTTTTTTTTTTTTTTTTTTGCTGACTTCCAGTACTAGTACTAACCCCAATTAAATGAAAAGGGTAACTCTAAAATTACAGATATTGAGGTTATACCCCATTATTCCCATTTTAAGACTGGTGAAATTGGCCTGCTGGGTATTTAAAACCAAAAATGTAGAGACCAAAGTCAAGGAAGTACAAGGGCCAAGGAAATAGCAGCCATCATTTTGGCCTTTGCCCTTTATGGGCAGCCAAGACCCAGAAAATGACAGGACCTCTCTCTGAGCCCTGCAACACTGGTGAGTTGCCTGATAGGATGAGCAGGAAGACTTAGTTGACCCTAAAGAACAAGAAGCCAACCAGTGCACATTCTGCAAAGAGTAGAGTCATTGGAGATGGAAATGTCCCTGATGTTTCCAAGAGAAGCCATATATGATTATCAGAACTCTGACCCATCCTGGTGGGTGGCATCACTAGTAGAGGAAAGCTAAAGAAGCAAAGAGGTTTTGCACCCATACCCAAGAGTGATTTCTGAGGAATTTCAGTTAAGTCTTAAGAGTAGATAGAAACAAGGTCAGTTTTGACCAACTTGGTCTTGAACACATTATAGCTTAAGCACAGTCCTACACGGGCATTTAAAATGAAAAACAATGTTGTATTTTTAAATGAAACCTAAGATATACACTTGTGTCAGCCCTATGAAAAGTAAGTAAAGCTTGAGGCTATAAAGGAAGGGTTATTGTGTGGCAGTGACTAATAATAATAATCACAAAGGACTCACTTGCAAGTTTGTCCTGAGTTAATTTGAACCTCATCTCGTGGACTTACAGATCCCCCAGACTTCTTACATTGATAAACTCAATTGGTTTTTCACTTATATGGATACAAGTTACTGTCTTCATAATGTTCAGAAACTGGCTTAAATACTAATTGCTTTTGTTCTGATTGTTTACAAAAAAAGTAATGCTTTGCTGTCTTGTTTATTGTTGTCTTAGCATGATTTCTGCTCTATATATGCCTGTCACTTGCCATCTGCTACTGTGGACCTCTGGACTGCTCTGATGCTGAATACCCTTAATTGTCATGCACCACCTCCTCACCATAGAACACAAGGACTTTATGCTACTTTTCCCACCACCCCCCTCTTTCAGCAGAAAGCAACTTGGAGATGTCATCACCCATTTATCCATAGAAATTGACATGGTCTGCTTTATGCTTTGAATATAGTCCTTGCAGCTCTGTCATTGCAACTTATTTTTAAAATGGACATTTTTTTTTTCTCTTTCTCTCTCACTGCTCCTCCCTAATCTCTCCCTTTCTCTATTCTTAGGGAAACAGGATTACCTTTCTTCCCCCTCTTAGGCTAATTTATCTGACCTTGAGAACACATCCACCATAGGAAAAAAGTAATCCAGACTTCAGGATACCAGAAGATCTCAGAAAATGAATGTCTCCCAAATCAACAAGTGAGTTACAACTCCAAGAGAGAAGATATGGGATGTAGCCTTTGAATCACCTCTTTAAAAGCCTCCTGTTTCTGATGAGGGGCAGAATCACAACCTCTGGGAGAGGAATCTCCAGTGTTTCTCCTTTGTTAGCAAAGCAATAAGCCTTCATTTCCCTTTTTCTCATAAATAAATAAATAAATAAATGTTTAAAAAAATAATTGAAATCAAGATCTCAATGAGACACTTGCACTCCTTTATGTGTTGCAGCACTATTTACAACAATCAAGATGTGGAAACAACCTAATGTAAGTCAATGGATAAATGATAAAGAAAATATGTATATACAGAAATACAATATTATTCAGCCTTTTAAAAAAGATGACCCTGTCATGTGTAACAACGTGAATGAACCTTGTGAACATCGTGCTGTGTAAAATAAACCAGTCCTCAAAGAACAAATACTGCATGATTCTACTTAGATGAAGAATTGAAACTAGTCAAACTTACATCAGAGTAGAATAGTGGTTGTCAGGGACTAAGGGGAGGATGATATGGGGAGATATTGGTCCAGGAGTATCAAGTTTCAGTTAGACAGGATAAAAAATTTGAGAGGTCTGTTGTACAATATTTTGCCCCTAGCTATGAATACTAAATTGTGGAGATATCTATATATTTTAATAGATCTTAAGTGTTCTCACCACAATTTAAAACTATCATTGTCCTTGCAAAGGGTAAACCTGATTTAAATAAAGGACAATGAAAGGATAAATGTTGTGTCAGAAAATCTCCAAACAGAAATGAAAAGGAATATGAAAGTAAAACTGGAAGAAGGGGCACACCAAGAAGGAACTGGAGGATGTCTGTAGCCAGACACTAAAGTTCCTTTGAGGCAACACTAATAATCACAGTGGTTGCTAGAAGTTGTTTTAAACAAAAGTGCTGCTATTTTTTTTTTAAACTTCAAAACCCTTATAGCTATGAAGTACTCTCCTCAGAATGTATGTGTGGGGTGGAAGTTGGGGCATGAGGTTGTGGAGGAGAAATCCATCACAATACCTTCACCTGGGACACAGCCAATCTGAAGGTGGCAGGATAAAGACATGGAGGCAACTATTTAGGAGACAAATGCTCCCCAGGGCTCAGCCCACCCACCCCTCTTAGGCTTCAAAGAAAATGAAAACTCCCCAGGTTGAGCCTGTTTGTCACAGAAAGTCCCCTGTGTCAGGAGGTTTGTGCTCAGCTCCCCCTGCAGCCCCAGGCACTGTGTCACCCAGAAAACAGAAGTACTCAGCTGAGTCGCTCCAATGGACTGAGGACTTCCTCAGGTGGAAGGAGGTTTCATTCTTCCTAAGTTCAGCCTGGAAACCATTGATGCCTGTCACCAGGGTGGCACCTGATGCGTACTTCAGGAGGAGCTGGAGGCCTTGGCTGGGGCGTTGCTGGTACCAGAAGAGAGAGGGAGGAACAGAAGATGAGTAGCTGCACCTCAGCTGCAGAGGGGCTCCTTCAGAGACCAGGACGTGGCGGTCAGGCTGGGTCACTGACTGGGCTCCGCTTCCTCCTGCAACATTGATGCTGAGTAAGGAAAAGCAGCACAAACTTGGTTGTGAAGAAAAAATGTCCCTTTTCAATTAGAATCAAAACACGGTCACTTTTGTGTGAGGGGAGAGAAAATGTCATATACTCACTCAGGGTAAAAACCATTGCAAGTACTGGCACAATCACCAAGAGCATGGCTGGGTGGTGGAAAAGCTACAGGGATCTGCACAGGTGGGAAGGTAGTGTGGAGCCCTGAGCCTCTAGGGCATGGAGTGGAGAGGCGGGGCTGCAAACGTCTCTTGGTTGGACAAATTTCAAAAACGCTTGGAAAGAGGCTTTCCTTTAAGCAGTCTGTATGCTCTCTGGCCCTTGTTCTAGTGACAGATCTCTTATCTACAAAGACATCTGTGAGGAAATAACAGCCAGTGGCAGGGAGGAGGGGCTCAGTTGATGAAGAGGATGCTCAGTAAAAACAGAAGCCTCCCTGGTGCAACATCGCCCTCTGGAGGCCAGAGGCGGAATGAGGGATCTAGAACTATGGTTGTTCCCTTTGGATGTCAGAAATGTGATGTGCCAAATTCAAGGGAATATGCGTGTCCCTTTCAGAATCTGTGATGATGTCACCTTCTGCAGTACATGATATTAATCTTAAAGTACATGAGAAGTGGGAGTTGTGTAACAGGAGAAGATAACAATTTATCTAACAGAAAAATTATTCACATAAGATTACAATCTAGACTCTGAAATACAGATGAGATACTCTGTAATATCTTGCAAAGCCATTCGTCAGAGTGGGTAATAATCAGTGGCCTGAGGCTGAATCACGTCTTCGTATGACCCTGAGCTGCTGGAGGTAAGCATAAGAGTGAGGAAAACAACTCATTTATTTATTTGTTTTAAAGGGAAAAAAAGTAATTTAAATAAGAAACTCATACTAAATCTCACATTAACTATTCTATGCAAATTAATAAAAGCTATAATTTTCTTCGTATGACAGAGTGAAGACTCTCCTTGGTCTAATATTTGTTAAGATTATGAGAAAATTATTCAAGCACCACATATTTAAGAAAAGAAAATGAGAGTCCACTTCTCATTGGCAATGGCTGGAACAGACTGGTATATTTTGCACAATTATAGAAACATCACACTAAAAGTAAGATTGATAGAGTCCCACCTATAGAGACACTTAAATAGAATGATAAGGGTTTGGAAGATATGTTGGAAATACCTGATTCTAGAAATAATTTTTTAAAGACCAAAGGGAAGGTAGCAAGTATACATAAACTCAAAAAGTCAGGAGGGAGTACAACCAGCATTCCAGAAATGAAGGGAACTTGTGGGAGGTACAGAGGACACAGGAGAGGTTGTCAGTGACCTTCACCTGAGCTAAGCATGCGGTGGTCCCACACAAGTGGGAAAAAGACCCAAATATATGAGAACAGTCTGATTTATGTCTTAATAAAAAATAAAACTCTTCCCTGCCTAACTAACTTAAGCATAGAGACCATTGTAACCTAAAAGTGAAATATGAAATCAAATAAGAAGAGAATCATTGGTGAAAAGAGAATCTGATCAACAGGGATCCTTTTCCAAAGTCGGAAGGACTCCTTTCTGAACATAACACCTATTTTTCATACCACTTCTCTCTTGGGTTCTAATTTGTGTCACCATCCTGCATCTAGTTTCTTAACATGTGTAAGACCAAATCATATAGTCAGTTTGAAATTTTAAATGTTATTAGAATGTGCTTCTGATTAAAAATTTCTAAATATGTCTACTCATCTCTTAGCTATCCAAAGTTCTGATTGACATAAAATTTAGAAATATAAAAAATATAGGAAATTATAAACTCAGAGGATCCAGTGTTGCAACTCCCCACTAGTGAATTCAATCAGCAGCTCTGAGGCTAACTTAAAATAGAAAGATAACTAATAGTGGCAATGGAGAGCAGCAGTGTCAGGCATGCTCTGGCTCAGTGCGGGAGGGAAAGCACTCCTCCAACAAGCTAACAGACATTCTGATCAACATATCAACAATCAGAACAGAAAAGAAACTCAGTAAAGCTGAGCTGTGAATGCTGAAGAGAAAGTCTTTGATTCTCCAGCTGGAGAGAGAACCAGCCATCTTCATCAGATGTATTTGAGCCTCCCTAGCAGAGATGGTCAGAGCTGGGAAGCAACTGACTATGTGAAGGGACTCAGTGATTGTACTTCCCAAGTCAGCAGACTAGGAATTCCTACAGCTTACTTTTTTCCCCCCTGTCAGAAATCACTCTTTTAGTCTGTATTTGTTTCTCCCCCTTTTCTTCTTTTCACCCTGTACCTGTATTTTACCATATCCAAGACCAAACAACCACTTAGGCTCTCATTTTCACTGGATTGGTAGGTGCCCATGATGACAACCAGGATAATCATAGAAGAGACACTGGGACTCATACTGTGGATCAACTAATGAATATCCTCTACCAGTCTGGAGAGTAGAGAAGAAAAAAGGATACTTCTATTTGAAATTGATAGCCTTGTCTTTGGGATAAATACTGTGGCTGACATGGGGTAGAGAAGTGAATCAGATAGGATGGGATGGAAAGTTCCATCTCCCCTAAGCTCAAAAGTGGCTTCCACATACTTCTGCACAACACACAAACAGGGACTCTCAGAGTGAGAGGAACGATTCAACATAGATCATTCTACAGACAAAGCAGATATACACTTACACTCTTACCCCCAGAAATAATAAAGCCATTTGAAAGTATAAGATTATTAATGCCCATAGTCCCCAACTTTCTCTAACAGAGGTGACCAGGCAATGAGGGATCCTATTTCAGCATATCCACTCACCTAACAAGGTTGGCCAATTTGGGTGAAAGCTGAAAGCAGCAAAGAGTATAAGACTTATATATTAAAAATTTCCTCACAGTTGGTGGTTTCTAAAATTGAAAAAACAGATACAAAAGACTTTATTTTGAAAATTTCAGCAGTTTGAACATCTGTATGACAACTAGTATTTAGTGTCTCTTTTTTATTTATTTATTTTATTTATATTTGACAGCAGAATGCATTACAATTCTTATTTCACATATAGAGCACAATTTTTCATATCTCTGGTTGTATACAAAGTATATTCACACTAGTTTGTGTCTTCATACATGTACTTTGGATAATAATGATCATCATGTTCCATCATCATTTCTAACCCCATTCCCCCTCCCTTTTCCTCCAATCCCTCTGCCCTATCTAGAGTTCGTCTATTCCTCCCATGCTCCCTCTCCATATCCCACTATAAATCAGCCTCCTTATATCAAAGAAAACATTTGGCATTTCATAATTTGGGATTGGCTAACTTCACTTAGCATTATCTTCTCTAACTTCCTCTATTTATCTGCAAATGTCATGATTTTATTCTCTTTTATTCCTGAGTAATATTCAATTTTGTATATATGGCACTTTTTTGTCTCTTTTTAAAGAATATTTTTAGTTGTAGATGTACACAACATCTTTTATTTATTTATTTATTTATTTTTATGTGGCACTGAGGATTGAACCCAGTGTCTCACATGTATCAGACAATCACTCTGCCACTGAGCTATAATCCCAGTCCCTACTTAGTGTCTCTAATATACCACTCTCTCTGCTTCCTCATCACCATATGAGCTGCTTCCCTCTACCATGGTTTTCTGATCTGCTGTTCTGCCTTACCTTGATCCTCAAGGAATGGAGCCGGCCTTCTATGGACTAAGACCTCTGAAACTGTGAGCCCTCAAATAAACTTTCCCTCCTCTACAATTGTACAGGTTGGGTTCATAAGTCACAATGGTGAAAAAGCTGACTAAAACACTTAAAAACGTCTAAGACTTAGTTTTAAATAATAATCCCTTATATTTATTTAGATCTTTTCTATTAACATATACTTTAAGTTAAATTTTTTCAACTCTTCAAGAATAATAAGACCAGCTATAGATACCCTATTAAATGAATGATGAAAGGAAAAAAGTAGAATACAGAAACTAGAAAGTCTTTAAGCAAATGAATGCCACCCATGTTCCAGCAAATTTCCATTTTAATAGCATATTTTGTTGGTGTTCAGCCTAAATTTTCTGTCCCAGGCTAGTGTAAACAATAACCACATGCTATGAGTATTGACTGCTCTTGGCTCCGTTACCCACAGAATTGTCACTGAGAGTCACCATTGCCCAATAGTATATACCTCTATTCCAAGTAAAACAACTGCCATTGATTTCAATATTTTATTTTTGTGATCAATATGTCAGTAGTCTGGCCCCCTTACCTCAAGGTGGAAGGGATCAGAACTTCAGTACAATTCATGTCCCAGAGCTCCCAAAAGGATCAGGCCAAATCAAGATTACAGTTGAACAACATTCATGCTTGAACAGTCTCCATCTTAACCTGCTTTCCTCAGCAAATTATGAGCAAAATTTCAATTCAAACTCTCCTTTTAGGAACTCAACCTATGATAACATCCTATTTCATTTAATTCAGAAAAACAATTCTGAAATAAATATAATAATACAGCATAAAATCAAGTTACCAATTAGTAACATAATAGATGTTCAAACCAGCCCTACCCAGGCTCTGTCCTCAGTGCCATGCTGTCAGAGGCATGCAAAATGTGGAGCTAAAATTGAAGCATCTTGATTGTAGCACAACTTTCTTCCTGTTATGGTTTAGGTTTGTGAGGTGTCCTCCAAAAGCTCCTGTACTGTTGCAGGAATATTCAGAGATTAAATATTAGATTATAAGAGTTGTGACTGAAGCCAGAATTAGGCAGGCAGTCAGTATAGATAGGTAAATAGAGTCTAACTGAATCAAGGAGGCTAATTTGAGTGAGTCCAGGAGGCTGGAGACTGCCCCCTGAGGGATTTTAAATTCCTTCAGAACCCTTCCTCCATCCTTATCAAGATAATCTGCCCCTTATCCAAACTTTTGTTAAGGTAACCTTAGGAAATGTCCCTCCCTACAGGAAGTTACCAGTTATTAATTAATGTGTCCTGGGCTGTTCCTTCTGGCCCTTTCCCTGTCCATCTGCTTCTCACCAAGCATCAGATGGGCCTGTCTTTTGGCTATTCCACTGAGCATCTCTGGGGCCTAGTCACATACACAGGAAGGAGAGAGAAAACTGCAAGAGAGCAGGAGAACAAAGGAAGCCAAAGACAAAAAAAAAAAAAAAAAAAGGTAGCACATTCTTACTTCTTGGGATTCCAGCTATGGCCCCCTTCTCCCTCCTGGACAAAGTCTATATTACCCCTTTTTAAATAAACCCTGCTTTATATGCTTCCTTTGGCGTGCTTCTCTAATGTTCAAACTTCAACATATGAGGGAGCAGAACTTGTCATTGATGACTGGCGGTATCATGACCTAACTATTCCATCCTAATTTGAAAGGATTACTGTACTGGGTGGTAACTCTGATCCACTGAAGCATGGCTAGATAAGTTGAATAAGTAATTGGGGGTGTGTCCTTGGGCTTCTATCTTGTTCTCCTGGCTCCTCCCTTCCTCCCCACACCCTCCTTCCTTGTAGCTATGAGCAGAGCAGCACTCTTTTACCTGCTCTTCCACCATGAGGTTCTGCCTCATCTTGGGCCAAAGAGTAATGGGGTAATGGAGTTAGCTAATCATAAATGGATCCTCTGATACTGTGAGCCCAATAAACTTTTCTTCTGTTAAGTTGTTCTTGTTAGGTATTTTGGTCACAGTGGCAAAAAACAAAAACAAACAACTACAACAACAACAATAACAACAAAAAACCTGCCTAAAACGCTGCTCTTCCTCACTACCTTCCAAATCTTTCTTCCATATTTGAAATACCTGTTAAATTTGCAGTTCTTCAGATGGATATTTCAAACCAAATTCTGATTGGGTTGCATCCATTTAGCCAATGACTATGTGAACAAAATTAAACAAAAATCTTTATTTCCCATTCCCAGGTTTCTCTGACTTGCTAGACAATGTTGCCAGTGACAGGACTAATAACTACAACTTCAGTCCTACTATAAGTATGATTTTCAATTTTTTTTCTGTAATTCACCTTAATATCTATTACAAAGATTTAGTTTCATCAGATCACAAATATTTTTACTGGATCTGTTTTAAGCGGCAAACAAAATCCAGAGAGCCCAGGAGACAGAGGAGGGTGACATATGATCTTCAGTGTTTCCAAATCTCCTCACCAACATTTGCTGAAACACTCAATACCTTGTCAAACTTTGACAACTGACTCATGCAGGACTTCACTCTTAAGAATGAAGCCTTTTGTGTCTGGGACTCTTTTAGACCCTTTCTCATGGATCCATTTCCACATATTAGGAGTCATTGTGTGCTCCCAGCCCCGGTGCTGTGGGGCTCTCTGTGACTATGACTGCTGCCTCCCACCTCTCTGTACCTCTCCCCAGTGCACAGGCATCAAGGCTCAGGCCAGAGATTCTGAGTTACACTTGGCCTTTACTCAGGAAGAGCAACATGCACTCTGATATCTGATCTCTGCAGCCACCTGAGCTTCTTGTTTCACCAGTCTTACCCTCTCACTCTAGTCCTTCCTTCTACCCATACAATGTCCAGGAGTGAGGTTGCGGCTGAAAGTGGAGATGAGATGGGAGTTTATAAATAAAATAATTTGGGTTTATAAATTTTCCCAAAGTGAATTTTTTCATGACTTCTTCTCTTCCTTTGCCTTTTAGGATTACACTCTGAATGCAATGTTTATTACTCTTAATTCCCATCACATTTAGAGCACAAAAGACTCTCTGCTCTGTGGTCTATGCTCTATCTCAGGCCTCCTGGGCCAGTAGGTTTCTGTGCAACTGCAGGTGGCTGGGAGCACTGTGTGCTCACTGCACAGAGGTAGGTGGCTGAGTCACTGAGCTGGGAGCCTCTGATGTGCAGGAAAAGATGCCGCTTGGCTGTATCAAGCTGTGTTGTGAATCTTCCTTCACCTTTTTCTCCATTGGAGAATATGGATATCAGAAACTTGGGACCTTTCCCAGGATATTGTCTGTACCAGAATAAATACTGGGAAAGACTGTTACTGTAAGTGCAGTTGAGAGAGGCCACGGATCCTTCTGGAACACTGAGGGCTGCAGGACTCTGCTCCACTGCCTTCTGTTGGCTGTGCACCCCTGTGCAAAAAGACAATGGTCCAAGAATGGTGGTTGGGTAGTGGTTACTCTACAAGGATTTAAATTACTCCTAGTTAGAAGGTAAAACCATTCATTTTTCTACCCATGGACCTAGAGTAGTTAATAACTTCAAATATTGTACTTTATGCTCCCACAGAAATGCCCAAACTTACAGCTCAGCTGAAGCCACAGGATCAGTAGTAAAACACTCAAGGATTTCATCATTCTTTTCTCCTCTGATTCACTGAGGAGTCAGATGTTAAACCCTAAAGTGAGAGGGAAAAAGTCTCATTTAGAAGTTTCTAATTCTTCTGTTTTAGAAAACATAAAAAGAATCTATTCTTCCAATTAGAAAATAGAGGTGTTTTTACCATCCCTGCAACACCAACAAGCCCTTCCCCCTCCCATCCCCCTACCCTTTTACCCCGCCCCAATACACACAGAGAAGCACCTGACAGCTTTCCTAAAGGTCCTTGAGAAGAAGACACTGCCATCTTGTGGACTCATGATAGTCACCCTTCTTAACTGTAAACTATTAAGACTAAAATCCTGCCACCTGAGTTATATTAAACATTTAAGAAACATTTGTTCCAAGTCAGTTGGGGGGGGGGGGCAAGTATATATGTATGTATTTTATGTCCAAAGACCATCTTTTCTGATTAAGAGCAATTATTTCAAATGCCTATTTTCCCGTGTTGAAAATTATTCATAACAGTTCTATTATAGTAATCTGTGTGAGGATCTTGCAATTCAAGCAGCATTTCATATTATCCAATTCAAATTGAGTCATCCCCATACTACTCCCTCATTTCAAATTTTTAAAGTTACTTATAATTCACCAGAATTGTTTTAAAAAAGAATGGTTTGAAAAGCATGGTTTCAGCTCTCAGCCTGGGCAACGTTTTCTAACAATGTCAGAAACTAGAAAGGCTTGGAAGATTTTATCCATTTAACATCAATGACACACATACATCCAAATAGTTCTCACTTGGGTTTATGCAGGAGGGGTGGGAATGCCTTCAACACTAGGCTCTAAGTAAAACCAATGTTGCCAGTTTGTTTGTCTAATTTCTCCTGTCTGATATCTAGGGTTTGACCTTTGAAAGTTCTGGATCAGATCTATCTCCCCCTTTTGCATCTGTGTCCAACTAACCACTCAGACAGATCTATCAGAGCATAACTAAGCCAGAAACCCAGCTGGGTCTACAGACAGACAAGCACATACAGCTCACATTCCTCCCTTGTCCTGCAGCCTGCTTCATGTGGTTACAAAAGCTCGTGGCTAGAAGGAAGCAAAGCAGCAGGCCCTTCTCTATTCAAGAGCCACTTAACCAGCATCCACCAACCATGGTCTGTCAGACCCTTCACTTTACCACCAGCTGCATAGGAATCAGAACAAGAGGGAAGAAGCCAGTATCAAGGTCTTTTTCTCCAAGAATATGTTACATTTGATGAAAATAACAATAGCATAGCACTGCTTAGTAAAGATGAAACCAAAGTAGGAATCATAGAAGCACAAGATGGCTGTTACCTCAGCCTTGAAAGTGTTGAAAATGAAACATAAGGCCTAAAAATCAGATGTGGGCCCAAGGCACAGTCTTTTAAGAAATGCACCCCTTTTTAAAGATCTGTGCCAAATAATATAAATGGGTTAATACATCTAATGTGGTGGTAAATCCAAAGATCACATCAGTGCTGGCAACATGACAGAATTCATCTAGCATCAATATTATCCTGAAAAAGCCTCTGTGCTTAATGATGTCTAAAAGGAATGTGAAAATACTTTGGGTGCCTGCAGGATGGTGTTATGGCAATCAGTCAAAAAGGAAAACCACAGTTCTTTCCCTCATTTGTATTAAGCAGTCTTTATTTTCTGCGGTAATAAATTCTGTAGATATGTTTTGTAATCCACAAGATACTGAAAAGCTACTTCCCCTCCACAGGCAATTCATAAATTAAGATAAATGCTACTAATTTGGGTTCCATTTGAAATATGTAAGTTGCACTAAGACACCTGTGGGATATTATCACATGTACCAACATTAGATTATATAGGAATAAAAAAATGCTGGCTTTCTATTTATCTATGTAATTGCCTTTTCCATGTTCATGATTTCTGTATGGTTCCAAGCTACTTCCATGTACCATTTCATTTCAGCCTTGGAAGACTCTCCTTAGAATTTCTTGTAAGCAAATAAAAACATCCCAAGTCTTGGGTATTTTGAAATATCTCAATTTCTTCTTTATTTTGAAAAATAGTTTTGTCAGATGTATAACCAATGATTGACATTATTTTTTCTTTCAGCTATCTTCTTCGGTTGCCTCTGGTTTACATGATAGTTCACATGACATTGACTGTCAATTTTGTTAAGATTCCCTGCATGTGAGTAGTCACTTCTCTCTTGTGACTTTCAAGATTTTCAACCTGTTCTTGTTTTCAACAGTTTGATTATAATATGTCTCCATGGGGATTTCTTTGCAATTATCCTCTCAGCAAATGTTGAACTTATTGGATGTGTAAATTCATGTATTCCATCAAAATTGGGGAGTTTTTGTCTTTATTTCTTCATTTATTCTTCCATTCCCTTAACTTTCCTCTACCCATCTCAGATTCCTATTATACTTATGCCTATACAATGTGGAAATATCCCCCAGGTGTCTTAGGCTATTTTTTGCACTTTAATTTTTCTGTTCCTTAAACAATATAATTTCAATTGATCTATGTCTTAGTTTGAGGATTTTTTCTTTTGTGCTCAAATATCCTATTAAGTCCCTCTATTGAATTTAATTTTGAAATAATTTCCTCTGCATAGCCATTTCTCTGCCCTGATATCTGGATTATCTGGAATACAGACAAGCCATTTGTATTAGTCCTTCAAGGATCCACTGGACAGATCAAAGTAGTTGAGCACCATTCTTTGAAAACAAGGCCCAGCATGTTGCCAACAGTACCAGAAACCCACACTAGAAATGTATGTTGACATGTAAATGCTATCTTAGAGCCAGTGATGGGAAAACATGGCAAATGTAAGTTAAAATACCACCGAGTTTTCCAAACAGACTGCATTATTTTTTTTCTTGATTGTTTTCTTGGTTGCTAGAAACTTTATATTGTGTTTGGCTGGAGTAGACTACTTATTGTCTTAAGTTTTCTGAATTGTGAGGCTATCCTTGTTGTGGGCCTTTTGCTATAGGGAGAAGAATTTTCTTGGAGATTATTCTCTGTACCCATTGTCATTTCCAAGTTCCTTGTTTCTGCAGGATCAACTGGGTTATATGAAGCCAAAGAACACTCATAGAACTCACCAGTCTATCATTTTAAGATCCCAGGCTCCTAAGTGTGTCTCCCTTCTTCTCCCCTCATTTTTGAGTCTTCTTAGGATTTATTTTTAAATAATATCCAGGACTTTTAGCTGTATGTAACAGGAGAAGTAAAAGAAAGCATATCTACTGCAACTTTCTAAAAGTGGAGAGCATGGTGCTTCTTTCTTTCTTTCATATAAAACCTGGGGCCAATGTGATTGGTACATCCTCCTTCTAGCCATCTGATCAAAATGGTCTTACAACAGGATTCTTGTTGAGCCTGGACTCACCCATCCGGTAAACATGATCCTAGATAAAACTGATAATTTATTTGAGTTTACTCCACTTGAGTTCCTGTACAGTATCCCAAGAGAGCCAGATAGTGACTCTCATGGGTTTCTGTACATGTCTTGGAAATACATGTTTCTCTTTTCCTTCTAGACAATAGACTTGGGTGTGACTAGGAAATAACTGTTAAAAGAAAAAAATAAAGCAAAGAAAGCACACTGATCTTGTTTTGGTAAAGAAAAATAAATTATCCTGTCATCTGGCAATGGAAAACCCTAGATCCTTGGAGATGGAGTTGGGTGGGAGATTAATATTTTCTGTGCTGAAGCAAGCACCACAACCCAGCACAGTATGACATGATTTGCTGGAGTGAAGCAGCAGCTGCAGCTGGAAATCTGACCTGCTTCTCATTTGTCATTGCCTTCCATGAAAACTGAAAACTCATGTAAAGTTGGCCTCTGCTAAGTTATTCTACTAATCAAGGGCCACTTTCCAGCCTGGAGGTGCATTCACACACTGTACAATCAGTAGAATCTGCACATTTTCTTCATCTGACCAATACAAATACATGTTGCTCATAGTATCTGAGCAGTACTGATTAGTCCATGAATGCCTACAGAGGTTGCAGATATTCAGTAACACTGCTCCTTTAGTTTAACCAAGGTGATGCAATATCAATCTAAATACAGTTTAGCTATAAATCCCCAATAGGTTAACCTGTCCCTTTAATATTTATACTTTGATTGAGGGAAATGGGTCATAGAAAGTCTCTGTATAGGGAATAATAGTTGGGTTTTGATCTCTTTTTTGATGATTAAACCAAAGATTGGCTCATCACTCCAAATTCCCATGTATGGATCATAATGGACTATATATTATATCCTTGTTGTCTATATTCTGGGATTTATTCAAAGTTAGCTGAGTCTGGAATCATAAGAGAACTGAGTGTGGTTAATACCACAGATGGTTTTTATCCTAATGCTTCAAATTCTGGTCAAGTAGCTTTAATTAAATGCTGTCTGAGACAAATTGAATATAATCTGACTCTGTGAGTCAGACTAAGCACAAGTGGCCTGCACAAGAGACAAATTCTAGAATGTAACACAATATTGGACCAAGGATGAACATTGTTTTTTTTTTTTTCAATTTATTTTTTATTGGTTATAATCACTTTTACATGACAGCAGAAAGATTTTCAATTCATTGTACACAAATGGAGCACAACTTTTCATTTCTCTGTGCATAATGTAGAGCTGCACCACATGTGTAGTCATACATGTACCTAGGGTAAAGATGTTCATCTCATCCCATCATCTTTCCTACCTCAATGTCCCCTCCCCTTCCCTTTCTCCCCTTTGCCCACTCAAAGTTCCTCCATTCTCCCCACTGTATTATGGATCAGCATCCACTTATCAGAGAGAACATTTAGCCTTTAGTTTTGGGGGATTGGCTTACTTTGTTTAGCATGATAGTCTCAAACTCCCATCCATTAACCTGCAAATGCCATAATTTTATTCTCTTTAAATATTGAGTAATATTACATTATGTATATATACCAAAGTTTCTTTATTCATTCATCTACTGAAGGGCATCTAGATTGGTTCCACAGTTTAGATACTATGAATTGTACTGCAATAAACATTGATGTGGCTGTGTCCCTGTAGTATGCTGTTTTTAAGTCCTTTGGGTATAGACTGAGGAGTGGGATAGCTGGGTCAAATGGTGCTTCCATTCCCAGTTTTCCAAGGAATCTCCATACTGCTTTCCATATTAGCTGCAATAATTTGGCATAGAAATACCTAAGATTAATGCAAAGAGAAAAGACAAGATAATAAATACAGAATGCATAAAATGAATCTTTCATAGAAAGTTATAGCTATTTATGTGTACCCCCAAATTAAAATGTTATTTGTTCTTAAAGTTTTTCTCTTTCCTTTTTTCTTCTATAATATTATTGACAAGGTACCACTTATTGAAAAGCATCCCTTCTCCAAGAAAAAATTAGAAAATTTCTTTTTATCTTTTCCAATGCAGGAATCTGTTAATTGAGCTTCTAATTAAGGATCTAGTTTTGGCACTGTAGTGTAACATATTGATGTTATGTATGAACATTGATCCATTAAACTTTCTTTGTTTTATAATAGAATTTACATTAAATTTCACCAGAAAGAAGGAATTATCATGTCCTATGCATAAAGTACAGGGGAAGGAAAAAAACAAGAAAGTCATTATAGTTAATTCAAATATTTGCATGATATTAGGCCAATGTGAAATACAAGATGACCCAGGTATAATCATGGTGAAATAATACAATTAATATATCAAGAGAGTGGAAACTAAGGTTTAATCCATTCTTAAGTTTTCTTGTTATTTTTTTTCTTAAATTACCTTAATTATATCATCCCATCTAATCTAGGTATAATTACCATCAGTTGAAAATTTATTTCCTAATAACAATTTGATCATTTAATTAAAGTCATATGATATAATTCATGAAGTTCTTACAACCAAGTTGTCAGCTGCATGTTATTACAAATGATGAACTCTAGGTGCTCTATGTCTAAGAAACTCTGTCCATGGCTACATCATTTAGTAAGTGACAGATTCAAAACTTCCATGCCTATGACTTTTCATCAGTATATGACACTTGCCAGTCATTAAAGTAACTAAAGCCAATGTGTGTGTTGGAATACAAATCTCACAGGACATTCCTGAAAAGGAAATTGAACACTAAAAACAAAGCAAGAGACAAGCCTCATGGGAAAGCTCTTGCTTTGTTTTTAGTGTTTGCATGTGTCTCTTGTTCATTACTCTTTATATCTACAAAACTACCAGTCACTTATTCTTGTTTAATAAATAATTATTTAATGAATAAATTCCATGTGTGTCAGTCCTTCAAGACCTAACTATAATTTCTTTTTTAAATTAAATATTTTTTAGTCAAATTTGTTATACATAACAGCAGAATGCATTGCAATACATATTACACATATGGAAAACAATTTTTCATATCTCTGGATATACACAAGTGTAGTCACACCATTCGTGTCTTTATACATGTACTTAGGGTAATAATGTCTATCTGATTCCACCATCTTTTCTACCTCCATGTCCCCCTCCCTTGCCATCCTTCCCCTTTGCCCTATCTGGAGTTCATCTAATCCTCCCATGCTCCACCCCTCTCCCAACCCAATTATGAATCAGAGAAAACATTCAGCATTTGATTTTTTTTGGATTGGCTAACTTCACTTTGCATTATATTCTCCAACTCCATCCATTTACCTGCAAATGTCATAATTTTATTCTCTTTTAATGCTGAGTAATATTCCATTGTGTATATATACCAAAGTTTCTTTGTTCATTCATCTACTGAAGGGCATCTAGGTTGATTCCATAGTTTAGCTACTGTGAATTGTGCTGCTATAAACATTCATGTGGCTGTGTCCCTGTAGTATGCTGTTTTTAAGTCCTTTGGGTATAGACTGAGAAGTGGGATAGCTGGGTCAAATGGTGGTTCCATTTCCAGTTTTCCAAGGAATCTCCATACTGCTTTCCATATTGGTGGCACAAATTTTCAGTCCCACCAGCAATGTATGAGTGTGCCTTTTCACCCACATCCTCATCAACAGTTATTGTTGTTTGTATTCTTAATAGCTGCCATTCTGACTGGAGTGAGATGAAATCTTAGAGTAGTTTTGATTTGTATTTTCCTAATGGCTAGATATGTTGAATGTTTTTTTCATGTATTTGTTGATTGATTGTATATCATCTTCTGAGAAGTGTCTGTTCAGTTCTTTGTCCCATTTATTGATTGGCTTATTATTATTAATTTTTTTGGTGTTTTTTGGTGTGAGTTCTTTATATACTCTAGAGATTGGTGCTCTATCTGATTTGCGTGTGGTAAAAATTTCTACCAAAATATATGCTCTCTATTCACCTCACTGATGGTTTCTTTTGATGAGAAGAAGCTTTTTAGTTTGAATCCATCCCATTTATTGAGTTTTTAATTTTAATTTGTGTACTATAGGAATCTTATTAAGTAAATTGGAACCTAATCCAACATGATGGAGATTTGGGCCTACTTTCTCTTCTATTCATTACAGGGTCTCTGGTCTAATTCCTAGGTCCTTGATCCACTTTGAGTTGAGTTTTGTGCATGGTGAGATATAGGTGTTTAATCTCGTTTTGTTGCATATGGATTTCCAGTTTTCCTAGCACCATTTGTTGAAGATGCTATCTTTTCTCCAATGTATTTTTGGAACCTTTGTCTAATATAAGACAACTGTAATTATGTGGGCTAATTCCTGTGTCCTCTATTCTATACCATTGGTCTACCAGTTTATTTTGGTGCCAATACCATGCTGTTTTTGCTACTATTGCTCTGCAGTATAGTTTAAGGTCTGGTATAGTGATGCCACCTGCTTCACTCTTGTTGCTAAGGATTGTTTTAGCTATTCTGGGTCTCTTATTTTTCTAGATGAATTTCATGACTGTTTTTCTATTTCTGTGAAGAATATCAATGGGATTTTGATTGGAATTGCATTAAATTTCTATAGTGCTTTTGATAGTATGGTCATTTTGACAATATTAATTTTGCCTATCCAAAAAAAAAGTTAATCTTTCCATCTTCTAAGGTCTTCTTTAATTTCTTTCTTTAGCATTCTGTAGTTTTCATTGCAGAGGTCTTTCACCTCTTTCATTAAGTTGATATCCAAGTTTTCTTTCTTTGAGGCTATTGTAAATAGGGTGGTTTTCCTCATGTTCCTTTCAGAGGATTTGTTGCTGATATACAGAAATGTATTTGATTTATGGCTGTTGATTTATATCCTGTTACTTTGCTGAATTCATTTATTAGTTCAAGAAGTTTTCTCATGGAATTTTTTGGTTCGAGACCTAATTATAATTTCTATTTCTTCATAGGCTTCCATTTATCTTTTTGCCACAATAATCTTCTGAGAATACTTTTAATATTCATGTGTTCTACATACTTTGTTCCATGTGCTTGGTATTCTAGCTTTTGGTGAAAATCTTATTCTACATTTATCTTGTTCCTGAATTTATAAGTTTACTGTGATGGTTTTATTCTGGATAAAGCCAATCAATATTCTATACTGCTTATTAGTAGAATTGAAGTTTCTGATGTAGTACATCGTACATATGAAACTTTCATAATCATTCTTTTTTTCTTACTTATTTGATAACTGATTAACCAAGAGTAGAATAACTTCTGCTCCCTGAATACAACTTCTCAATTTCTTAATATTACAGAAACTGTTGTTATTATCAGATAATGCTTCCTAAGCACTGATATGGACCAGGTTTCCACATGTATTGATTTATTTAATTCCAATTACAACTGGGAATTTAAAAGTTTGTAATTTGGTTGGCCAAGGTCCCAATGATAAAGGCTTTCAAGTTCAAATTTGAACAGAGGCAATCTGGCTCTTAAATCTTTCCTTAGCACATGCAAGTCAGGCATGTGCTAAGGCTACATTCCAATGGAGTTCTGGCTTCAAGGGCTTTTCACAAGGATGGAGGCTTAGCCCAGTCTGATTCAGAAAAAGGATCTCCAGAGGCAACCTGTTACATCTTCTTGGATACATAGTTAAGTAAGTAATTCAGGCCCAGATTTTTAACTGGTTCATGTGTCTCTGCTCCTTTTCCTCTGCCTTCCAGATCCATTGTCAGACCCTGACTCAGAACCATGCTAGAAAGAAATTTGAAAAATTAGTTACAAATTTCTATTCTGATGTGGGGAGAAATAAACATGTCCTTTTCTTTAACAATATTTTATATCCCTATGATGAGTAATCAACTATTCCTTTATTTAAGTTTTTCATCTTGCTACTTCTTAATGTGCTAATCCTCAATTCCTCAGGTATTTCCAATTTTTCAGGAAGTAATCATTGTTTACACGTGGTAGTGGAAAGTGTAGGAGGTCTATTTCTTTGACATTTCTTTTTTTCAAGAGAGAGAGAATTTTTTAATATTTATTTTTTAGTTCTCAATGGACACAACATCTTTATTTTATTTTTTATATGGTGCTGAGGATCGAACCCAGCACCCCGCAAATGCCAGGCAAGCGTGCTACCACTTGAGCCACATCCTCTTCCCCTCTTTGACATCTTAAAAGGTTCTTCATCCTCTCCTTTCCAAATACCCTCAATATACACTGACACAACACACTGACACATACACATAATTCAAGGGTAATAAAGTAACTGGTGCTTCTGATTCCTAAATCTTTCCACGAGGTTGGTGGCTTCTCCCACTAGGCCCAGGTTTCATTCCAAGGTCTGCTCTGGAAACTTTCATTTCTCCATACATTTCACACCCTCAAAATTTTCATCGACATCACTACAATTATTTTTTCTATATTTTATGGGATTATGCCCCTTTCAGTTTCTTTCCTGTGTTTTAATTGGCTGTCACAGTGATACAGGATAAATATGTATGTGTAGTCTTCTCCTACCCCTGACAACTAGCCCACTGGAGGCCTTGTTAGAAAACCAGCTGATGTAGGTGACTGCCCTGGACTACTCAGCACTTAGACATGCTTTAATGGTACTACTGTTCCCTCCCTTTCTTTTAAACATCACCATGATTTACCAAAATGAGCCCCCTCCTGTATGGGATGAAAGTAGCTTTCTCTTGCTCCATTGTTGTTGTATGTGTGGTTCTGTTTCTCCTCCTTTCTTCTCTTTCATTCTTTCTTTCTCTATTAAGCATCCTAGTTTTTTTCTCTGTTTCCTGGGTTTTTTCCTTCCTTCCTTTCTTTCTTTTGTACTGTTGCCTTCCTATCACTTCTCCTTCTACACTCTCTTAGGGAGATTTTGTGCAGATCCCACTTTCCTGGGAACATTTTGATCTCTAAAAATATAAGACACAGATGTGTTTACCTGGGTGACCTAGAACAAGGTGTGGTGACTTCATAGATGGAAACTCAAGAGAGACAAGGTTCAGAGCAATGTCAGAATGCTGCTCAAATAGGAGCCACACTTTCAAGATCCTAGTCACCTTTATGCCACCTTAACCGCTATTCTTTAAAGACTTCACATTGCCCACTGATAATGTAGAATTTATTTGCCCCAAATAAAATTATTTTCCAACCTTTGGGAAAAAATGGCTGTGGGAGTGGACTTTGTTTACATGGATGTATACACAGATCATCTTTTTGTTTACATGGTTTTACCTTCATATTACTTGAGCCTACATAAGGAAGTATCACTGCCAGCCTCCACTGTCACATTCACTAATGAAGAGCTTGAGTTGGGGGATGTCCATTCTTATGGTTCTGCTCTGAGAAACTGAGCAGCACACACCATTGACTGTGCTGAAACCAGAGTGAACCCCAGAGGCAGACGCTCAGCAGCCAGGCCCCTGGGTGCTGCTCAGAGTTTGTGCTCAGCTCCCCCTGCAGTTTCTGCCACTGTGTCACTCAGAGCACAGTAGTACACAGCTGAGTCTGACTCTTGGACAGAGGCTTTCTCCAAGTGGAAGGAGGTGGATTCTTTCTTGTATGTGGCTTCAAAACCTTTCTCGCTTCCCTTATCATTGGCCTTCATGGCTTTCAGTAGAAGCTGTGGACCTTCTCCAGGGTATTGAACATACCAGAACAGGTAAGCGTACCCACTGGATGAATAAGTGCAGTTTATAGTCAGGAAAGACCCTTCTGATATGGTCACTTGACCTTCCGTCTGGGTCACTGATTCTCCATGGGTCCATCCTAAGGGAAGAGAGAGAGAGAGAGAGAGAGAGAGAGAGAGAGAGAGAGAGAGATCTGTGTCACCTTGGTGATAAAACATTTAGATAAATTCATGGTTAAAGACTTGCTAACATAATAGAAGACATTTTACTCACCAAATATCAAGAGCATCACAGTCACTAAGCCTGGAGAAGCATTCATCTTTAAAGTGTTGACTAAATAATGTTTTTGATTCTTAACATGAAGAATGTTGAAGTTATAGAGAAATAATGAACCTAGAGTTGCAATTCACACAGGAAGTGAGCTGGTGTTAGGAAAATGCGCCCCCTGGTGGTCAGGGACTGAACTGGGGAGAATGATTTCCTGAACTGCTTCAAGAAGTCAGAACTATGTCCTCATCCCTGACCTCATTTATAAACACATACCAGTCTTCAGGTGGCCCTTGTAAATCTAGGAGACATCATAATTTCTAAGGTCTTTTTTGTTCTTACAACTCTACTTGACATGTAAATGTTTTAGTTGAATATTCTAGAATGTCTCTGTAACTGATAAGATAGCAGTTATCTTGGACATTTTAATGTAGGCCTTTATATCCATTGCATCTTTGGGGGTCTACCTACAATTAACTAAAATGTTAGACATGAGTTTAGGGTTTGAATCATAGGAAGTAATAAGAATTCAAATCATTGTGTGTCTATCAGCACTGTACTACAGGTGGAACAGTGACTGGCATTTCCTAGGTGCACAATTAATACATAGTAAGTGAAACAAAAATAATGAATAGGTGAGTTTTGGTTGAGGGGTTACTATACTGGAAATACCATAGTTTCTCTATCTTAAAATTATATCGGTTTTTAGAGATATTATCTTTTCAATAAGAGCTTTTTGGAGTTGGAAGGGGGGCACACTATTTAAACAATACTCAAAGATTCCAGAATTTCAAATAATTGAAAAGCAAGAAGTATGACAGAAGGGCATGACAATTAAAGTAATTGGGTCCATACCGAATGATCCAAGATCAATGTCTTATTCCTCACTGTTTCACTGGCTCCAAGACAAGGTGCCCAGCTGTGCAAGCCAGGCAGGTGCTAAAGCTGCACTCCATGTAGGTCTCGCCTCAAGGGCTTTTCACAAGGATGGAGGTTTAGCCCAGTCTGTGGCTCTTATTGAAAAGATAATATCTCTCTCCACAGATTAAGGAAAAGGATCTCCTGAGTTCAGAGTTAACCTGGAATTTTGCAGGATAATACCTTTTCAGATACATAAATAAGTAATTCAGATCCAGATATTTGAGTGGTTCATGTCTCTTCTCCCCTTCCTCTGCCTTCCAGATCCCAGTGTCAGACACTGACTCAGAACCATTCTAGAAAGAAATTCTGGAAAATTAGTTGCATATTTTAATTTTGATATATGGGGAGACAGTAAAATAATTTGGGATGATGTTGAAATGTTATAAAAAATAGTATAGCCCCAGAGTTCAGTTTCACAGAATTAAAACAGTTCTAGAGCTATCAGCTTCAAAACAATGTGAATATACTTAATGAACCATACACTCAAAATCATTAAGATGGTCATTTTTTTAAGTTGGTGTGTACTAATTATGCAGAATGGTGAGTTTCACTGTGGCATATTGATACGTGCATATAACACAATTTGATTAATTTCACTCCCCAGTTCCTCCCCTTACTCTGCTGTCTTCCTTCCCCATATCTCCTTCACTACCCTATTGGCCTCACTTCTATTTTCATGGAGTCCTTTTTATTTTTCCCTCTTTTCCCACTAGGTTCCACATAACAAAAGAAAACATAAAGTCCTTGATTTTTTGAGTTTGGCTTACTTTACTTACATGATTCTCTCCAGTACCATCCATTTTCCTGCAAATGATATAATTTTATTTTTCTTTATGGTTGAATATAACTCCATTGTGTATATATGCCAGTTTTTCATTTATCCGTTCATCTATTGATGGATACCTAAGGTGGTTCCATGACTTGGCTTTTATAAATTATGCTGCAATAAACATGGGTATGCATGGATCTCTAAATATTCTGATTGTAATTCTTTTGGATAAGTACCAAAGAGTGGTATTTCAGGATAATAGAGTAGTTCTGTTTTCACTTTTTAAAGGAATCTCCATACTATACCAATTTACATTTCTGCTAACAGTGTATAAGCCTTCCTTCTTCCCCACATCTTCACCAGCATTCGTTGATATTTTTATACTTTGTGATTGCCATTCTTTTTGGGGTGAGAGAGATTATCAGTGTAGTTTTGATTTTCATTTCCCTGATGGCTAATACATGGAACACTTTTTCAAGTAACTGTACACCAAGTGTACTTTTTCTTTTGAAAAAGGTCTGTTTAGTTAATTTGCCCATTTGTTGAATGGGTTACTTGTTCTTTTAGGGTTGAGATTTTGAATTTTTAAAAAATATATTCTGAACCTAAATTCTCTGTTGGAAGAGTAGCTGGCAAATATTTTTTTTCCCTCTCTTTTTGCAGGATGCCTCTTCACACTGCTATTTTTTTTTCTTTTTCTGTGCCAAAACTTTTTAAGTTCATGTTATCCATTTACTAATTCTTGCTATCATTTCCTAAGGCTATAGGAACCCTATTCAGGACATCGTTGTTTGTGCCAATATATTATAGTGTTTCACCTGTGTTTTCTTGTATTAATTGCAAAACTTTCTGCTCTTATACCTATATTTTTGATCCATTTTGAATTTAATTTTGTGCAGGTGAGAGATAGGGATATGATTTCATTCTTTAATATATGGATATCCAGTTATTCCAGAACCATTTAGTAAAGAGGCTGGGCTTTCTCCAACATATCATTTTGGCACTTTATCAAATATCAGATTACTGTAATTATGTGGTTTTCTGTATCTTTTCTTTTATTTCATGTCCAAATGTCTTTTTATGTCTATATAAAGTGGTCAAATTTATGTTATTTATTTTCTACCACAATTTAAGATAATTTGTTTAAAGAGCAAACGAGAGAGAGAGAGAGAGAGAGAGAGAGAGAGAGAGAGAGAGAAAGAGAGAGAGAGAGAGAGAGAGAGAGAGAGAGAGAGAGAGAATTTTTAATATTTATTGTTTTAGTTTTCTGCGGACACAACATCTTTATTTTATTTGTATGTGGTGCTGAGTATCGAACCCAGCACCACACACATGCCAGGCAAGCGTGCTACCGCTTGAGCCATATCCCCAGCCCCAAGATAATTTTTTAAAATTATAAAAGATACTTCCTTTTAAGTTTTCTACCCACACCTCTGCTTTCCAAATGCAAATATGGGAGTAAATTACAAGGCAAGTTCACATATTGAACAATCACTGCCATCTAATTTTACAGCATGAGAAAATGGGGTTTAAGGTAGAAGGAGGAAATAAGAGAGAATGAAGATTTGGAACTATTGAACATTGATTGAGCACAGCAGGACTGGAGGAGTGCAAAATGTTCCACATGATGGATTGCATGTTTTTGGAGGAAAGATGGAGGGAAGGACAAGAACAGAGAAAAGAGAGAACTCATTCTCTTGTCCCTTCACACTGTCTCTCCAAGAGTTAGCAATGACTGACCATTTTATGGGTAAGATTGATACGAGATTGGTGCAGGTCAGGTTTACCAGTAATGTAGAAGTTAGGTTATTTCATCTCAGATGTGGTAAGAAGGCCACAGACGGGATAAGTTTCTGCTCAAAGCTGGTTACACAGAGGTACTCACTGGTCAATATTTTGAATAAATGAATATATAAGTAAATACCTTTTACAAAACTCAAGCTTCACTATTCTGTTATTCTTATTTATAATTTCTTAAAAATCTGTGTCTGTATTCAAGAGTGAATGTTTTTATTGTTCTCTATAATATGTTAAATTAAGGTTAGGCTAGCTCCATAAATAGAATTTAAATGTCTAGGTAGTATAAATACACTGCAACTGTTAAAGGTAAAAATTCTTAGCTATATAACCAGTGTGATTTTTTTCAAAATAGTCTTTCTTTATATTTAGAATACCAACAAAAATTAATACATAAAATAAAATTCAATTGAAAATGTGTACACACAGGGAAGAATATGTAGGAATACATTTAAATAAATCTAATTTATGATAAAGATGAGAACCTTCAAATATAATTGAATAACACAAAATGTCCCTTATGAATTGAGAAAATAACTTTTTTCAAATTAAGAAATAATAATTCAATATTTCACAAGACATATTCTATTAATGTAATTATAGCTTTCTGATTTTAAAACATTTTGTTTGTTTTCCTTTGTTTTAAAGGAAGTTGTTGAATGTGTGGAAAATGGAGCACAACTTTTAACATTTGTATTGGAAAAATAATTGTGCAAGTATTATCAAAAACTTCTCAAAAGGGTACTGCTGAGGTATGATTTCTTCTAACTGGTAATGCAATTTACTATGAAACTAATTTCTGAGATCACCACAGAATGAAAGAAATAGATAAAGGGAACTAAATAAGTAATGTGGAAACATTATAGAGAAAGGAAAAATTTAATATATTAAAAAGATAGTGATTAGGAAAAATGGTGCCTGTTTATGTAAACAAATAAGCCTATGTCTCTATGGGTGAGATCTTCCACATTTCCTCATAAAAAGCCAGTAATTTCCCACAGCCTATGGATATGACAGTGGCAGGGAAACCTTCAGAATAGAAGTTAAGCTCTTGATGTTAGAGGTGTTAAGACAGAACAAACTCTGAGGACTAAGTATGTTACATAGTAGAAACTTCTAGAAAGTAAATATGAGGGGCTGGGGTTGGGGCTCAGTGACAGAGCCCTTGTCTGACATGTGTGAGGCCCTGGGATCTATACTCAACACCACACACAAAAAGAAAGAAAGAAAGAAAGAAAGGAAGGAAGGAAGGAAGGAAGGAAGGAAGGAAGGAAGGAAGGAAGGAAAGAAGGAAGGAAGGAAGGAAGGAAGGAAGGGAAATGATATTAAATAAATGTGAGTACCATTATTTACTCTCAACAAATGAACTTAAACCAAAGTAACACATTAAATAGTATTTAAAAGGCATATAATTTTAAAAAAAGGAAATATAAAGAGAGATTCCAAGAACTTCTTTATTTAAAAAAAGCAAGATATTATTCATTCAATAAATATTATTGGACATATTGATCTGAATATGTTACAATTCATAGAGATTTTTACTAATATTTTTCCACCACATGATTCTGAACTTCCTTAGCCATTTCTTCAAACAAATATTGTTGTAGCTGCTCTCCCTTTCCAATCTTCTGTCAAAAATTATGTGTCTAATTTCAATCCAAAGATTTGGCAATATGGCTGGCTTTGATAACTCTGATGTGGTCTATGAACTTAGAGAGGGTTTCCTTAGGTACCAGAGTTTGGTCAGCCGGTTATCCAACCTTTGATTTGATTGGAGGTTTTCTCTCCAACCCCAGACATGAGCTGCCACAGACCGGGCCACTTCCTGTTTTGAGTTGGCCATTCCCTACAGCAGGTGGGTGTCTCAGGCAGACCCTGGGTTTTTGTGCACCTCCCTCCAACAGTCCTCCCACTGTGCCCTCTCTCAGTGCACAGAAATACAGGGCTGAGTCCCCCAGCTGTGAGGCTGAGATGACAAGCTGGATGGATGTGCTTTCCTTCTGCAAATTCACTGAGTAGAGATCTTCTGTGGCATTTTCCTGACCATAAGAGTTATGAAGGATGAGTAAGACCATCTCCCCACTGCTGGGCTGCTTGTACCAGAGGAGACCATAACGTGTCTCACTGGTGTCATAGGAGCAGA
The DNA here is from genome assembly GCF_047511675.1 of Marmota flaviventris. Classification (NCBI taxonomy): domain Eukaryota; kingdom Metazoa; phylum Chordata; class Mammalia; order Rodentia; family Sciuridae; genus Marmota; species Marmota flaviventris. The sequence goes on along the minus strand of NC_092499.1, from coordinate 35,051,379 downwards.
GCAGGCTCACAGCCTCCTTCTCCTGCACCCACATGGCTGGCTGGGCCTGAGTCACCTTCTGGGCAAAACTGAATCCTGAAGGGAAAAGGACAGAATCAGAAAGTAGAGGGACAAGTGGTGTGGGACAAAAAAAAAAAAAAGTGCATTTTTACACACTGCTAACCCTCCCTCCCAAAGTCCCTTTAAGGCTCCTTTGTCCCCCAGTCCCTTGGTCACAGAGAAGGCCCCTTCCCATAGGCATCATCCTTACCTAGCCACATGGACACCATGACCAGCTTCAGCAGCCTGGGCAGCACCATGTTTGCCTTCTTCCTTCAGAAGAAATTCTTCTTTGACTCCAGGGCTCTGCACTGGGAGGGGAGCCTGACAGGGGGAGGGAGGAACCACTGGGCTCCAAGCTGCTGCTGCCCCTGAACAGGAAACAGAGGCTTTCAGATTCAGTGAGTTGGTGCATGTCTTGTCAAACATCTCTGTGTCCTGGCTGATGATCTCTCCCACCCAGATTCCCTTCTTGATTTAACTCTTAATTTAACAAGCATTGAACCTGAAAGCAAACATGGGCATAAAGGTTCCAAAGCAAACATGATTCCACCAACTGTTGAGCTCACTTATCATACTGAGATGGCACTGGGAGGTGGCACTGGCTTAAAGTACTCTGTGTGATGGATTATGGAGACAGGTGAGAGGCCATAGTGATGGATACTCTCACCTGTGTTTGGTGCCTTTTATTCTAAGGTAAAAATCAATCATTTTATCAACAGAAGTCTCAGCTGTGTTTACTAATCACTGCAGCTCTCTTCACCTGCTTACTGGTATAATAACATTCTCCCTCACTTCTAGTGTCTGTCAAGGTGTCTATCTTGGACCAAGCAGCAGCATCAATCAATCAATCAATCAACCCATAAAATTAAAAAGTAATAAGCTCTCTTTGCTATGAATATTTGGAAGGAATACCTCAGAGAGACAATCCTGTCATAAATATCTCTTTCTTTTCTCAATTTAGTTTTCCCTACCCAGCTCTGTTCATAAAGGCCAGATTAGGTACCAGCGTTTGGTCAGCAGGTTATCCAACTTTTGAATTCTTCTTTTTCCTTTTGCCATAACTGGGAACTCTGATGAACTACAGTAAGTTCCCATATTCTGTGTATCCAAACCTGCAAGAAACCTATACTAGTTACTTCAGACACCTCCCTAGGACTGCTGATCATAGCATCAGAAATTGTTGGAAAAAAAAACAACCTTCTTTTTAATGTGCACATTAAAGATAAGGACATGTCCTAGAAATATTAGTGAACTACAGGATAAGCAACAAAGACCCATTGCTGGCCATACCCTGTGTCTTGTTACAGTAGCCAAAATTATCCTCCTTCTCTCAAAATAGTTTTATCTTTGTCTGGGTTGGTAGAAGCATCTTCAGATATTGCACTGAAATCCCCATTAAATACAATGATGATACCACATCCATTGCAACTGTTCTGCTTTTTAAAAACATCCAACATTTTTTTTTTACCAGGACATTGACTAATTTATGAGATTATTGAGTTCTTCTTATAACATTTAAATCCATTGTAGTTTCCATTCAAGGGAAATCACATAATTGTAATTCTGTAATTCAAAAAGCATCCATATCCAAAAAAGATATTGACACTCTCATGCCAACTTTGTTAATTGTGTCTTATCTTACAAATTGAAAAAGGATAATTCCAGGAAGATATTATGTATTGAAAACAGATATCAAATATTTTAAACATTTGATGGTTTTATGCTAATCTAAGAAATTTTGTCATGAATACAAAGTCCCACACTTTAGAAATTGGAAACATCATAGAAGCTGGAGAGTGGTGATGCTTCAACAGATGATCATGATAAATTAAACATGCCTTTCTGACTAAAGTCCTTATGCAAGGGTATAGCTCAATAGTGGAGCACTGCCTAGCATATGTGAAGCCCTGTGTTTCATTCCCAGTACCACAACAAAAAACAAAATTCAGGTGAAATTAATTACTGTATCAGACATGCTTGAGCCTCTGTGTCCTAAGTAATGCATTGTCCACCTAGGTTCTCGTGGCCTGCTTCCCCCAGCCGTCGCACACAATGTTGTATGTTTTCTTGCTGTGAAACAGTCACCAGTAGGCAGATGTAGCTCCCAAACCATACATATTCCATTGTTTTACAAATTTAGCTAGATAAATAAACTCAGGATGGTCTATTCTTTTATCACCATGCCAACAGACTGCCCTTCCTAGCATTTGATTTTAATCAGCCTATATGTCACTTAAGCCCAATGACAGAGGATCTCAAAATAATGCAGAGAAATAATGCCTCTGAAGATGTGGAACTGTCCTCATTAAGTGCTATTCACTACCAGTTGAGCAAATAAAGGACAAGGAATTGATCCTTGGTTGTATTTAACAACTAGTATGACATTATTCATTCTTAAATGACAAGAATAAAAAGTAACAGGCATTAAAGATCTTAACTAGATTCTGCAGAGACCGCCCTTTTTGTGTATATCTAAGGTGTACAATGTGGTGTTTTGATATGTATATACATAGTGAAAATTGGCAGATGATTGAGGAGATGTGGGAAGGAGCCTACAAATCCAGGTGTCGGCACGTCATCTGCATTCCTGTAGTAGTGCTTCTGCATATCCACATATGCTTCTGCAGGCAGTCCTCAGATGATGAACATTGATCCAGGATCCTTGAAACACACATGCCCTGGTACAGCTTATATAGTGCCTCTGACACTGTCAGAACAGAATTCTGTAGCTGACTGAATATCACCCAATGTGGTATCTCCTGTGCAATCCTTAATTTTTTATATTTTAAGTAGTATTTTGTCACCTTAATGGTAGAATGTTATACATTTCTTATTGATTCCATTTTGGTCTTATTACTAAAAAAATAACTTGATTAGGTATAAGCTTCACTTGAGGCAATAGTCACACTAATGCTATAATTCCACTCTACAAAGCCATTATTAGTAAATATATAAATATATATTAATATATAAAACAAGTATAGTAAATATACAAAATTTTCACATACATGAGAAATAAAGATAAGGGAACAATGAAAACTAAATGTGAAGAATAAATTCAGCTTTCATTACAAATTAGAACTTTATCAAGAAAGAAAGACATATATAAATGGAAATACATTTATTTAAAATACATTTTGTTTTATTTTATAGTACAATAAGTTCCTTGTATGTTTAAAAAGAATGACTAAAACCTAGTCATTTGGCAGAAATACATAATATGGTGTAATTAATTACAATTCTTATATTGTATATTAGATATCTGAACTCTTTTATCCTACGTATTTACTTCTATGTATCTTTTGACCAAATGTTAGAAAGAAATTGTCTGGATGCAGAATTATAAATTTCACATTTTTTTTTTGTATTTTACTTATTTTGTATTTGTCATGTAATGTTTTATAATCAGTCTAAAGCCCACAAACAATAAGGATTATGTTAGTCACAAGGGGTTATTTATAAGAGAGGAGTCTGAATAGCAAATGTAGACTATCTCAAAAGCCTGGGTTTCAAGGCAAAACAGTTCTGATTCCCTTTAAGAATCCATTAAGCACAACTATACGATTGCTAATGATGTGTGGATACCTGGAATTGGAGTTTCCTTCCCCCATGCCTTCCCTACACAATTCCTCAATCATCTGCCAATTTTTACTATGTGTATGCATATCAAAACACCACATTGTACACCTTAAATATACACAAAAATGAATATTAAAAAATAACTGAAGCAAAAATCAGACAACAAAATATTCTAACTCTTTCTGGATCATCATGAACATAATTTCTTATTATTTGATTTTAATGTCTACTTGATTGTTGCCACTTTCAAAAATAAATATAGCAAATGTTATACTGGGAAGTCTATGCAAAGGAAGCAGCTCAGCTCAGTTGCAGGTTTGAGTACAGGCTGCAGGTGTCTGGGAAGCATTGTGTACTGGCTGCAAAGAAGTAGATAGCTGAGTCTCCAGGTTGGATGGCTGTGATGTTCAGGGAGAAGTGTTTGGCTTTCTTATCCAACACAACAATGAATATTTGGACTTGATTTATCTCCTTATTTGAAATAATGTCTATAATACACTGGGGACCTTTTCCAGCTTCTTGCTTATACCAAGGGAAGTAGTTCGAAGCACTGTCTGAATAAGTGCAGTTGATAACAATGCTGTCTCCCTCTTGGACACTCAGGGTAGAAGGACGCTGCTCCACCTTCTCTCCTTGGCTCACCCCTATGCAGAAAGTAAAAGAAAAAAGATAGTGTTAGTATGTCATTACACTAGATTTTTTTTTTCTTCAGTGACTATGAAAAACCAGTATAAAGCCAGTCTTCCCAGATGTCTAAATAACATCTGCTAATATACTCTGCTACCTCCAAATCCTCAACTCAGGGTCCAGCTGCAGCCACAAGAACATGAATAAAGCAAAGGGAGATGTCTTCATTGTTCTTCCCAATTAAGATCAATCCAGACTTGCAATCTACCCAGGAGCTACTTTTGATATCAGGTTGCCCCTTTTTTCTCTAACAATTATAGTGGCTTCTCTTATTGTCAACCCAACCAATAAGAAAAAGGTCCTGCTTCTCCCCTAAGCCTATTCATTCAAATCCACTGAAATAAACCCCCACCCATTCTGCACCAGCTGGGGTAGACTGCCACCTTGTGGTCACATCTCAAACTACTGAACTCTCAGATTAAATGATTTTTTTACCTTATCAGGGACTAAGAAAGATACATAGAAGTAGAAATAGGTCAAAGTAATCTTAGATTAGAGATTATATTTACAGTAAGTATATATGATAAAAGTTGATAGTTGTGAACACTATTTAGTCATTCTTAATAAATTGTAAACAGATGGTGTTGGTGTTAATAAGGATGACTCGACATGTTTGAAATCAAGGAAGCACCATGATTCACTCTCACAAACATGGAACACATAATACTTCTTTTTTTTTTTTTCAGTCAAATCTACCTTTAAGATTTGTTCATTACAGAGAAATACTCTTCATGAAATGAAACCATAAGCCAAAGTTCAGTGTCAAATAAACAGAACCACTGGATGGTTGAAATGCACATTGTTTCAGACTCTGCTCCTCCAAGCCTGGGCTTGCCCATGACTCACCATGACTACAGAATGTGCAGTACCAAAATCAAATCATGGCGTCTTCCTTCTGTGAAGATGCTTGTAATAAAAAGTAAAGATCGAATCTTAATGGTAAAATAACGGGGAGATGAGTTATTGAACATTAATACTCCAGAGAGTTTGACAAATAGACTGGGTTGAACTGCAATGAGAAATTTAAGGTGCTTTAAGAAACATTTTTCCTAATTCTCATGACTTTTATTCTGCAAAATCCTTAGAGAATGAGGAGATAGTCTCACAAAACATCAGACTACAGATTCAAAATATGTAACCATATATGTTTATTCTTAATGTGATTTTATTTTCTGCTGTCAACATGGATTATAGGAATGTAAATGCAATGAGTATCTTATATCTTCCCTGGATTTTGAATTTCTTCCTTAACCCATTTTCTGGCAAAAGTATCATTAAAAGTGGAGTCTTGGTCACTGTACTATGCTGTTTTTAGTCTTTTGGGTATAGACAGAGCAGTGGGATAGCTGGGTCAAATGGCAGTTCCATTTCCAGTTTTCCAAGGAATCTCCATACTGCTTTCCATATTGGCGGCACCAATTTGCAGACCCACCAGCAATGTAAGAGTGTGCCTTTTTCCTCCCCAACACATATTGTTGTTTGTATTCTTAATAACTGCTCTGACTGGAGTGAGATGAAAACTTAGAGTAGTTTTATTTGCATTTCTCTAATTGCTAGACATGTTGAACATTTTTTTCATAAACTTGTTGATTGGTTGTATATAATCTTTGGAGAAGTATCTGTTCAGTTCATTGTCCCATTTATTGATTGTGTTATAAAGAGAATAAAATCATGGCATTTGAAGGTAAACAGATGGAGTGAAGAATATAATGCTAAGTGAAGTTCGCCAATCCCCCCAAAAAACAAATGCCAAATGTTTTCTCTGATATAAGGAGGCTGATTCATAATGGAGTTGGGGGAGGGAGCATAAGAGGATTGGACAAACTCTAGACAGAGCAAAGGGGAGGGAGGGAAGAGAGGGGACACGGAGGTAAGAAAGATAATGGAATGAGATGGACATCATTACCCTACATATTTGAAGATATGAATGGTGTGATTTTACTTTGTGTACCACCAGAGACATGAAAAATTGTGCTCTCTGTGTAATATGAATTGAATTGCATTCTGCTGTCATATATAACAAATTAGAATTAAAAAAAAAAAGAAGTCTGCAGCAGCTGCACCCTGGGAGTGCATTGAGCTGGTCTTTCTGAGAAAACTCAGTACATCCCACTCCATCCTACCTTGTATTGGTGAGAAGGGAATCTGAGAGTTATTTCAGCCACCTTTTGTTTTAAGACACTCCACTGTCAGCTTAGTGAGCAATACAAAAAAAAAAAAAAAGGAAGAAATTAACAACCCCTAGCACTTACTCTCTCTAAGGGGTACATAGCTCAAGAAGAAATAGAAAGAAAACAGGGAGATGGCATTGTGGCTCAGTTGTAGAGCCCTTGCCTTACATGGGTGAGGTACTGGATTGAATCCTCAACAACACATAAAAATAAATAAAGATATTGTGTCCATTCACAACTAAAAAATTAAAAAATAAAATAAACCAGTAGGGCGTAGGCAGTGATCATCAATCTTCATCAGGAGTTTTGACCACCTCTGTGAAGACTCCACTTTAATCCACTTTAAAGTTTTATTTAGAATCTTGTTTGTTTGTTTGCTTGGTGATGTTGCTGTGCTGATTGGTTCATGTATGTATATTTTATTTATTTGTTATTATCATTTTTTCATTTTTATACAAAATTTTGCTTGTTTATTTTTGTTTTATTTTGCTTTGCTTTTGTTTGCTTGTTGTTTTTATTTCTTTTTCTCTCTTTCTTCCACTAACAGCCAAGTTCTCTTTTTTTTTCTCTTTCTCTTTACTTTGTTTTTTTCTATATTTCTCCCTCCTTGTATAGCCATTAGTTGCAACATCTCTTCTGTATTCACTCTGTTTTCATTTTAAACACTCTGAATTTTCTTTTCTGTTTCTATCACATATCCTTTACTTTAATGAACTGTATTTTCACATCTATTAGACCTATTTAGTTTATATAACTCCTGCCTCCACCATTCATTACACTGTTATTACATAGTTGGTATAGTTGGCATTTAATATTTATTTTAATGCCAGATATACTTCATGGCTATTTATTGTTTTTATTGTTGGCAATTGCTCACCCCACCATTACTGTTATTGTGATAATTACTGCTATAGTTGTCATAGTAGGCACTGGGTATTTATTTTAATGCTGCATATTGTTTGATGATGCTAGTGTTTGTTTCTCTCTTGTCTGTGAGGTTATGGGAATCTACAGTGACACTACAAGTTCACAGTGTAGAAAATCAGCTGGTGAACTAAATCCAGTCAAGAGAGAGCTCACCTTTATTCACAAACAAGTTAACCAAACTTGAATTTCAGTGACAATTTAACACAAGGAATGAAAGAGACAAAAACAAAAAACTAATGATTAGGCCCCAAGTAGAAATGGTCAAAAGTGTCCTCAGGTCACACCCATGGACATTCACTCCTACTCAAAAAATATAATTAACCCAAAGGCTTTGGATGGCACTCCCATTGGGTCTGAATCTGTGTCACCCTGGGACACAATGGTAAGAGAAGGCTATTCTGTAAAAAGGCCCACATTTAAGAGTGAAACACAAATCCAGAATGGCATATGCATAAAACTCCACACAGGAATACAAGAAATACATAAAACTAAGCAACACAAGACTTCTAAAGTTCATAATTTGCAAGCAACTGACCCGAGAGATAATGAAGTGGATGAAATATTAGATAAATAATTCAAAACAATTATTACAAAAATGATCAATTAATTCCAAGAGAATACAGAAAAATAACTGAATTAATTAATGGAGTCATTATGGGATAGGAATGAGAAATTCAATAAGGAGATATAAATATTGAAAAAGAACCAGATAGAAATCTCACAAATGAAAGTCACACTAGATCATATAAAGTGTTCAGTTGAAAGTTTCTAATAGAGTAGACCATGCTGAAGACAGAACCTCAGAGTTGGAAATTAAAACAGCTGGCCTTGAACATGCAAACAGCATCAAAGAAAATAAAATACATAATTATGACCAGAGTTTACAAGAACTCTAGGACAGCATCAAGTGACCAAATTTAAGAATCACTGGAATCAAAGAGATACAGATTAATGACATAAATTACTGCTTGTGGGAAATAACAAAAATATGTTTCCAAAACTTGAGAAAGAGAAGCACATTCCCACATAGGAGGCATTCAAAACCTCAAATAGACAAAATAAAAAACCTCTCTTGATACATTATAATTAAAATGCTAATCATAAAGAACAAAGATAGAATATTAAAATACTCAAAAGAAAAACATCAGGTTGTATTAAGAGGAAAGTTCACCAGAATTACTTCCAATTTCTTGCACAAACTCTAAAATCCAGAACTTGTATTGATGTGTTCCAAGTCCTGAAAAAACATAACTGTCAATCAAGATCCAGCAAATTTATCCTTCAGAAACAAAAATAAATTTTAAAACTTTCCAAGATAAGCAAAATCTAAAATAGTTTACAACTATGATGCTGGTACTACAGAAAATACATTAAGAAATACTAAACAGAAGAAATCAAAAACAAACAACAGTGCTAACAAATGAACAAATCTCATTTGAAGAGGAGCTAAGCAGTCAAAAAACAAGATCAAATTAAACAAATCAAAAATGTCAGAAATGAGTAATTCACCTCTCTATAATAATCTTGAATGTAACTGATCTCAACTCTTCAATGAAAAGACATAGTCTGGTAAAATGTATTCAGAAGAGAGTACCAGTATGTTATTTGAAGGAGACTCATGATATATGCAAAAACAGCCACAGGTTTAAAGTGAAAGGATGGAAATTGATATATCATGGAAATGTATCCCCCCAAAAAAACTGAAGTAACTACTCTCATATCCCAAATAGCAGACTTCAAGTCAAGATTAATCAAAAGAGACAGGGTCACTTCATACTAGTAAAGAAAACAACCCAACACGAATATCTAATGAGGGGCTGGGGTTGTAACTCATTGGCAGAGCACTTGCCTAGCATGTGTGAGCACTGGGTTCAATCTTCAGCACCACATAAAAATAAATAAAATAAAGGTATTGTGTCCATCTACAAAAAAATAATAATACAGAAGAATACCTAATGATAGAAAATATTTATGCACCAATTGCTTTGGCCCAGAATAGCCAAAGCAATTCTTAGTGCAAAAATTGATGCAGATGTCATCATAATATCTTACTTTAAATTATACACAGAGCTATAGTAACAAAAACAGCATGTTATTGACACTAGAACAAACATGTGGATCATAGTAGAGAATAGAAGACAAAGAGACACACCCACATAAATATAGTGATCTCATACGAGACAAGGGTGCCATAAAAATACATTGGAGGAAAAAAAATAGCCTTTTCAACAAATGGTGCTAGGAAAACTGGAAATACATATGTAACAAAATGAAATTAGACCCCTATCTCTCACCCTGCACAAAAGTCAACTCAAAGTGGACTTAGGACCTAGGCATTAGACCAGAGACCCTGCAGATACTAGAAGAAAAAGGAGGCCTGAATCTCCATAATGTTGGGTTAAAAATAAACTTCCTCAATAAGGCTCCTAAAGCATAAGAAGTAAAATCAAGAATCAATAAATGGGATAGTATCAAACTAAAAGTGTTCTTCACAGCAAAGGAAACAATCAAGAATGTGAAAAGAGAGCCTCAGAATGGGAGAAAATCTTGACCACCTGTACCTCAGATAAGGCATTAATTTTCAGAATATACAAAGAGCTCAAAAAACTCAACACCAGAAAGATAAATAACCTAATTAATAAATGGGCAAAGGAACTGAACAAACACTTCACAGGAGAAGAAATATGGATGGTCAAAAAAAAAAAAGAAAAAAGAAAAAATACTGAACATCTCTGGCAAATAGAGAAATGAAAATTAAAACTACACTGAGTTTCCATTTCACTCCAGTTAGAATGGCAATTATCAAGAATACAAGTAACAATAAATGTTGGTGGGACTGAAAATTGGTGTAACCACTCTGGAAAGCAGTATGGAGATTCCTTAGAAAACTTGGAATAAAACCACCATTCTGAAATTGTTTTTCACAATATAGCAGAGGAAGTGTATATTGATGACTGGGTATGTGAGACATGGAGTCATATGAGAGCCAGAGAAATGACCCTGCACCATGAAACTCCAAGAGCATTTTCACATTCACGTATAATCTATTGTGTCTGAGGTTACCCTAACCAATCCATGGGCCTCTTCAGAAGCAGAGTCAGGGAGGCTGAGGAAGGAGGATCACAAATTCAAGTTCAGCCTCAGTAACTTAGCAAGGGTGTATGCAACTTGAAATCCTGTCTCAAAATAAAAAAAATAGAAAAGCTGAGGATGTAGCTCAGTTGTAAAGTGCCCCTGGGTTCAATCCATTAAAAAAAAAAAAAGATTGCAAACTAAATTTTTGATAATTTCTGATTCGGAAAAATGATGCAAAAGATACTGGAGTTTTTTAAAGTATTTTATATAATATGAAAATATTAACATCAATCTCTGATAGCTTAGTTTGAAATATAAATTTTAGTAACTTTAGGTTTTATGTTTTAGGGGATTAATTTTTTCTAAGATGAATTAATTCCTTATACAAATCATTTTCCTGTGAGTCTGAATTTAATTTTAAATGTAAATTTGTACAGCAACATTTTTAGGTTTCCACTGATATTTTTTGTGACTTGTGGAAATCTAATAAACCGACAGAGGCTTTATGATTATATATAACTCAAAATGCTTGTTTATGCATTACATTGCTGTATTTTCAATTGAAAAGAAAATTAATTTTAAAATTCTCTTTTGAGGAAATACTTAGTTTATTCAAAACTACAGATGAGAATGGTGTTCTTCTATGTCAAGCTACTATCTTTATACTTAATTTCCATTTTAAGCCTGTGGATAGTCACTGTGCAATGTGACATCAATTTTCAAAACCAGAGTTCCTAAACTTTTCAAAGGATTCTAACAACTTCTTAAAATGTTTTATTGAAATCCCCATGTGTACCTTTTTATCTTGTAAAAGTGTACTAACAATGTTGTTTGCCACCACAGAGCCCTGAGAGCTTCCAGTGTGCACTTGCACTTAGTATGGACAAAATAACTGCCAGTTCATAGGCTGCCCACTGTGCTCTTGAACCTGAGCTTGCATGTGTGCCCCTGTCCCAAGACTTTGTATCTCTCCTCTGCTCAGGCACATGCTCCAGCCTCTCATCAGAACTCACTTAAAAAACAAAATTCAAAGACAAAATTATTAAGACTCTCAAGACAATGGTAGCACAGTGTTAAATTAGTAACAAACATATTTTGAGTCTCAAGTCCTATGAAACTGTAGAGGTCATATTCCAGGAAGCTGGTCTTGCTCCTAGCATCACTGAAATACCCACGTGTCCTTGTATTGACCTCAGGGTCTCACTGCTTCCTAGGTTATTCCCTACATTAACATAAAAGACCTTGGCAAAGTTGAAATTCCTTTTCATTGCAATTGATCCACATACAGCTTAGACATTTGATTTGGTTGTGAGAAGTTTTAGGATGTGGCTACAGCAAATAAAGGCTTTTGGGGGTATGCTGGATGATTTCTGCTTCCTTTCCCAAACTTGAAATGATATGAGAATTTTGTGGGTAATAGATTCCTTCAAAGGAAGAGCAATGGCTTTAATGTAACAAAAGGAAAAGTTTAATGATCTCTTCCTTAAAGAGTTCCATTTAGAAAAGAATAAGATGTATTTTTTTGTCATCTAACTTATACAATATAAACTGTAGACATTTATCAACACATAACACTTTCACTTTGGAGTTCTCTACCCTGGCTGACTCAGAGCAAAAGCTCTATAGTCAGGTTGTTGAGTGAACCCCACCCCAGCTGCGCAGAGGAGTGCACACAGTCACTTACTCTGTAATCCTCAGTTCATTTGTGTGCAGAGTGACGAAGTATTGTCAGTACTTACATCATTTATGTATTTACCTAGAGAGGGAGTATGTCAAATCAATCCATTCCTTTTCTTGGAAAACTGGATAATCTGCAACTATATGGAATACTAAGTCATCTCTTTTCTGTTGGTTGACAATCATAGTTTTTCAAGTATTTTTCAACACAGTAATTTAGATGCCATGTATAAGGTTGGCCAATGGATCTGTTTTAACTGTACTCTGGGCCCTCACATATTTAATGGTTGCTCCTTATTATAAATTTTTTTTCTGCAAAAGGTTTCTGGGAAAAAAAGGATCAAACAAGTGGGATGGCAGTGCTGAGAAGTCTCCTGTTAGCAGAGGTGACAGTGCTACAGTGTGAATCAGGACAACCATAGCTGTACAGAGGCTTCTGTGCAAGTCCTCCCTGAGGCAAAGGCTGTGGTTTCAGGTGCAGCTGCAGTTTGGGGACAGGCTGCAGGTCCCCTGAGAGCACTGTGCCTCTGCTGCACAGAGTTAGGTGCCTGAGTCTTCCAGCTGGGAGGTGGAGATGTGCAGGGTGCTGTAGCGCTCCTGAAAATTCATTGTTGCCTTTAACCTTCCCTCCTGCTTTGTCCCTGAAGTCAGATAAAACAGACTGATGAGGCCACCCCCAGGATTCTGTTGGAACCACTGCACACTTCTCATGGTGGTGGAAAAATTGCACCTCAGAGTAGGGCTGGTTCCCTCCTGGAGCCTCAGGGCTGAAGGACTCTGCTCCACCTGCTGCCCTCTCACCCCTGCTTGGAAAGAGAAAAGCAAACACAGCTGGTGTCACTGGGGAATCCATGACCAGTTCACAAACATGCAAAATATCCCAGGAAACACCCTGAGGATGGAGCACAGGGAGGGGGCTTGGTTCCAGCTCTTCCTGCCCTCCCTCACACTGTCAGCCCTCCAACACCCCCAGCCCCATCTGGGAGGAACCCGACTCACAGCAAAGCTGCACCCACAGAAGCCCCAGCAGAGCCCCCAGTCCCCTCTGCACGGCTGCTGGCCTGGCTGCTGGGTCTTCTCCCTGCTCTGCAGGTGTCAGGTCTTGGGCCAGACAAGCTTGTTCTTCCAGGCAACAGGTTCCACCTGACTCCCTGAGCACCAGTCACATCTGAGCTCTGTCCTTCCCCTAACAGGGTGCTCCACCCCCAGTGGCCCAGGGAGACAGCAGTGGTGGCTCCAGAATTTTGTGAGGAGGACAGTGTTGGGGGTAGGGGGCCATGTTTCAAGTGGATGAAAACAAAGGTAGAGTTTTGTTATTCTTTAATGACTGATGTAATAATAGAGTATGTTTGAGGAAAATATGTGAGAAAGGTAGATGAAATTTCAGGGAAGGAACAGTGTCTCAACTGCATAAAATAGAGCCTTGAAGAATCACAGGACATGTAAACCCATTTCCTACATTAAGTAATTTGACAGAGAACTTGAGAAATTATTTATATGCATATTCTGATAAAGGTAAACCATTTAATAACATGCAGTATGTATTAAGAAGTAAAGACAATTTCTTTAATTCAGCTGATGAACATCTGCATTAAAAATGTTTCCAACAAAATTTAATTGGCTTGAAGGAAAATATGGTGTGCATATGATATTCATTCAGATTTATATTCACTCTCTCTTCTTGCTCTGTCCACTCCTTTCCCCATGCATCCTGCAGGCCCACATAGGACACTCACCGCTTGTCAACTTAAATAATGTTTTCCCCCCTTTGTTCTTCTAATTTTGTTCTTTCCTTTTCATCTTTTCTTCTCCTCCATTTATTCTTGTTCCTTCTAGTCTCAGGGAAGGTATATGAAAGTATTGGAAATCAAAATCCTGCGATGATTTTTATGTCAGTGTATTTGCAGAATTTTTATAATAAATTTTTGTAAAAAATTGAAAATAGGTAATGGAGATGTTTTCTATTGAACATATTCCAGATAAAATTCCAATTCCCTGAACTCTCTCAGAGAATCATCCTCCTAATGGATTTACAGACGTAAGAGCTCCAGAGAACATAGATTCAGGCTCCAGCTTTCTGAGGTTTTATGTAGAATGGCAGAGCTGAAGGCCTGAGATGAACTTAGACCATCTCCTGAACCCTTAGTGTATCTCTTTGTCTGGCTCAGATGTTCTCTGGTCTCCTCTTTAACTGTTCTACCCTCCTGGATCTTAGAAAATAAGTCATTCCTGGTGTAACCTAGGGTGCCCCCTGGTGGACTGAAACTATCAACAAAAGCCACTAAAGACCAACCAAGTCCTTAGCCCTCACCTAATCCAGTTCCACGCACTGCAGGCTTCCTGCTGTAGGAAAAGCAAATGATCTGAGGGTGTGGGGTAACAAAAAGACTGCCTAGAATTAAGGGGGGAGAGGGTAAAAATTAATCATATTTAAGGCTTTGGGTGTAGTTCAGTATAGCACATGACAGACTCTGGGCTAGATCCTGAGCACCACAAAGAAAATCAGGGCCACTTTTAAGATGCCATTTTAGGGCTGGAGTTAGCACTTGCCTTGCACATATGAGGCACTGGGTTCAATCCTCAGCACCACATGATGATAAATAAACAAACTGAAGATATTTACTTATAAATAAAATGCCATTTTTATGGATGTCATATTTTAAAATAAATTAGTGATTATCGTCCTGTGCTGTTGATTAGGTTTTCTCTAATTTAGCTCAAAAACAAATTAACATTTATTCAAATTTCATTGGGAATGAAAAAGAAGGATATAAAAGAGGGGAGGAAACATTAGTTTATAGTCTACTGGAGAAGACATAAACACATATATCTATAATGAAATCAAGGAGTAGAACCCTGAAGTGAGCATAAGCAAAGGAGGAGAGCATTTATGTATGGGACACATAGACAAAACCTTCTGAAAAAGGTGAACATCCCCCCCACACCTTCCTTTCTGTGAGAAAGATGACAAGAAAATGGATAGTTCTTTATGATGGATTTTATGACTTTTTATTAATTTTAATATTATGAAAAATTCATGATATATGAATTATTGAAAGTAATAAAACACTACATATAGGCCAAATAAAATGATATAAATGCCATTTGACTTTCCCTCCCAATTCTGCTCCTTTCACTGCTCATTACCCTAATTCTCAATTCATCTTACCAATTTCAATGTGAAGTTCTCAGGTGTTTTACTATAAATTTACAAACACAGTCCAAATATGTGAAACAACAAAAACTATGTGGTATTTCATTTATAGTTTTTTATTTGATACAAAACGATGGGTCTTGTGCATATCTTTCTGTATCTTGCTTTATGAGCTCAATAATAAATCCTGTAGGTCTGACTATATTAGCATAGATTGGTTCTGCTGCTGCCTGGAACCAGATCATGGCATGTTTAGTCTATACAGCCCTTCCTCTGTTGATGAACACTCACAGTGTTGTTGGATATTTACTAGGTACTTTAATAGATTGGAAAAAAAAGTACATATATTTAAAATCAATTATATATATTGATTATATATATATATATATATATATATATATATATATACACACATTTGCACATGTATATATGTATGTGTGTGTATATATATATATATATATATATATATATATATATATATTAAATAGGTCAATTAATAAATTTTTTAATTTTTGAGCTTTTAAATAAAAATAATAAAGTGGGAAATCAAGTTTGTTAGCATGCAAAATTTGTGGAAGCAGGCACTATCAATCACTCACTGCTTTGGGGTGGTTGAAGCATGTATTTTAAATATTACTTCATATATGTTTTCATATACTTTGTTTTACTTTTATCTTTTTTTCATTTCATCAGAGGGTCTCCTTAATCTACCTTTAAACCCTATTACTAATCTGAAGGTTTGTCAGAAGATGGTCAAAATACGTAAGTTATTCCATCAATATGTATTTTTTTTACCTTTTTTTGTTCAGAAATATTGTTCCACTATATCTTTCTGCTCTTCTTCTGAGAAGACCATTGATGTTGGGTTTTATGTTCTTGAGAAGTTTAGGGGCTTTTTTCCTTTCCTATGTAATGAAATTTTATGTATGTCCTGAGTACTTGGATTCCCTTTCAATCTGGAAACACATAGCATACATTACTGAAAAATCTTCTTGAGTAAAGATCATCTTCTTCCAGAATTCAGTTAAAGTTGTTTTTACATCCAATTTCTGGGCCTGATGGAATGGTCCTGCACTAATTTGAGAGGAAGCTTCCTAGATTCCCCTTTTGCAAGATTTGGTTACATATTTCTCAAGTCTTTGTAGACTATTATATTTTGATGTCTCTTCTACACCTTTTCGTGTGTTATTGGTATTTCATCTGCTATCTTTGCTTTTCCATTGTCTTTCTGCATATGGAATTTTGCCTTTTTAAATACCATCTTTTTGAGGTTGTGGAGGGAACAGAAGTAAATGTACGAGTTCAATCTGCCATGCTTTGCAAAAGTCAGAAACTTTGTTATACACCATTTGAACTATTTGAAGTGTTTTTTCTTATGAACATAAATTTGTTGGGTTATATTAGTAGGTATGAACTCAACTGATAAATATGGCATACAATGTCTCCTGGAAAAATATAATGATAAGAGATAAGACTAAGAAATGACAGTCATGGCAAATGAATAATTTATGGGTAAGGTCTCTTCAATGACAATGACAGCATCAGTAATCTGCATGGCAGCATTCCCATGCAGGCTATGAGACAGGGAATCATGCACACCATTCCCTCACTCTCACTTTTTGTACTCAGAGAACCTTTTCACAAACAAATATTTCCTCTTCATGAGCCAATAAACGGATATACATTAGGTGATTACAATAGACAAAAGAATATCTCAATATTTGCAAAGAAAACAAGTTACCTATAATTAAATCTGTTCACATAAATAGCAACTTGTCACAGCAACAGCCCTCAGCACTATACCTGGAACTCTATGACAGGACTCCAGAAGCTCCAATTATGGAGTATGACAACTGCAGGGTTCTCAGATCTGCCCACACATTATGTGCACCTCTGAGGTGTACACCATGCCAGAACCTGAACACCAGGGATTCTGATGTAATTGACCTGGGGTGAGTGCCAGCCACATCTGGCTGATTCTATCCTGCAGCCAGGATTGAGAACCACTTGAGACACACAGGCTGTAGGTGCCTGAAGAATGCTCTTTGGCTTCTCTCTGTTCAGAAGTCATGCCTGAGTCTCTGATCTGAAAACACACAAGAAGGAAGCCAAGCTGCTTTTTCTTATGAACCACAACAATTTTTCTCTCCACTTCTAAAAATTAGGAGAACATCAGGTGCTTTTCTTAGGATTCTGCTTTAATACAGGAGACTGGGAAAAGTCTTTGCAGTAGGTGGTAATGGTGATTCCTCCTGGATGTTCAGGGGCTCAGCTGCATCTGTTCACCTGCTCAGGGAAGGAAGCCCTCTGGAAACACAGGACACTCTGATGGGAGCAGAGATCCCTTCAACATTGTCATAGTGTGCTGAGCCTCCCGTTCTCCACTGATGGTTTCACAGAACAACATATCTAGCCCATGTTGAGCAGGTTTCCACAACACCTTCAACCTGTAGTCCTCGTTCCCAGAAAGCATTCTTAGACTGATTTAAAACAATGTCCAATAACTTTTAATATTGTTTGTCAATATCATCATGTATGATATTCTTTTTTATCTTCACAATTTTACTGTTAAATGAAAATCAAGTTACATTTGTTTTCCCTAAGTCAGCCTGTAGCTCTTTACTAACCTGGTAGTTTTGAGAACAACGTGAAAGGTTGTTGCTACCAAAAAACATCTAGCAGGTCCTCTCAACTCTGCCAGCAATGGCTTTAGTGTGGAAGCTATTTCCACCACTGCAGCTCAGGAAAAAGTGGCTTCTAGAATATTTGCTCCTAATGTTGAGAATCATTCAGCAATCTGTGATCTCTAACCACATGTCCATTGTAAGAATGAGTAAGGAATATGAAATTAAACTTCTGCTGCAGTTTCTCAAAAATCTCTATCAGAGCAACTCAGCTTCCATTCTATGAAACACAGAAATGTCCATAAACATTACTTCACAAAGGCTGATCTTCTAAGTTTAATATCCATGTATCCCAATGCCTATAAAGAGAGCTGACACATTTTAAGAGCTGTTTATATGAGTTCAATGTACAGTGAATGGAAACTGCCCCCACATTTTTCAATGATGCTTTTGACCAACTACCATATGTCCTAATTGGGCCACCTTATCTTGTTAAAGTGGCTCACAGCATAACTGCAGTGAAGAGTGGATCCTTTCCCTACAGGAAATCCAGGGACAGAGGACTCTGTTCCACTTGGGTTTCACCACTCACCCCTGTTCAGAAAGCAACATGAGATTCAAGAGATCAGTCCCCAGTCTTAATGCTTTCTAATCTGCCTCCCTTATTCACTCCCTGTGCAAATCCAAGGTAAACAAGAAGACAACCCCATTCTCTTCCCCTCACCTACCTCAATGCAGGATATCTTTACCCCAAATCTAAGAAAATGTTCCCTGGACACAATGTGTCAACCTGGTTGAAACTCCCCTCTAACTTACAACAAAAATAAACTAACAAAACCACCTAAAGCATCCTTAGATGCTTCTCCATTTTTATTCTGCAGTGGCAGCCCCCAAAGCTGACTTGTCTTCTTAACATCTTCTCTTGTTTGCAACATTAATCAAAGAGATTCTGAGGGAGCAAGCTCCACCAATCAGAGACCAGACCAGCTACCCAGGTAGGGCAAGTGCAAACACTGCCATCCTGGGGTCAGAGCTAGAGCTGCCCAAAACCTTGGATTAAGCCTTTCACTAGGTTTTCTGTTCACTACTCACTATGGAGAATAGAATATTAGACCCTCTATATCTGCACAAGTATAGGAGATTAATAATTAAGACATATATTTTGGGGCCTCAACTTGAACTCTGTCTCCATATGATATTAGATAGGAGAATGATTTTCAATATTTTCATATGAAAATATGTATAGTAACAGGAGTCTACCAGTGAAAACAGGCAATGGTAGCAGCTAGCATGAACCAAACGTTTAGCTAAAATATAAGTTCCTCTAGGACAGAGATTTTTCTCTGTTCTACTCTCCACTACATCTTTAGTTTCTAGAATACAGTCTGTCAAGAAATGATATAATAATAAAAATTTTACTAAATGAATGTGTGTTAAATTTTGCTCTGGTAGTGACAGTAGTATATTAACCAACCATGAATAATTCAGCAATTATTTTTAAGAGCATACTGTTTTCAGGTATGGTGATATGTGCTAAGGGTCAGCAAAGCCCTGCTCTCATAAAATGCCATTGTAACAAGAGGAAAGTTGGAGTATGTGAGCACACCTGCTGGTAAGTGGTAAGTGTTGAAACTTTGAAAACTCATGCTCAGTTTCTTCTATTTCATCAATGAACAGATGAATGTCTAAAGTAGGGATGTTTATTTTGCAGTTCAGATTTAATGCACAGAGAGACTATATTAAGTTTGGATGTGAGGCATCCCCCCAAAGCTCATGTGAGAGAAGATGCAAGAAGGTTCAGAGGAGAAATAATTTGGTTATGAGAATCTTAACCCAATCAGTGATTTATTCTCCTGGTAGGGATTAACAGAGTGGTAACTGAAGTGGTAGGGTGTGGCTGGAGGAGGTGGGAATTGGGGCATGACTTTGGGAATATAGTTGTATCTAGCAAATGAAGTCTCTCTGCTTCCTGACATGATGTGAGCTGCTTCCCTTCTCTGCTCTCTCTTGCCATGGTGTCACTTAGAGCCCCGAGGAATGGAGCTGAACTGCTATGGACTAAGACCTCTGAAACCACAAGCCCTCTAATAAATTATTCTGGTTGGGTCCTTCAGTCACAGCTGCAAAAAAGCAGATTAAAACAGGATAAAGTTAAATAAAATAAAATAAAATAATTTGTATAATCTACATAAGTAAAATTTTACACAAAATAAAAAACAGGATAAAAGCAAAACAATGAAAAATTATATCATATAAAATAAAAACAAAGCTGCTATATTATCCTCATATAAGGCAAGCGAATAATTGGAGGCAAAGAGGGCATGATGGTTGACTTTATGGTTCCACTTGGCTAGACCTCAATGCTCAAATAAATTTTGTGACACTAGTCTATTTTCAGATAAGATTAACATTTACTTTGAGTAAAGACAAATACTTTCCATTTTGTGAGTAGACCACATCTGTCAGTTGAGAAGGTGCTAAGAAAAAAAATAATGGGTTATCCCAAGGAAGAAGAAATTCCATCTCCAGACAATCTTCAGATTTGATCTGCAAAATCAACTCTTTTCAGGGTCTCCTGCCCAATGACCTGCCTATAGAAGTTGGAATTGACAGTCCCCATAATTTTGTTAACAAGTTTTTTAAAACAAATCTATAGGTAGGGGTGGACATTTCCATACAGATAGATACTGATAAATGACATACATGACAGACTTAAATCTGTATACAGATTTAAAAAGTAACAAAGTAATATATACACATTGGTTATAACTTTAATATACTTTTATAAGCATGTTCCATTTCACAAAAAGAAGATTGTAAAATGTTAATGGGTAATGATATTGTAGCCCAAAGAAAATGGCTGATTTCTCAGTGATATGGCAATAGTTTGAATGTGTCCCCAAAGCCCTGGTATTAGAAACTTAATTTTCAATGCAACCATGGTAGGAGGTGGATCCACTTCTAATAAGACAACAGTAGGTCATTAGAAGTAAAATGAAAACTATAAAACTCCAAGAAGATAACACAGGAAATCTAGGCCATTTTGCATATGGCAATGCATTACTACATACAACACTAAATGCAAGATTCATGAAAGAAATCATTGATAAGCTGGATCTTAAAAATTAAAATTTTCTGTTCTGTGAAAAGCAATGCTAAGAAAATGCAAAGACAAGTCATAGACTGGAGAAACATTGCAAAAGACTCATCTGGTAAAGATCTATTATCCAAAATGTACAAATAAATTTCTAAATTCAAAAATAAGAAAACAACACATTGCAATGGGCCAAAGGCCTTATTGAATACTTTATCAAAGAATACATACAAATAGAAAACAAGCTTATGAAGAGTTGTACCCATCATTTTGTTATGAGGAAAAGGCAAATTAAAACAATAAGATACCACTAAAATACCATTGGAATGGATAGAATACAGAACATAACAACACCAAATACTAGTGTGTCGCGACCCCTTGCCCGCAAGGAAGACGCAACTCCGAAATCTTCTCTCAGTAGTTTATTCAGGTCCCTTGATATTTATTATTCTTTCTTCTTCTCTCTTCTCCCGGATGCCCTCCCAGCCTTAATAAAGCATCCCAAGCCCCAATGCAAAGTTGCCGCGTGGAACTTTCTCACAGGGTGGTGAAAAATCATGTGCCAACTCTCTCAGATAAGGAGTTGTTTGTCACATACCACAGCGGAGCCAGCGCCATCTCGTAATGGCGACCATAGTCTGCAGAAACGGCAGAAGCGGCTCACCACACTAGTGTGGAAATTGAACAATAGGAACTAATTCATGCTGGTTAAAATACAAAAGTATATGTATTTGGAAGACTGGCAGTTGCCAGGTTTCTGTTCACTACTAAAAGGCTCAGGGGTCACTCCAGTTGAACTGGACTAACTGGGCTGTGCAAATAACCACACAAGAGACACAAATACCTTTTTCTTTGGGGTCACTGTGACGGCTCCTCTGACCTTAAGGGTCCATAGAAAGAGAGAGAGAGCACACACGCACTGACCCCTTTTATTGAGGAGAATAAAATATATTTTCAACTACAAAAGGGGTCAGGCTTCAGGGATCTGAGTCTTTCTTCATGATGTCCACTGTCAGCAGGTTGACTGACACCTGGGTAGGCTACACCCAAGGGCACAGTAAAAGAAGGGGACACACACAAGGCATTTCCATGGGAGATTCTATCCTAAACAGGGCAAGGGGTTATATTACAAAGGAACAGGTGAGCATAGTTCCACCCATGGGGCTGTAGGAAGACACACCCATGCACGAGACACTGACCCTCGAACCCAAGAAGGATGGGGAAAGCTCTGCCACATTTCTGTGACTGAGTGCCTCAGCACCCAGCCAGGGAGTGTGACCCAGTCACGTGTAAGGTTGATCTCCCACAGTTAGTTTCTTATGTACTTTTTCCATGTGAGCCAGCAATTCTCCCCTGCCACCCACTTGGTGTTTATCCAAAGTAGTTGAAAATATATGTGCACACCAAAACCTGCACATTATGTATACTGCATCTTTTTTCTTAATTTCCCAGATTGGGAGCTACCAATATGCCTCTGTCAAGATGAATGCAAGCATAAACTAAGACATATCTAGAAAATTGAATATTATTCAGCACTATAAAGCATTGAGCTATCAAGTCATGAAAGGCACGGAGAAAACAAATACATGTCACTAAATGAAAGAAGACAACAGAAAAAAAAGCAACATAATTGTGACTCTAATTAAATGACAATTGGGAAAAGGCAAACCACAGTGATAGCTAAGGTTCGGGCTTGGAATTAAATGAACAGGTAGAGCACAGAGGAAGTCTACATGAATGAGAGTATTCTATATGACTCTGTAATGGTAGATATGTGTCATTATGCATTTGTCCAAACCCAGACGATATAAGAACACAAAGGTGATCCCTAATGAAAACCATGGACTTTGGGTAACAATGATGTGGGAGTGGAGCTCATTGCTGGTACCAAGTGAACCACTCTGTGGGAGGATGTTGATCATGGAGAAGGCTGGGGGTGACCAGGGAGGGCTGGGGGTTAGGTATGTATGCAATCTCTATAACATCCTCTCAATTTTGATGTGACCTAAAACTACTAAAAAAAATAAGGTTTTAAAAAAGGGTGAGTGTTTGTAAATATGTGATAGGTAGAACAAAGATGGATGTGAAGATCAGAGACAATGTTAAAAAGTTGGCAGCTATCTAAATGGACAATATGCAGAACTACAAAAAACTTAATATGTTAAATGAAACTCCATCTGATTTATAATTAAATAAATTATATATACACACACAAAAAAGAAAATTTTATAACCAAGGCAAAAAAAGTTTGAAAATACACAGGTTTGGGGAAACAGATATTCTGTTCAATTACCACTACTAATGGTATAGGAGAGTGAAACTATTCTAGGCAGCAATTTTGGAACATTGTATACTAATCTGAGTGTGTCCTTTTTCTTGAACATTGTGTTAATTCCCTATATTGAGAATTGACTATCATGTTCTCCTTTTTAATATTTTTTAATATCTTACTTTCATGTTCCCAATTCATAAAAGTAATTTCCAATTTTCAGTTGGGTCTGGGAAGTGAGCATTCCTAGCTCTGCAAGCAGTGGTGAACAGCATAGGGAACTGTCACTAGAACACTTTCTTACTAGGTCCTTTCTTTCCATCCTCTCCCTTTCAAGTAACCCTAAACACACACACACACACACACACACACACACACACAGAGCACTACCTTCTTCAGTGGTCTAAGGGTAACTGGTGCTTCTGACCCCTAAACCTGAAAGCACAGCACACAAGCAAGGCTCCCTGGTGGCCTCTCACATGAGACAGCTTCCATCTTCACTTGGCCTGTGAGACAAGTTTCTCCATGAATTTCTCATTCTCTAAGACTCAGTTGACACCACTGCCATCATCTTCTTTTCTACTCTGAGTGTCTATGTCCTTTAGATATTCTTTCTTTCTCTCTTTTTAAAATATTTCTCTAGTTGTAGATGGACACAATGACTTCATTTATTTTTATGTGGTGCTGAGGATTGAACCCAGTGCCTCCCACATGAAAAGCAAACTGTACTATGTAACTGTCTCATCATTTAACCATGGGTCATATTTTATTTTATTTTATTTTTTTGCAAGTCTGCATTCCTTTATTTATTTATTTTTAGTCATACATGACAGCAGAATGAATTTTGACATATAATACATACATGGAATGTACATACATCAATCATATTATCAATTCTATTCTGCTGCCCTTCCTATCATCCCTACTCCTCCCCTCCTCTCCCATCCTTTCTCTCTATCCAATCTAATGTGACATACTTTTTTTTTTCCTTTTTCTCATTACAACATCATATATGTATTCTGTATAATAATGAGGTTATCCTTCTAACTTCGTGCAACGCCCCTTCTCCCTCTTTTTCCCTCCCACCTCTCTTCCCTATTTAGTGGTAGTCTTCTTCTCATACTCTTCTTCCCTATCCCATTTTGAGTCAACCCCCTTATATCAGAGAAGACATTCGGCATTTGTTTTTTAGGGATTAGCTAACTTCACTTAGCATAATCTGCTCTAATGCCATCCATTTGCCTGCAAATGCCATGATCTTGTTAGTTTTTAGTGCTGAGTAATATTCCATTGTGTATAAATGCCACATTGTTTTAATCCATTCATCTATTGAAGGGCATCTAGGTTGGTTCCACATTCTAGCTATTGTGAATTGTGCTGCTATAAACATTGATGTGGCTGTGTCCCTGTAGTATGCATATTTTAATTGTGAATTTTTTCCCTCCCTTTCTTTTGAACATCAGCCTATGGCTACCATATGACTGACCAAACAAGATGCCCTTCCCCTACATGAGGCAAGTTCCTTTCCTCTCATTGCACTGTTGCTGCATGTGAGGTCTGTTCCTCTTTCTTCTTCTCTTCTCTTCTTGTTCTATTATGACTTGTATATTTCAGAGGTGGGGCTTCTAGTTCTCCTATCACCTCTCCTTCCACTCTGTGTTAGGGAGACTTTATGCAGATGTCACCTTCTCTGGTACATTTGTCTCTCTAAAAATATAATGAGCCACAGCAACGCCTTCCAGAATGACCTGGAACAACATGTGCAGTCTGGGTTTTGTCAGCAAGAATGAGCAAAGAGACCTCTTCATTGTTTGAGTGATTGTACCTTGAAATTACTTTGGCCCTTCATGAGAAACTAACACTGTCAGCTTCTGCCTTCCCTGTGACTAAGGAAGAGCTGAGATGGAATATGTCCACTCTTTGTTCTTCTGCTCTGGATATTTGTTTGATTTTGCATCAACCAAAGAAACACTATGGCACACATCACAGACTGTGCAGAATGGATCCCCAAGATAGACACTCAGTAGCCAGAACCCTGGGTGCTTCTCAGAGTTTGTGCTCAGCTCCCCCTGCAGTTTCTGCCACTGTGTCACCCAGAGCACAGTAGTACACAGCCGAGTCTGACTCTTGGACAGAGGCTTTCTCCAAGTTGAAGGAGGATGTATCTTTCTTGTATGTGGCTTCAAAACCTTTGTTGCTGACCTTATCATTGGCCTTCACAGCTTTCAGGAGGAGCTGTAGACCTTCTCCAGGGTATTGAACATACCAGAAAAGTACAGGGTAAACTATGGTTGTAGTTGAGTAAGTGCAGTTTATAGTCAGCAAAGCCCCTTCTGACATGGTCACATGGCCTGCTGTCTGGGTCACTGAATCTCCGTGAGTCCTTCCTTGAGGGGAAAAGACAATTCTATCACCTTGGTAATAAAATGCTCAGATAAATTCATGATTAAAGAGTTTTCTGGCACAACAGAAAAAAAAGTCCAAATTAAAAAAAAAAAAAATTTACTCACCAAATATCAAGAGCATCACAATCACTAAGGCTGGAGAAGCGTCCATCTTTAGCAAGTCAACTAAATAATGTTCTTGATTCTTAACATGAAGAATGGTGAAGTCTTAGTGAAATGATAAACCTAAACCTAAAATTCACACAGGAAGTGAGCTAGTGTTAGGGAGCTGCACCCCCTAGTGGGCAGGGACTAACCTGGGGAGAATAATTTCCTGGACTTCTTCCAGAATTCAGTTGTGTTCTCATCCCTGACTTTATTTATAAGCACATATCTGTCTTCAGGTGGCCCTTGTAAATTTAAGACACAGCTATAATAACCTCTAAGGTCTTCTTTATTTTTAGGATTCTACCTGACGTGTAAATGCTTTAGTAGAGTATCCCAGGATGTCTCTGTAGGCCAGAAAATATTAATATGGGCATTTTAATACAGGCTGTTATAAGCACAGGTATCAATTGTGGGTCAACCTATGATCACGGTAATGTCATGAAAGCATTATATGAAGTAATAAGAGGTTAAGTTGTTACTGAGTGACTCTGTGTTTTTCAGCACTGTACCCACATGTAGAGCAGCAATTGACATTTACTAGGTGCACAATTCAAATTTGTTAAATGAAGCAAAAAACACAAATAGGTGGCCACCTATTTCACTACGATGGGAAAGATCATGTTTCTTATATTTATCTTCAATTTAATGTCTCTTTGTTGTTACATGTTCATCTATGGGTATAGATTTTCAACAAATTTTTCTTTTATATGTTTATTTTTATATATACAGATTCAGATAAAGGAGCTCCTGAAATCAGAGTCAACCTGTGACTAACTTCTCAGATACAAACCTAAGTAAAAATTTCAGGTCCAGATGCAGAAAGACAAGCATCACATGTTTTCTGTCATATGAAAAAAAAGAAAAAGATAATCTAAAAGTAGAAAAGTGACTATCAGAAGATGAAGGGGACTCGTGGAAGGGGTCATGGTACAGTGTAATGGAGAGTTAAACAATGGAGAAGGGAACAGGATCAAAGCATAATATATTCATGTATGGAAGTGTTACAATGAAACTCCTTGAAATTTATACAATTAATAAGTATTAATAATTATAATTTTTAAAAGAAAAAAATGATATCCAGGCCCAAATATTATTGAGTTTACACACCCCTTCCTCTCCGTCACCTTCCATCAGCCTTCCCTATCCAACTAACAAAAACTGACACAGAGCTATTCTAGAAAGTCTGGAAAACTGGTTACAAATTCTATTCTGATATATAATAAGAATGCAAAATAGGATGGGATGATGCTGTGTTGGAACAGAACAGTATAGCATAGAGTTCCAGTTTTTCAAAATAAAAAGCTTTGCACAGATGGGTAGTTGCACAACAATGTGACTGTACTTAATACCACTGGACTGTGCACCTGCAAACGGTGGAATGGTAAACCTTATGTATTTTTGCCACAATTTAAAATACTTTTTTAAAAAATTGAAAAGTTTTTTTCCATAAAGACTTCCACGTACATTCCTGCTTCCCAAATGAAAATATAGGAAAGTTACAATACAGAATTGCTCAACAACCAATCATCAATCACCAATCCAATTTTAGGGCATGAGAAAGTGGGGAAGGATGAAATCAGGGAGAATGAAGATTTGGTATTCTGGGATATTGATGGAGCACAGAAGGCCTGGGGTGTGCTAAATGAACCATATGATGGCATCAAATGCTTTTGTAGGAGAGGTAAAGAGAAGGACAAAAGCAGAGAAAAGAGAGATTTCACACTCTGCCTTTCACAATACCCCTCTAAGAACCAGTACTTACTAATCATTTTAGGGATAAAATTGGTATCAGGCAGATAGACTTAGCATATGGAATCTGGGTTCCTTTGTGCTAAAGGCTGTTAAAAGGCCATTAAAAGGAATAAGTTCTCAGGTCAAAGTTTGTCACACAGAAGGTACTCATTGGCCATTTTGAATAATGTTGTTAGTTAAGTAAATGCAGTTTTAAAAATCAAACAGCATTATTCTGTTAATCAACCACCTTTTGTTTTTTAAGTTCTTAATTTAAATAGTTGAATTTCTCTTCAAGAATTAGTACTTTTTATTATGCTGTCTGTCATTTTTTCATGTTCAATTAAGACTTGGCTAACTCCATAAGATAAAATATAATTGTCTAGGTAGTTTATATAAACTGAAAATTAACCACATCTTGAGAGGGAGAAAATCTTAGCTATATAATCAATGACTTCTTTGTTTAGAATACTGGAAAAATAAACACATAAAAGAAAAATTTGTTGAAAATCTACACCCACAGATGAATATGTAACAACAAAGAGAAATTCAATTGAAGATAAATATAAGAAACTTCAAAATATAATTGAGGAACATAAAAGACCTTTTATAAATTGATAAAATTAGAAAAGAAGGTGGCAGATTAGAGAAGGATGTGCCTGATAGCAATTCCTCAGAACCAGGCTTACAATGTGGGAAGACTGCTCCCCAGTGAGATGGGTAACAAAGGGAACTCACTGAAACTCAGTACTGCACTGTAAAAGATATTATAGAGACACAGAAAGTCAGAAACTTTAAACAGAATGTAAAAAATATGCATTAGAATTGCATCAGCTTGGCTGAGGGTGGCCACAGAGAGGAGGGATAACCAGTGGCATTGAGAAGATGGTGTGGCAAATAACAACAAAAATAAATAAACTAACTACTTGAAAATATGTTGTTTGTCTTGGCGGAACCTGTGTGTTAGAACAGGAGGCTAAATTTAATGAACAAATTGTCTGTGGGAAAGTGGTTCAGGACCCAGAGAAGATAGTTCAGTAGGATCTGAGATTGCTGGCCCAGAAATGACTATAGGCCCAGCCTGGGAACTGTCTATAAATGCTGCAGTGAGCAGAGACAAAGCAGGAATGAATAAAAAATGTAGCCATCAGTTGCATATTCTGACCTTCAGTGTATGCCTGCACCAGAGGGGTTAAAACAGGCACAATGAAAACCTTTGTTGTTGGTGTCCCATAGAAGTTATTAGGAAGACACGTATAGTGCCCACACAGGAGTGTCTACACTCCAGAGTTGCTACCTGTGGTAAATATTTATGTATGGTAAATTCACATTTAATAGCACTGAAGGTTAAACCTGTGGAGGATTAGTTTGTATGCCTAAAAAGTGGATTTTACTGAAGGCCCCAAACATCCAGATGTAGAGCAGAGATTGGCAGCTTCCCAGCAATAAGAGGTGTGGATAAATACCCACCAACAGAGTTCCAAAATTCACTCAAGACTAAACCCCAATCAGTGGACTTCCAATTTAGAACTCTGCATCACCCCCCACTACAGAATTACATGACTCATGAGCACTCCCCAGTCTACCCAACCTGTACTGGGAGACCAGAAGCTAACACCTACTACACCCCGCTGGCAACTAGGTAATGAACACACAGACATTGAACTTTATAACCCCAGTTCTTGATCCAAGGGCTATAGAGTCTAAATAAATATGAAGAATGAAAAAAGACTCCCAAAGTGCAAGAAATAAAATCAATAACCAATAAATGGAGGCTGAGATTGTGGCTCCATTGTAGAGCACTTGCCTAGGATGCATGAGACACTGGGTTCAATTCTCAGCACTATATACAAATAAATAAAATAAAAGTCCATCAACAATTAAAAAATATAAAAAAAGAATCAATAAATGGGATGGATTCAAATTAAAAATTTTCTTGTCAGCAAAGGAAAAAATCAGTAATGCAAACAGACAGCCTAGAGATTGGGAGAAAATCTTTACTACATGTACCTCCAATAAACATTAATCTCTAGGATATATAAAGAACTCAAAAAACTTAACACACACACACAAATACACACACAATAACCCAATCCCAAAAATGGGCTAAGAACCTGAACAGACATTTCACAGAAGAAATACAATGGATCAACAAATATATGAAAAATTGTCCATCATCTCTAGCAATTAGAGAAACATAAATCAAAACTTGACTAAGGTTTCATCTCATTTTTTCAGAATGGCAATCATCAATACATGTATGAAGATGTGAATTTGCTGTCAACATACCAAATGTGGTTATATATACAAACAGAGATATGATAAATTGTGGTATAAAGGTATATTAAGAATTGTAATGCAAAAAAAAAATCAATAAGAGAGCTCATGTGTAATGGCATAATTTGGTATGAACATACTTTATATACAGTTACAAAAAATTTTGCTGTGAATGAATAATTATGAATGTAATGCATTACACTATTGTCATGTATGTAAGAAATAATTAATAAATAAATATAAAAAAAAGAATACGGGCAACAATGAATGTTAGTGAGGATGTGGGGATAAAAGGAACATTCATACATTGCTGGTGGAGCTACAAACTGGTACAATCACTATGGAAAGAAGTATGAAGATTCCTCGGAAAACTTAGGAAGAAACCACCATTTGACCTAGCTATCCCTTTCCTTGGTTTATACCCAAAGGACTTTAAATCAGCATACTACAAATACAGCCACATCAATGTTTATAGCAGCTCAATTCACAATAGCTAAATTGTGGAAACAACCTAGATGTACTTCAATAGATGAATGGATAAAGAAAATGTGGTACATATACACAATGGAATATTACTCAGAAATTATGGATTTGCCAGTAAATGGATGGATTAGAGAATATCATGCTAAATGGAATAAGCCAATCCTAAAAAACCAAAGACCAAATGTTTTCTCTAATATGCAGATGCTAATTCACAACAAGGCAGGGGTCACTACAGAGGAATAACATTACCTTAGATTAGATAGAGGGAAGTGAAGGGAGGGGAGGGGAGGGGATGTGGGATAGGAAGGATAGTAGAATGAAACATATATTATTACTTTGTATATACATGTGTATGTGACTGCATAACCAATTGATTCTGCAACATGTACACTCAGAAAATGAGAAATTATATCCCTTCTATGTATGATATTTCAAAGTGCATAAATGCATTCTATTGTCATGTATAACTAACAAAAACAAATAAAAAAATTTAAAAGAGTTTATGATATGCAGTCAAGTTACTTACTCTGTACTAATTTAGAGATCTTGGGAAAATCACTTCAATTTTGTCCTATGTAATTGGAGAATAATTATAGTTTATATTTACACACAATACCTGCATATGGACTGTACATTTACCACAGTTTAAACACCTATAAGGAGTATGTGAAGGAAATGTAACATATTGGAATAAACATAATGATGTTACTGATGGTAAAAAAAATTATACTATATATACACAATGGAATTTTCCTCAAATTGAAAGAGGAATGAAATTATGGCATTTGCTAGTAAATTGAAGGCAATGAAGAACATCATACAAAGTAAAATAAGCCAGACTCAAAAACATCAAGGGCCATATTTTCTCTCTTTTGTGGAAACTAGAGTAAAATAAAGGAAAGAAGGAAGGAAGGATTGGATATTAGAAAGATATTAGGTAAGACCAATAGAGTTGAAGGAAATCAAGAGGGAGAGAGGAGGGAAGGTAAAGTGGACATAATGCAAAATTAATTTTAAAAAATCATGCTATGTGTATACATAAATACAACACAGGATTTTTCAACTTCATGTATATGTAGAAAGACACAATCAAAAATACATAGGTGAGGGGGAAGAACACCAGTAGAGTAGAGAAAGGGGTATGAGGAGAGGGAGGGGAGGAAGACAAAGGGAAAACAGGAATTCAAATCAAATTCTAAGCATATATGATTGTATCAGGTTAAACCCAACTACTATGTATAACTGTAATACTTTAACTTTTAAAAAGTTGAGAAAATTAGCACTTATCTTGATATTTCATGTGTAAATATGTTCAATAGATGTAATTCCAACTTTCTGTTTTTGCACCATTCTTTGGTTTTGTATGTTTTTTTTTTCATTTGGGTTAGTGGAGGGTTATTGAATATGGAAAAATGGGGAAATATTTGCATTTATGTTAAATAAATAACTCTTCAATAAATTACTAAAAACTTCATGGTAAATCTTACTGCTTAGAAGTGATTTGTCCTAACATGTAATAAGTTTTACTACTTTCTGTGACTCGCATAGAATAAAACAAATAGAACAATAAAACTAAAAAAATCAAGCAGGAAAATATTAATAGTGGGGAATGGGAATTTAATATTTTTAAAATATGGTAACTGTTTTAGGAGAAAATGTTCTCTTATCTACCTGTAAAGAGGTCTCTGTGGAGTGGACCCTCCACAAACCCAAGAGCTACTAGTTACTGAGCTTTCTGTAGATGTGAAGGGTGAGACGAAGCTTTCAGTATGGGAATGGGGCTCTTCCATGGTAGAGTTGTTGAGAAGATGTAAGTAACTCTTAGAACATAAGGGTTGTAGCATAATAGACAAATTTAGAAAGTAACTATGAGCACTTTTTACTCAAGAAAGGCAAACATAAGTCAAATTCATTAGATTGTATGAAACAGCATAATTTTTCTTAAACACACATGCAGATTTCAAGGCCTTCCTTATTTAAAAATACACTAGAAACACAATGTTTGTTCAATAAATACTTAATGGAAAATCTAAGAGTTCATATAGATTTTTACTACTTTTCAGTCATAGGTTTCTGAACTACTTAAGCCAATTCTTTGAGCTAAATTTTATATCCAAAGGACAAATTATTTATTGTGCTAATTCTTCCCTTTTATCTTCTGTTAAAAATTTTGAGCCACGTGTGATGGCGCATGCCTGTTATCCCAGTGGCTTGGGTGTTTGTGATAGGAGGATTGCAAGTTCAAATCCAGCTTCAGCAATGATGAGGCGCTAAGCAACTCAGGGAGACCCTGTCTCCAAATAAAATACAAAATAGGGCTGGGTATATGGTTCAATGGTCAAGTGCCCCTGAGTTCAATGCCTGTACAAAAAAAAAAAAATCTGTATTCACCTTCAATCCAAAGATTCAGAAATAAAGCTGGTTTGATTAGTGATAACTCTGATGTGGTCTATGAAGCTAGAGAGGGTTTCCTCAGAGTGAGTGTTTTCCCTCCAACCCCAGACATGAGCTGACACAACCCTGGCCACTTCCTGTCTGGGGTGGTAATTGTCTACCTTGGTCCCTACAGCAGGTGGCTGTCTCAGGCAGACCCTGTGTTTTTGTACAACTGCCTCCAACAGTCCTCTCACTGTGTCATCTCTCAGTGCACAGAAATACACCGCTGAGTCCCCCAGCTGTGAGGCTGAGATGACAAGCTGGATGGATTTGCTTGCCTTCTGCAAATTCACTGAGTAGCGACATTCTGTGGCACTTTTCTGGCTGTAAGAGTTCTGAAGGATGAGGAAGACCATCTCCCCACTGCTGGGCTGCTTGTACCAGAGGAGACCATGACTTGTACCACTAGTGTCATAGGAGCAGAGCAGGCTCACAGCCTCCTTCTCCTGCACCCACATGGCTGGCTGGGCCTGAGTCACCTTCTGGGCAAAACTGGATCCTGAAGGGAAAAGGATAGAATCAGAAAGTTGAGGGACAAGTGGTTGGAACAAAAAAAGCAAAGGTGCATTTTTACACATTGCTAACTATCCCTTCCAAAGTCCCTTTAAAGCTACTCTGTTCCCCAGTCCCTTGGACAGACAGGAAACTCCTTCTCACAGGGACCATTCCTACCCAGCCACATGGACACCATGACCAGCTTCAGCAGCCTGGGCAGCACCATGTTGGTGTTCTTCCTCTAGATGAAAAGGATCTGTTTCCTCTTGGATTTCAGGCTCTGCACTGGGAGGGGAGCCCAACAGGGTGAGGGAGGAACCACTGGGCTATGAGCTGCTGCTGCACCAGAGCAGGAAACAGAGGCTTCCTGGAGCAGGAGGTGGCATGTGTCATCTTAAACTTCTCTGTGGCTGGCTGACGGTCTCAACAACACAGACTTCAGATCTGGCGCTGGAGTCACACTAAATCTGATTATGCCACAAACAGGACAACTGTTCTGCTCTCTACTAACATGGAACATTTTTCTACCTGGAGGATGACTAATTAATTAAAGAGATACAATGAAAATTTTCTCATAATATTTAAATCCATTGTACTGCACATTCACAGAAATCTCATGATTTTACTTATGGTATTCAAAAAGTGTCCAGGCCAGGCATGGTGGCTCATACCTGTAATCCCACTGGCTTGGGAGGTGGAGGCAGGAGGATTGTAAGTTCAAGCCAGCCTCAGCAATTTAGCAAGTAGCTCAGCAACTCAGTGAGACCCTGCCTCTAATAAAATACAAAATAGGGCTGGGGGTGTGACTCAGTGATTGAGTGCCCCTGAGTTCAATCCCTGATACCTAGCCCCCCAAAAATGTGTCCACATCCAGAAAAGATATTTTGACACTCTCATACCAAATTTTTAATTAAATTTAATTACAATAAGGATAATACTAGATTCCAATATATCTAGTCTTAAAGTAGAAGAAAAATTAACTCAGATTGCTGAATTTGTGGATCCTTCTTAGGAATGTGAAAACAAAAAACATATACAGTGATGTCAGCATCTTGCAATGTAGTTAAAAGCCTCCAAGCCTCCAGACTATGATGTTTCTTAACCCTATTAGCCTCTTCTTAATCTGATAGTTTGATTGAAAAATAAACCCTAAATACTTAAAATGCATTATGTCTTCATGCTAATCATAGAAATTTTGTCATGAAAACAAGGTTCCACACTATAAGAGTCACCACAGAAGCTGGGGAAGGGTGATGCTTGAGCAAATGATCATGCTGAACTTAACATGCCTTTCTGACTACAGTCCTTAGTAAGGATCTCTTATACAACAAAAAGAAAGATTCATGGAAAAGCTCCACAATTTCCTCTCAGATCCAGAAAATTTGGTTCCCAAGTTTGCACTACAAAAGACATATTTCTTTGATCAATGAAGATAAGATATTACTAAAGCCAGAAAGACCCCTCAGAAGAGCCAACTGATCTCCAGTGAATGCTGGCTTAAGTCCTCAGGGACAACACAACACAGTTGGAACATGTGGGCTGCAACGTTAAATGAACACTACACCTGCAGGAAAACTTTCCTAGCATAGCAGAGGATGTGGCCAGTTTATGCCTTTCCTGGGACCAAAAATTTCCATAAATACAGTAAAGATGGGACATTAACAGGAATACAATCCTGTGGAATGATTTGATCATCTCCAAAAGAATTTCACAAAGGTGCAACAACACCTGCATGAGTCATGAGTGTGTACCACTAAGTCTTCTATTTTCTACATGAGTTGAAGCAGCCTCCTATCAGAAAGCCACCTGTGATGAACAAAACTCAGCTTAATTTTGTGCTCCCTGCCTGAGTTCATTCAATTCATGTGAAGCACATTTCTGGGCCAGTTAAGCAACAGTTTGTCCTCACTCAGAAATTTCACTTTTTTTCATCAACTCACTATCCTCTGAAAATTTGGAACCAAATGAAATGTCCAAAATCAAATTAAGTACTGAATCGTGCTACAATACAGCTTAATAGAGGAGCGTGTGCCTACCATATGTGAAGCCCTGAGTTCCACTCCTAGTGACACAAAGAAAAAACAAAAATCAGGTGAAATTAATTACTGTATCAGACATGCTTGAGCCCCCATGTCCTATGTAATGCATTGTTAACCTAAGTCTTCATGGCCCTGTTTTTCCCCCTCACAGGAAGTCATATGTTGTCTTGCTATGCACTAGTCACCAGTAGGTACAGGTAATTCCCAAATTATACAGATTCCATGTTTCACAAACTTAACTAGACAAGTAAACTCATGAATCAGTATCCTCATCAGCATGCCAACAGGTTGCCTTTCCTGGCCTCTCATTTCATCAGCCCTTACATGGCCTAAACCTAGATGACCTGATGAAACAACCCAGAGAATGATGCCTTTGAACCTTATAGAAATGACCTAAGAGCTGTTTACTACCAGGTGAACAAATAAAGTACAAGGAACTGATCCTAATTGCATTTAACAACTAATATGATATCACTCATCCTAAAGTGACAAGAATTAAAAAATAAGTCACATTAAGGATCTTAAATAAGATTCTACAGAGAATGTCAATAAGCATGCAGTTCTCAGAATATGAGTGCTGACCTAGGATCCTTGAAACACACAAGCCCTAGAACAACGTAGATAGAATCTCCAAGACTGTCAGAACAGAATTCTCTACATGATTGAAAACACTCACTGCAATATCTCCTATCCAATTCTCAATTTTTTTTTTATATTTTAATGGTATTTTCTCACCTTAATGGTAGAATGTCACATATTTCTAATTTATCCTATTTTGTTCTCTTACTAGTAAAACAACTTGATAAGGTAAAGGCTTTATTGTGGCCAAAATAGTGTTTTATTTCAGCTCTAAAAAGTCATTAGTAGTAAATCAAACCTGAAGAATTGTTGGACATGTCATTCAATGCCACTTCTGGAAAAAACTCAGTCTCAAGAAATATAGCTTATGTGACTTCGATTAATAAAATTAGACTTAAAATGTTAGTAATGTATCTACTGATAAACATTTAATATACACTTGATGTAGTTAAACTGATGTAGAGAGAATGACTCAACCTGATTGTGTGAACTGACATAACACTAAAATGAAACTCCTTTATGAATTGTCATAATAGTGGAGATTTTTTCCATTTTTGGAAGAAATAGAAATCAGATTTTCAAGGAAAGAGAAATGTTTCAAAATGATGATTTTTTAAATGAAATGACATAAAAGTATAAACATTCAGGAATATGAACAGTTGACGTTGGTTCAGAGATGGAGGTCTGGTGTGTACCCAATGGCAGGTCCTTCCTCCATCCAAGACTCAGATTTCTTCAGAGGTTTAAATTATATGATTCAATTCACAGGCTATTCTGCAAAGTCACAAATAGAAAAGAACACACTGTTTGTCTGGACTTAGGGATGGGAGGGGGTGATTACTATAGGAGAGACAAGAGATTCTGAAGTGATGACACTATTCTGTATCATGATTGTGCAATGAATGCACAGATTTATATGGAATTCAGTGTTCACAGATAGAACTATATACCAAAAATTATTCTATATAATAATTTAAGATTCGATACTTAAAACACAAGGAAAATAAAGTGATAAAACATCCTATTTTTGTGACTCAGTATAATAAATAAAATTATTTCCTCCATTACCAGTTTTTTTTTGGGGAAAAAGCCCCAGCCATACCCACTGTGGGAGGCAAAATCACACCACCAAAACAACTCAGTTCCTGACCCCTGGAATGCCAGTTAATTTATATGCAGATATGTTTAAGTGAATGATCTTGAGATATTTAAATAGAAAGTATACTGGATTATATGAAATTCGAAAGCAATCTTGCATGTGCTTGCAAGAGGGAAATTTGACAATAGGAGAGAGATGCCAGGGTGACTATGGAGGCAGAGACTGGAGGAGGCAGCCACAAACCCAGAAATGATGGTGACCATCAGAGCTGGGAGGGGCCAGGAGCAGATTCTCCCTACAACCTCTGTGTGAGTGCAGCCCTGCTGATACCTCGATTCCAGCCCAGAGAAACCAATTTCAACTTCAGGCCTTTTTGAATTTTATTGCTAAGTTTCATGGTTATAAGGAAGAGGGTATGTTATCGTTTGCTTAAATGTCTATCTTACTAAAGTGACAATTCATCCAAAAGAATGGAATAATACACACAAATAATAATAATAATCATAATAATAATCATAATCATAATCAAACAAAATGAGAAAAAAACACTTCTCTTGCTACCAAATTTGTTATGGAAACAAAAAAGAAAACACACACCAACCATGTGGAGGGTCCAAAGTTTGAACCTGTCTGGATCTGAGTAATTGACCCTTCATACTGTGGCTGGGTTTGTGTTTTTGTTGTCATTTTTTGTTTGTTTATTATTTGTGTGTGTGTGTGTGTGTGTGTTTTCCATTTTTTTTTTGGCTGAATTGTCACCTTAGTAAGACAGACATTCAAGCAAATGATGACCTACCCTCTTTCTTATAACCATGAAACTTAGCAATCAAATGAAAACCATGCTTCCCTCTCACTCCATTACCAGTCATAGGGGAAATGGACTAATAAGAAGCCCACTTCTTTCTCCAGAAGAGGAGCCAGTGATAATATTGAGACAAAGGAGGACAGCCAGTTGAAGGAAGGACCACAACATGAGCTACTCTTGTTCAGATGTTTTAAATCTAATTTATTCTAAAGATTACAAGAACAAGCCAATTAGCAGACAACTAACATCCATAACTCTGCCAAGAGGGATCCCCCTCATCATACCAATGGCTAGCTGTAGCCATCCTTAATATGGAAGCCCTTAAAATTTTCCACCTTTCACAACAAGTCAAAGACTTCAGCAATTTCTTACATCTACATCTTCATTTTCTTTGATTTATTGTCATCACTAAAAGACATTCTTTTAAAAATAATATATAATTCAGTCTAGACATGAAGATAGTGTTGCAGCAAGACATCTGTGAATTAATTATTAACCAAATTATTTCTGTAATCCACTAGAGTTTAGTAAAGTGGGGGTTAATATATATGTATCTAGGTATGTACATATAAATATATATAATTTTTTCATATACACAAGAAATAAAAGAGCAATAAAATTAAGTTTTGTGTAATAAATTTAACTATAAAGTTTTAGCAAGAAAGAAAAGCAGAGATAAATGAAAATAAATAGGTTTCTTCAAAGTAAATTTTTTGGAGAGTTGGGTTTTTATAATAGGATATCTATAAATATCCTATTATAAAATTATTCCCTATTATAAAATTATTTCCTCCATTACCAGTCTTGGGGGAAAAAAGTCCCAGCCATATAGACATATATATATGTATACATATATACATGAATATATATATATATATATATATATATATATATATATATATATATACACACACACACACACACATAATGATTATAATGGTTATCATGGTTATATAGTGAAACAAGTTACATATCTATTCTCTTCCATAGTAAGTTTCTGTGTTTTACAAGAAAAAACTAAAATCTATTTATTTGACAGAAATCCCTAATATAGCAAAATTAACTATATACCTTATATTGTATAATAGACCTCTAGATTTGTTAATTTTATATATGTACTTCTCTGTATTCTTTGAAGAAATATTGGAAACAGATTGGGTACAAAATTATCAAATTCATATTTTTTGTATCATACATATTTTCTGTGTTTGGCGTGTAATGTTTTCTAGTCAGAAAAAATAAATAAGGCAATATCTAAAGAGTCAACAGGCCACCAATAACAGGGATTATGATATTGATCACAAGCGTTTATTGAAATGAGAGGAGTTGGAACAGCAACTGTAAACTCATCTTCAGTGTCTGGATTTCAAGGCAAAACACTTCTCATTCCCCTTAAGAATCCAGTAAGCACAAGGATTGCTGATCATGTGGAGATACCTGGAGTTTGGGGATTCCATCCCCCATGCCTTCCCTATGCATCTCCTCATCTCCATCTGTGCAATTTTCATTATGTATATGTATATCAAAAATCATGTTTTGTACACCTTAAATATACACAAAAACTTTAGAAAAAATGGTAAGCAACATTTAGAAAAAAATTATTAAGCACCTGGGTCATAGTCTACCTAACTTTCTTATTATATACTAATATGCTATTGGCTACTTTCAAACACTATGGCAAAAGAAAGTCTGTGGTAAGGAAAGTAGGTGGGACTCAGCTCAGTGGCAGGTTTGAGTACAGGCTGCAGGTGTCTGGGAAGCATTGTGCACTGGCTGCACAGAAGTAGACAGCTGAGTCTCCAGGCTGGGTGGCTGTGATGTTCAGGGAGAAGTGTTTGGCTTTCTTATCCAACACAACAGTGAATCTCTGGATTTGATTTACCTCCTTATTTGAACGAATGTCTATAATCATCTGGAGACCTTTTCCAGGTTCTTGCTTATACCAAAGAAAGTAGACCGAAGTACTGTCTGAATAAGTACAGTTGATGACAGCACTGTCTCCCTCCTGGACACTCAGGGTAGAAGGATGCTGTTCCACCTTCTCTCCTTGGCTCATACCTGGGAAAGAAAAAGTAAAACAAGAAGTTGGGTCATTACTCTCCAGAATTTTTTTTTTCCTGCAGAACATTCAAGAGATCTAAATAAACCCAATATCCTCCCTGGACATTGAAAGAACATCCAATAATATACCCTACTATCCCCCAATCCTCAACTCACAGCTCAGCTGTATCCACAAGAATATGAATAAAGAATAAACCAGTGTCTTCATTGTTCTTCCCTTTAGCTCACAGATTTGATATTTCTAGCCAGGAGAGATTCTTCTATTATCAGGTTGTCACTTGTTTTCCCCTCACAATTATAGTGGCTTCTTTTATTGTCAACCCACTCAATAAGAAAGAGGCTCTGCTTCTGCTGTAAGCCTATTCATTCAGAATCCACTACAAAGAACCCTCCACCTATTCTGCACCAGCTAGGGTAGACTGCCCCCTTGTGGTTACATCCTTAACTACTGAATTCCCTAGTAAAATGGTCTTTCCTTCCCCCTTGAGGAATTTAGAAACATAAAAGTGGCAATAGTTTTAATAAAATAGGTATCAGATCAGAAATTAAATGAACAGTTAGTATGTAGAGATCAAGGTTAATGTTTGTGCACACTACTGAGTCATTGTTAATAAATTGGAAAGTAATAGATGCTGCTGGTGTCGATATAACCATGGGCTGACTTCACATGTTTGAAATCAAGGAAGCACTCTTGTAAATGAAGGGAAACTTAACACCTTCCCTTACAGAAAAATCTTCCTCCAAGATATGTCTATGACAGAGAAAAACTCTTCATCAAAAGAACGTGTAAGCCAAAGAACAGAGTAAGACAGAAGACCACTGAATATTGGAATTGCACATCATCTCAGGCTATACTCCTCTAAGCCTGGTCCTGCCCATAGCTTATCATTCCCAGAGAGTGGGCAGTACCAACATCAAACTGTGGCTTCTTCCCTCAGTAAAGGTGCCTGGGATAAAAAGTAAATATCAAATCTTAATAGTAATTGAGTACAGGGATACATTTCTTGAGTCATTAATATTCCAACTTCAGAAACAGGTGCACAGATTGGATTGAATTGCAATGAGAAATTTGATGTTTAAGAAATCTTTTCCTATTTTTGATGGCTTCTATTCTGCAAAGTCCTGAGAGAAAGAAAAGAGATGCTCAAAAAAACATCAAACTACATATTCAAAATCTATAACCACACATGAGTTTATTCTTGACATTACTTTATATTCTGCTATCAAAATGGATTATTGTCTATAAATGCAATGATATTTCATATCTTCCCTGAAATTTCCTCTTAACCTATAAACCAATCCTCCTGGAATGGACTTCTGATGACTTAATCAATGATTTTTCACAGATTTCCACTACAAAGTTCTTTCTCCAAACTTTGATATAGTACTTCAGTTCTGTACATTTTCAGGATCATTTCTATTTGCCAAAAACCAAAACAACAACAACAAAAATCCCGCTCTCATTTATTTTAATTCCTTGATATTTCCTAAAATGTCTATAAGACAAAAATCTAGGGAAGCCTACTGATTGCCTGTGTAAGATAAATATTACAAAGGGAGGAGGCAGAACCCCCCAAACTAACTTTGATCAATAGCTTCTGGCAAAACAAGATGACCTCATTTCCAGAGTCAAGGCCCCTTTCTTCAGATTTGTTCTCGCTACTCCTCTGGAGTCACAAAGAGTAAATCTAACTCCTGAATCATATCTCATGCCATTAAAGAACACCTGTGATGTATTAATTAAGAACACCTGTGATGACAAACTTCAACTCAAAAAATAAGTATGTCTGCGTGTGTATATAAAATATGTCGATATATATAACATTTCTCCATTCTAAATTTCTTCTATACTCTTCCCATTCTGCACATGATCAAATTCTCAATCTTTCATTGGGCAAAGTTTCCTGTTCTTGGATACAAATACTTTGTGTCAATGTTTGCCTTTTTGAGTTGTGGCATTGAGAAAAAAGATTTTCTTCCACCTTCAGGGACTGTCAGCTGCAGGAGGAAAATATTGTCCTTAGTGTCTCAATTTCAATGATCATTCTGACTGACAATGTACAAGTGATGCTGACAATGTTGGTATCCTTCCTTCAGGGATGGCTTCCTGGGCTAATGAATATACATTGCTACATTTAGGAAAGGCCACAGAGATGATCTCGGTGTTGAGGATGGCCCGTCATTTATATCTCACTCCAAGAGCAACCAGTGAATCTTGGTGGACTGATTTGCTAGTAGACTAACAAGAAATTAAGAATAAAAAAACAATACAAGGGATCAATGTAAGAATGAGCTGTTTCTTTGAAAAAATAAACAAAATTGATTAGCCCTTAGCCAAACCAACTGAAAGAAAGAGGGAGAAGACCCAAACCAACAAAATTTAAAATAAGATTTTCTGAATTATTCTTATGCAATTTATTTTATTAGATTTTCAAAATTTATTTTCTTAGCAACTTCATTTTCAAGCTCTACAATTGGAAGTGATGTCAAGAACTTTTACTTAATGCAAGACTACAAACTGAATTTTTCATAATCTCTGATTGGAACAAATGATGCAACAGATATAGAAGTTCTTAAAATATGCTAAAACAATATTGTTTCATAGCTTAGTTGGAATTATAACTTTTATATGATTGATGTTTCTAGGGAATTAATTATTGTAACATGTATTACCTTCTTGTACAAATCAGTTTCCTGTGAGTCTGAATTAAATTTTAAGTGTAAATTAATACATCAAAATTTTAATGTTTGCACAGATATTTTATATAACTGGTGGGTATCTGATAACTTGATAGAAGCTCCATAATTTGTATATAAATCAGAATGCTTATTCATGCATCCTAATGCTGTTTTTAATTAAAATAAACATTAATTTTAAAATTATCTTCCTTAGAAAAGCTTAGTTCATTCAAAACTTCATATATAAATAGCATTCTACTCCACCAGTCTACTATTTTTATATAATTCCTATATCTGATCAGGGAAATAATCTCATCCACAATTTCCTCATTAAAAATAAAATATCTAGGAATAAATCTATCCAAAGTTGTGAGAGAACTCTACAATAAAAAACTACATAAATCTAAAGAAAGAAATTGAACAAGACACTAGAAGATGGAAAGAACTCCCATGTTCATGGATAGGAAGAAATAATTCTGTCAGAATGATGATGCTACCAAATACAATATAGAGATGCAATGCAAACCCTGTTAAATACCAAGGGCATTTGTTACAAATTTAGAAAAAAAAAACTGTCCTAAAATTCAAATGGAAGAGTAAAAGAGCCACAGTAGCTAAATGGAAAAAAAAAAGAAAGAAAAGAAAAGCAATTCTGGAGGCATCACAATACGTGACTTCAAATTATACTAGAGAGCCATAGTAACCAAAACTGCATGATACAGGCATAAAGAGACACATAGACCAATGGGAAAGGCTAGAGGCTCAGAAAAGGCCACACAGATATAATTATCTGATCCTTGATAAATATACCAAAAAGATATGTTACAGAAAAGGTAGCCTTTTTAAGAAAGAGTGATTGGAAAATAGGATATCCCTGCATAGAGAAGGAAGCTAGGTCCCTACTATCTCTTACCTTGCAAAAAAAATTGTCAAAATGGCTCAAGCCATGAATTATACTAGAAAATATGCAACTCCTAGAAGAAAACAGAGGGCCAATACTCCAACATATAAATGAAGGCAATGACATTTATGAAGGATTCCTGAGGCTCAGAAAATAATAACAAGAGTTAATAAATGGGATGACACCAATTAAAAAAAAATATTTGTGCCAGGTGCGGTGGCACACGCCTATAATACCAATGGCTTAGGAGGCTGAGGCAGGGGGATTACAAGTTCAAAGCCAGCCTCATCAACTGCAAGGCACTAAGCAACTCAGTGAGACCTTGTCTCTAAATAAAATGCAAGATAAAGCTGGGGATGTGGAAGGGTGCTCCTGAGTTCAATCCCTGGTACAAAGAAGAAGAAGAAGAAGAAGAAGAAGAAGAAGGAGAAGGAGAAGGAGAAGGAGAAGGAGAAGGAGAAGGAGAAGGAGAAGGAGAAGGAGAAGGAGAAGGAGAAGGAGAAGGAGAAGGAGAAGGAGAAGGAGAAGGAGAAGGAGAAGGAGAAGGAGAAGAAGAAGAAGAAGAAGAAGAAGAAGAAGAAGAAGAAGAAGAAGAAGAAATCACAATGATTTTAAAGGAATCAATTCAAAGGAATGAAAGAAAGAATCTACAGAATGGAAGAAAAAAATTTGCAAGCTAATCTTCTGACAAAGGATTAACAGCCAGAATATATGAAGAACTCAAAAATCTTAACCCCAAGAAATAAATAAATAATCTATCTAACAAATGGCCAAATGAACTAAACAGGCACTTTTCAAAGGAAGAAATGCAAATGATCAATGAACATTAAAAAAGTGCAACACCCCTAGTAATTAGGGACGTGCAAATCAAAACTGAACTGAGAATTTATCTCATTCCACATAGAATAGCTACCAAAAAGATGTCAACAATAATAAATGTTGGAGAAAAAGAAACACTTTTACACTGTTGGTGGGAATAGAAATTGGTACAACCACCTTAGAAACCAATATGAAGTTCCTTCAAAAGAAAAAGGATGAAACCAACATATAACTCATCTTTACTACTCCTGGGCATTTATCCTAAAGAATTAATGCCATCTCACTATAGCAAACATGCATACTCATGTTCATAACAGCACAATTCACAATAGCCAAACTATGGAACCACCTAGGTGTCCATCAGTGGATAAATAGATAAAGAAAACATGGTATATAGACACACTGAAATTTTAGTCAGCTGCCACAGTCTGGCTGG
Source organism: Marmota flaviventris (assembly GCF_047511675.1). Lineage (NCBI taxonomy): Eukaryota > Metazoa > Chordata > Mammalia > Rodentia > Sciuridae > Marmota > Marmota flaviventris. The sequence continues at coordinate 35,006,688 of NC_092499.1, read as the reverse complement.
GCACACAATCAGGAGCCACCACACAGCTTGTAGATTCAAACAGCAACTCTTTATTCCCGAACTCACACCAGCCATCTACAATCACGTTCTGGGGAAATCCACGTTCTCTGCCCAAATCCACTCCACTGGGCTTCTATCTCCCAAAAAATACTGTCTGAATCCTGTGAGAACTCAAGGGGAACTCAGGCAGCAGAATACGCCCTATTCCCAGGAGGAATAATCTTAAACCTGGAACGCCCTAAACTGGAATGCCCTAAACCCAATTATCTTAAACTGGGAACACCCTAATCTGCCCTGGTCCTTGAGCAAGGTCACCTACATGCAATGTCCTGCAAAATGTCCTATTTCCACGAGTCCTTCCACTAAGCAACATGGGGTACGCTGGCATGGAAATTGTCATACCTACTTGGCTAATGGCTCCCAGCAGTCAGCCATAAAGGAGAATGAAATTATGTCTAAATTTACAGGAAAATTGATGGAAGTTGAGAACATTAGATTAGGTGAAATAAGACAAATTCAGAAAGTCGAGGGTCCTTGACTTTTCCACATATGTTTTCTCCATATGTGGAAACCACAGATGAAAAGTAAAAGGAAGGTTGGGATACAGATCTCATGAAAATCAAAGGGACATCAGTAGAAGAAAGGAACAAGAGGGAGGAAGAAAAATCAAAGCAAAAATATTAGGGAATGATAGTGACCAAATTATATTGTTATAATGTGTGTATGAAAAAATATCCAAAAATAAATCCACCATTTATGTATAATTAGAATACATTAATGAAAAATGGAAAGAATTTAAAAAGGAGATACCATTAAAAATTAAAAATTAAATTAATTTACACTATACAAATAATAGTACAAGAGCATAATTGGGAATGCAGACTGAAAAGTTAGTCCTCAATGCTACCACTCCATCAATTGATTTTTTTTCTTTGTTTTCTCATGGACCTTCCACAGAAAGATCTTAGTATTACCTAACATATCCTTGACAAAGTTATGTGATTGAAGCTTTCAGGAGAACAACCATTCCCAATGGCCAGATGGAGGAGAGTAACTGTACCTGACTGCTGCACAGAGAAGTGTCCATGCTATGGCCCCCCATCTACCAATCCATGGCTCCTCCAGTTCACTTCCATCTTGAAACACTGCAGCCACAACCATAGCCTCCCAAACATGATAGCCTCTACCTTGGGACAATGGACAGGGCCTAGAGGGAGCAGCCCATTGTACCACAGCTCGCCACAGTGCTGCATCTCCAAATGGCATGCCCAATACCACTTCATGGCCTGTCTCTCAGGCCCATCTCTGAAAGCAGTCACCTCCAACTTGGGACACCCTTGCCACCATCTTGGGATACCTCTGCTGCTATCACTGCCATCTTTAGTTGGGGCAGCTTCCTATTTAGGACACTGACAAGGGCCTGGAAGCCCAACATCAAGGTACCTGCTGGTTTAATGCTGCTGCCAACACCAACTAGGAATAAGTCTGCTCCCATCTAGGGACAACAGTCAGGACCCGAAAGACAATCTCCAAGGTTCCCTCAGGCTTGGTTTTACCAGAGGTATCCCTGCTAGCCAACTTCTTTTGATTCTTCTTTCACTCTTCCTATGATCTAATACCTCCATATTCTCACTTCCTACCTCACAATCATCATATCCTACACCCCCTCCATTCTTTCATTGTCTACCATTAGAAATGGTAGACCCTTTGGCAAACATACTGTTTATATTGTAGATAATAATCAAACACAACATTTTTGTTTATTATGACAAAAGTGTAATCATCTAAATAGGAGCTATTTGGCTTAAGGCTGCATATGTTTGCACTGGGCACTGTTAATATTGATCTCCCCTTTAAAGAAGCGGTATTGGAAACCTGCAGGGTCAATATAAGTTTAGAGAGTAGAAACTATAATATCTCAGATCTGCATTGCTATAGGGAAAGACCCATGAACAACATGAAAAATCAAGGGAAGAAAGGGCCCCAACAAACCAAGATGCTACAGTAATATAATTCATTGACAGCAAATTACAAGAAATGTCAAAGAAGGCATTCAAAATTTGCATAATCAGAGTGATGTGCAAAGTAAAGAACAAAATAAGAGAGAAAATACAGGAAACAAATGATCACTCCAATAAAGAGATAAAAGAGCAAATACGGGTAGCAAAAGATTATTTCAAAAAGGATAGAGATTCTGAAAAAAAAAAATCCTTGAAATGAAGGAAACAATAAACTAAATTAAAAATTCAATAGAAAACATCACCACAGACTTTATCACTTGGAAAACAGGACTTCACGCAATGAAGACAAAATATATAACCTTGAAAATAAAGTTGACTACACAGTGAAGATGTTAATAAATCATGAACAAAACTTCCAAGAATTATAACATAAAAAGACCAAATTTAAGATTTAGGGATAGAGGAAGGCACTGAGAGGAAAGCACAGAAAGCAAAACCAAAGGAATGCACAATCTTTTCAAAGAAATAATATCAGAAAATTTCCCAAACATGAAGAGTGAATTTGAAAATCAAATAAAAGGGGCTTATAGGACTCCCAGAGTACAAAATTACAACAGATCCATCCACAGCAAGGCACATTTTACTGAAAATGCCTACCATAGAGAATAAGGATAGAATTTTAGAAGCCACAAATAATAGCTTTAGATTATATATAGGGGGAAACCAATTTGGATCACCAGATTTCTCAATCCAGACCCTCAAAGCTAGGAGGTCCTGGAACAACATATACCAAGCTCTGGAAGAAAATAGATGCCAACCAAGAATTTTATATACAGAAAAATTAAGCTTCAGATTTTATGATGTAACAAAAACCTTCCATGATAAACAAAAATTAAAAGAATTTACAGTGAGAAAGCCTGCACTAGAGAACATTCTCAGCAAAATATTCCATGAGGAGGAAATGGAAATCAGCAAAGGAATGAACTACACTAAAGGAAAGCCAATCAAAGAAGAAACCAAGTCAAATTTAAAACCAAAAATAAACCGAAATGACTGGGAATACAAACCATATTTTAATAATAACCTTGAATGTTAAGGTCCTAAACTCAGAAATGAAAAGATACAGACTGGCAGATTGGATTAAAAAAAAAGCACGAACAATACGCTGCCTTCAATAGACTCATAGGAAAAGACATTAGAGACTGCAGGTAAAATGATGGGAAAGAATAAATTACTTACATGAACTGCATAAATAAGCAGGGATTTCCATCCTCATATCAAATAAAGTGGGCTTCAAACCAAAGTTAGTCAGAAGTGATAAAGAAGGTCATTTTATACTGCTAAAGGGATTCATATATCAACAAGATATAACAATCATAAATATTTATTCCCCAAACAATGGAGCATCTACATATATCAAACAAACCCTTCTCAATTTCAAGAACTAAATAAACCACAACACAATGATACTGGGTGATATTAACATACCTTTCGCACTACTGGGTAGATCTTTCAAACAAAATATAAAAATAAAAACTATACAACTCAATAATACAATCAATAATTTACACTTAATAGACATATATAGAATATTTCATCCATCAATGAACAAACACACTTTTTCTCAGCAGCACATAGAACCTTCTCTAGAATAGTCCATATGTTATGACTCAAAGCAAGTCTTAGCAAGTACAAAAAAATAGAGATATTACCCTGCATTGTATCAGATCATAATGGAATGAAATTAGAAACCAATAATAAAATAAAATAGAAGTTATTCCAACATGGAAACTAAATATTACTCTATTGAATGATACATGGATAGCAAAAGCCATCAGGGAGGAGATAAAATAGTTTTTAGAGGTAAATTAGAAAACTGATACAACATATCAAAATTCCTTGGACACTATGAAGGCAGTGCTAAAAGTAAAGTTTATTGCATTGAGCTTCTTTATTAAAAGAATAAAAAGTCAGCAAATAAGAAACCTGACATTACATCTTAAAGCCTTAGAAAAAGAACAAACCAACACCAAAAGTAGTACAACACAGGAAATAATTAAAATGAGAACAGAAATCAATGAAATTGAAACAAAAGAAACTATTTGAAAATTGACAAAAAGCTGGATCTTTGAAAAAATACATAAAATTGACAAACTCTTAGCCACCTTAATGGAAAAAAAGGAGAGAGAAAACTTAAATTACTAAAATCAATGATGAAAAAGGAAATATCATGACAAACACTATTGAAATACCAAAGATAATTAAAAACTATTTTGAAAATTTATATTCCAATAAAATAGAAAATCTCAAAGACATCAACACATTTCTAGATATATGTGATCTGCCCAAGCAAATGTGTAGGATATACACAATTTAAACAGATCAATTTCTAGCAGTGAAATATAAGATGCTCTACAAAAGCCTACCAACTAAGAAAAGCCCAGGACCAGACAGATTCTTAGCTGAGTTCAACAAAACCTTCAAAGAAGTATTAATTCTAATACTACTGAAATTATTTCATGAAGTAGAAAAGGAGGAAACCATTCCAAACTCATTCTGTGAGGCTTGTATCACCCTGATACCAAAATCAGAGAAAGACACATTAAGGAAATAAAACTTCAGATCAATATCCCTGATAAACATAGATGCAAAATTGTCAATAAAATTCTTGCAAATCAAATACAAAAACATATTTAAAACTAATAAACCACTGTCAAGTGTGGTTCATCTCAAGGATGCAAATTTGGTTTAACATTCAGAAATCAATAATCCTAATACATCACATCAATAGACTTAAAGACAAATATCATATAATTATCTCAATAGGTACAGAAAAGCATTTGACAAAATACAGCATGTTCAAAACACTAGAAAGATTAGGGATAGTAGGAACATACCTCAACATTGTAACTGCTATCTATGCTAAACCCAAGGTCAACATTATTTTAAATGGAGAAAAATTGAAAGCATTTCCTCTAGAAACTGGAACAATACAGGATGCCTTCTTTCACCACTTCTATTCAACATAGTCCTTGAAATTCTTGCCAGAGCAATTAGACAGATGAAAGATATATGAATAAAACAAGAAGAACTTAAATTATAACTATTTGTGGATGATATGATGCTACATTTAGAAAATCCAAAAAAAATTCTACCAGAAAACTTCTAGAACTGATAAATGAATTCAGCAAAGCAGCAGGATATAAAATCAATACTTTATGCATTTTAATACATAAGCAATGAATCTACTGCAAGAGAAATTAGTAAAACCACTCCATTCATAATAGCCCCAGAAAAAAACAAAATACCTGGACATTAATATAACAAAATAGGTGAAATAACTCTACAATGAAAACTACAGAATACTAAAGAAAGAAATTGAAGAAGAAATTAGAAGACGAAAAAATCTCCCATGCTATTGGATAGGCAAAATTAATATTGTCAAAATGGCCATACTACCAAAAGCATTATATAGATTTAATGCAATTTCTATTAAAATCCCAATGACATTCTTCATAGAAATAGAAAAGGCAATCATAACATTTATTTGGAAAAATAAAAGACCCAGAATAAACAAAGCAATCCTTAGCAAGAAAAGTGAAGCAGAAGGCATCACAATACCAGATCTTTAACTATACTACAGAGGCATAGTAACAAAAATGGCATAATATTGGCACCAAAAAGACATGTAGACCAATGGTACAAAATAGAAGATACAGAGACAAACCCACATGAATAGGGTTGTCTCATATTAGACAAAGGTGCGAAAAACGTACATTGGAGAAAAAGATAGCCTATTCAACAAATGGTGCTGGGAAAACTGAACCCATATATAGCAAAATAAAATCAAACCTCTATCTCTCACCCTACACAAAAACCAACTCAAATAGGATGAAAGGCTTAAGACACTAGAGCAAAGACCCTGCACCTAATAGAAAAAAAGTAGGCCCAAATCTTCATTGTGTCAGCTTAAGACACTACTTCCTTAACAAGTCTCCTAAAGCACAAGAAGTAAAATCAAGAATCAATGAATTGGGATTAATTCAAACTCAAAAGCTTCTTCTCAGCAAAGGAAACAATCAATAACATGGTAAGAGAGCCTACAGAATGGGAAAAACTTTACCACACACACCTCAGATAGAGGAATAATCTCCAGAATATAAGAAGAACTCAAAAAACTTAACACCAAAAAAAAAAAAAACAAATAACCCAGTCAATAAATGGGCTAAGGAACTGAACAGACACTTCACAGAAGAACAACAATTGAACAGCAAACATATGAAAAAGTGTTCATCATCTCTAGCAATTAGAGAAATGCATTCAAAACTAAGACTCTAAGATTTCATTTCATGCCAGTCAGAATGATAATTATCAAGAATACAAACAATAATAAGTGTTGGCAAGGATGTAGGGGAAAAGGTACATCCATATATTGCCGATGGGACTGTGAATTGATGCAATCACTTTGGAAAGCAGTATGGAGATTCCTCAGGAAACTTGGAATGAAACCACCATTTGACCCAAGTATCCCACTTCTCAATTTATACCCAAAGGACTTAAAACCAGCATACTACAGTGACACAGCTGCATCAATGTTTATAGCAGCTCAATTCACAATAGCTAAACTATGGAACCAAACAAGATGCCCTTTAACAGATGACTAGATAAAGAAAATGTGGTACATATACACAATGGAATATTACTCAGCCTTAAAGAAGAATGAAATTATTACATTTGCAGCTAAATGGATGGAACTAAAGAATAATATGCTAGTTGAAACAAGCCAATCCCCAAAACCGAAATGCCAAATGTTTTCTCTAATAATAAGATACTGATCCATAGTGGGGGGTGGGGGGGTAGGGAAGAATGAAGGAACTTTGAATTGTCAGTGTGGAGTGATAGGACAGGAAGGACGTTAGAATAAAACAGACATTATAGATACACATATGTATATATACATATATACATGCATGTATGTATGTATACATGTATGATTATATTACTGGTGTGACTCAGCACTATGTACAGCCAGAGGAATGAGAACTTGTGCTCCATTTGTGTACAATGTATCAAAATACATTCTACTGTCATGTATAATTAACTAGAACAAATTTTAAAAAGAAAAAATAAAGATATGAAACTCTTAGTAGAAGACAATTCTTCTTCAACAGTGACCATTTAATATATTTTAATCTTTTTTCAGCTTTAATTCAACACTTAGTAATAATATTGCCTTTGTTGTTATGCAGATTTCATACTTGCTATGTTAATGACCATATAATATGCTATCAAGTAATAATAATAATAACAACAGGCTTTCCTGATTCTACACCTGTGCATAATCACTCTGCTCTATGGCATCAATTTTCAAAACCAGACTTTATAAATTTTTCAAAGGATTCTAATCACTCCAAAATGCTTTATTGCAATGTCCACGCATATGCATTAATTTTGTAAAAATTTACTAGCAATATTGATTGCCACCCACAGACATCAGGAATCCCTAGCATGCACCTGCTCTTGGAATGGGCTAGACCAACTGCTCAGCTCATAGGCTGCCCACTGTGCCCTTGAATCTCAGGTCACTTGTGTCCTTTTCCTAAAACCCCAAGTGTCTCCTCTGCTCATGCACATGCTCCATCCTCTTATCAGATTCACTTACAAAACACAAGTTCACACAAAATTATTAAGGATTTCAAGATAGCATCAGCACAATTTTATGTCAAGCTCCAGACCCTTCCTGAGTGCCAGGCCCTGAGAATTGTATGGGTCACATTCCTGGAAAGCTGGCCAGCTGTCCTCATCTTAATCTCATGGACCAGCCCTTTCCTAGGCAATCCCTTACATTAGCACAAAGAGCTGCAATGCTGAGAATCAATTTACACTGCAACTAATCCACATATAGGATTAAACTTTGGTTTTTGTTTGTGATAAGTCTTGGTAGGTGACTAAAGAAAATAAAATTTCCTTGGAGGTAAATCTGGAGGGTTTCTACTCCCTTTCTCAGACCCTAATGCTGATAGAAATCATGAGTAATACATTCATCCACTAAAAAATGACAAAATCATGGAATTTGCAGGGAAATGGATGGCATTAGAGCAGATTATGCTAAGTGAAGCTGGCCAATCCCTAAAAAACAAATGCCAAATGTCTTCTTTGATATAAGGAGAGTAACTAAGAACAGAGCAGAGAGGAAGAGCATGAGAAAAAGATTAACATCAAACAGGGACGAGAGGTGGGACGGAAAGGGAGAGAGAAGGGAAATTGCATGGAAATGGCAGGAGACCCTCAGGGTTATACAAAATTACATATAAGAGGATGTGAGGGGAAAGGGAAAAAAATAAAGGGAGAGAAATGAATTACAGTAGATGGGGTAGAGAGAGAAGATGGGAGGGGAGGGGAAGGGGGATAGTAGAGGATAGGAAAGATAGCAGAATACAATAGTCACTAGTATGGCAATATGTAAAAACATGGATGTGTAACCAATTGATTCTGCAATCTGTATACGGGGTAAAAATGGGAGTTCATAACCCACTTGAATCAAATGTATGAAATATGATATATCAAGAGCTTTGTAATGTTTTGAATAACCAATAAAAAAAGGCGAACCCCCCCCCCAAAAAAAATTCAAGGAATTGCACTGGATTTCCATTTAACAAAACTCAACATTAATAAGCATTTCCTTAAAGTGTATTATTCAGAAATGATTAAATGGATATTTTCATCAGTGATGGACAAGAACATGTTATAGAATTCTATCCATAGACATCTTTTGCACTTGAGTCTTCTGCTCTGGCTAGCTCAGAGCACAAACTGTGATATCAGATTTCCTGAGTGGGAATCCCTACTATGCTTCACTAAATTATAACCATGTGAGCTCAAGCAGGTCACTTTTGCTCTATAATCCTGACACTTAAAAACAAGTAGGAACTTTTTTTTAATATTTTTTCAGAGGTTACAGGAGTAAAAAAAATCTGAATACAAAATTTACATATGTACAAGATACCTAATGTCACATCACATTTTCCTTTTTGTTGGAAATTGAACAATCTGCAATGACATGGAAACTGGATATCACTTTTCTATTTGTTGACCATTACAGTTTTCAAGCATTTTTCATCACAGTAATTTAGATGTTATTTATAAGCTCTGCTAGGGGATCTCTATTAACAGTATTTAGAGCCCTGACATCCTTATCAGTGGTTCTAATAGATCTTTATTGCAAAATTTTATTGAAATGGGCTTATGGGAGGAAAAGGGTCCAATAATGTAGGATAACAGTAATGAGAAGTCTCCTAATATAAATCAGGACACCCATAGTTGTGCAAACACTGCTGTGCAAGTCCTCCCTGAGGCAGAGGCTGTGGCTGCAGGTGCAGCTGCAGTTTGCAGACAGGCTGCAGGTCCCCTGGGAGCACTGTGCCTCACAGCACAGAGGTAGGTGCCTGAGTCTTCCAGCTGGGAGGTGGAGATGTGCAGGGTGCTGTAGCGCTCCTGAAAATTCATTGTTGCCTTTAACCTTCCCTCCTGCTTTGTCCCTGAAGTCAGGAAAAACAGACTGATGAGGCCGCCCCCAGGATTCTGTTGGAACCACTGCACACTTTGCATGGTGGTGGAAAAATTGCACCTCAGAGTAGGGCTGGTTCCCTCCTGGAGCCTCAGGGCTGAAGGACTCTGCTCCACCTGCTGCCCTCTCACCCCTGCTTGGAAACAGAAAAGCAAACACAGCTGGTGTCACTGGGAAATCCATGACCAGTTCACAAACCTGTAGAATATCCCAGGAAATGCCCTGAGGATGGAAGACAGGGAGGGGGCTTGGTGCCAGCTCTCCCTGCCCTCCCCCACACTGTCAGCCCTACAACACACCAGCCCCATCTGGGAGGAACCCGACTCACAGCAAAGCTGCACCCACAGAAGCCCCAGCAGAGCCCCCAGTCCCCTCTGCATGGCTGCTGGCCTGGCTGCTGGGCTCTTCTTCCTGCTCTGCAGGTGTCAGGTCTTGGGCCAGACAAGCTTGTTCTTCCAGGCAACAGGTTCCACCTGACTCCCTGAGCACCAGTCACATCTGAGCTCTGTCCTGCCCCTAACAGGGAGCTCCACCCCCAGTGGCCCAGGGAGACAGAAGTGGTGGCTCCATAATTGTGTGAGGACAGTGCAGGGGAAGGGGGTGATGTCTCAGATGAATGAAGATAGGGGGTATATTCTTCTTACAATAGTTGATTTCAAAGATGTTTTTGTGAGGAAGGAGGATGGTGCTTTAGACAAGGACCAATGTTTCAACTGGAACACTGAAGCATCACAAAAACAGTAAGCCCATTTTCCAAGTTACATAGATTGACAGAGATTTTTGAAAAATCAATTATATTAAAATTTTGATAAAGGAAAACTGTTTGATAGTAAGCAATGAGTATTAAGAAATAAAACAATTTCTTAAAGTCAGTAGATCACCATCTGCATTAAAAATGTTTTCAACAACAGTTCAGTCAATTAAAAGAAAAAGAGGATATGCATATGATGTATTTATAAGCATATGGGCTCCTATGAATATGGGCTCCAGCTTTCTGAGGATTTACATAGAATGGCAGAGCTGAAGACCTGAGATGAACTTACACAAACAGGCTCCCCTTTGCTGTCTGTGATCTGACTGACTCACATTCTCTGGTCTCCTCCCTTTAACTATGTACCCTCTGGGATCCTCAGAAGTCATTTTTCTTGTAGCCTGGAGTACCCCCTGGTGGACAAAACCATCAACATGATTCACTGAAGATCAAGCAAGTCCTCAGCAGTCACTCAACCCAGCCCCACTTACTGCATGTTCCTGATGTAGGAAATGCAGATGGTCAGAAAACAAAACAACCTTCTAGTTTCAATGAGGGTTAAAAAGAATGAACCACTTCCAGGACTTAGGGTGTAGCTCAGTGGTAGAGCACATGGCTCAAGGCTCTGACTTCAATCTCCTTCACCACAAAAACCTGGACCACTTTTAAATGTTATGTATGGATGTTATATTTTAAAATAAGTTAGCAATTATTAACCTATGATATTGATTAGATCTTCTCTAATTTAATTCAAAAGAAATTGATAAACATTTATTCAAATTTTATTGGAAGTGAAAAAGATAAGAGGAGAGGAGACACTAGTTTGTAGTCTACTGGAAAAGACAAACATACACACCGCTCTAATGAAATCAAAGAGTAGAACCCTGAGAGGAGCATGAGGTGAAGGTGAATGACCCCAGAGGCAGGAAAGTACATGACCCCAAAGGGAGGGGAGCACTTACATATGCAGTGATCAGACAAAACCTTCTGAAGAAGTTGAACATTTTCTTCTCCCTCTCTCCTGCCTTGTTATATGAAGGATGGACAAGAATATAGATAACTCTCTATCGTGGCTTTGATGGCTTTTTATTAGTTTCAAATAATCATCACTCATCACCCCAACTCTTCTTTCAATCTCTATTGGCAGACAATTTTCTCAGGTGTTTTGCTATGAATTTATAAGCATGTTCACATATGTGAAACAGCTTTCCATATATAATTTTCATTCATAGTTTCTTACTTGATACAAAATTATGTCTTGTGCATAGCTTTCTGTAATTTGCTTTATAAATTGTTGATAAATTCTGTAGATTGTATTAGCACAGATAAGTTCTGCTACTGCCTTACCACATCATGGCATGTTTAGCTTATACACCCCTTCCTCTGTTGATGAACACTGAATGTGCACTTGGTTATTTGCCATGAAATATAATATATCAGTAAACTGGGTAATATATTCACAGTAAGTATAGAACAATGTAAGCTGTAGTAATGGTATTGGTACCAAAACAGACATGCAGACCAATGATACCAAATAGAGTATATGGAGAAAAACCCACATATATAACAGTTATCTCATACTAGACAAAGGTGCTAAAAACATATATTGGAGCAAATATAGCCAAATGGTGCTGAGGAAACTGGAAATACATATGCAACAAAACAAAATTGAACCTCTATCTTTCACCCTGCACAAAAATCAACTCAAAGTGGGTCAAGGACATAGGAATTAGGCCAGAGACTCTGCACATAATAGAAGAAAAACCAGGCCAAAATCTTCATCATATGGCTTAGGATCTGACTTCCTTTACAAGACTCATAAGTGCAAGAAATGAAATCAAGAATCAATAAATGGGATAGATTCAAACTAAAAAGCTTCTTCTCAGCAAAAGAAAAAATTAACGAAGTGAAGAGAGAGCCTATGGAATGGGAGCAAAGTTTTACCACACTCACATTAGATAGAGCACTAATCTCCAGGACATATAAAGAGCTCAAAAAACTTAACACCAAAAAAAAAAAAAAAAAATCAATGAAAGGGCTAAGGAAATGAGCAGACACTTCACAGAATAAGATATACAATTGATCAATAAATGTATGAAAAAATGTTCAACATTTCTACCAATTAAAGAAATGCAAATCAAAAACACAAAGGCATATTACTCAGTCTTAAAGAATAAAATCATAGCATTTTGGGGTAAATGAATGGAGTTGGAGAATATCATTCTAAGCAAAGTAAGTCAATACCAAAAAAAAAACAAAGGCTGAATGTTTTCTCTGATAAGTGGATGCTGATCCTTGAGCGGGGAGCGGGGGGGGGGGGGGGGGGCGTGGCAAGAGAAGAATTGGAGGAACTTTGGATTGAGCAGAGGGGAGGGAGGGGATGAGACAGGATGTATGTGGGGAGATGATGGAATGAGATGGACATTATACCCCATGTATGTGTATGATTACACAAATGGTGTGATTCTACAACATGTACAACCAGAGAAATAAAAAGCTGTGCTCTATTTGTGTAAAAATTAAAACTAATTAATTAAAAATTTCTATTATTTAAACCATGCTGTTTATGGCATTTTATTATGGCTGCCCTAGAAAACTAATGCAGGAGTCAATTTTTAATATCCTTTTATATAATGAAACCAATCACAAAAAGCAATTTTTAATCAAAACCAAACATGTTAAGTACCTTCAACATTTCAAATTTTTATTTCATAAACCCATGATTTAGTATACTGTTTCTATAATAAAAGTGCTCATGCCTGGCATGGTAGTTAGTTCACATTTATAATCCCAGCAACTGGGGAGGTTGAGGCAGGAGGATCACAAGTTCAAAACCAGTCTTGCAATTTAGCAAAAGCCTTAGCAACTTAGAAACTGTCTCAAAATAAAAAAATAAAAAAGAGCTGGAGATATGGCTCTATAGTTAAGGATACCCTGGGTTCAACCCCAGTGTGTTAGCACCCCCATATTCAATCCCAAGTACCAAAAAAAAAAAGTGCTCCCTTGTCTTTGATAGTCTCTTAAAAACTAGGTCTCCAGGTCAAATTAACCTAACAACTGTGCTAAAGTGATAAGAAGATTGGAAATTTGTTCGGGATATATTTGATATTAAATTTTCTAATATGTTAATAAGCTTTTCAATATTTTACTATTCACTATCTATAGCAAAGTGCTTTTAAATAATTCTCTGAAATAACTGTTGAAAAAGACTACAATTTCATGATTTATAAATCTTCAGAACTTAACAGAAACAATTATCTAAAAATTATTCAGAGTATCTATATATTACCAAGTAAGAAGAAATATAACAAAGTATTAACATATTTAATTAATATGAATTATTTTTTCAATGCAGACCTTGAGATATGGAGTATAGGCTAATTCAATTTAGTTACTACTATAAAGTGAGTCAATTGACCTGGTCAAGAAAGCAAACTCAGGCTGGGGTTGTGGCTCAGTGGTACAGTGCTTGCCTGCTGTGTGTGAGGCACTGGGTTCGATTCTCAGCACCACATATAGGTAAATAAAGTCCACTGACAACTGAAAAAGTATTTAGAAAGAAAGAAAGAAAGAAAGAAAGGGGAAGCAGCTACCACAATAACAGAAGCGAAGAGAGAGGAAACCACAATTCAGCCACCCATATCTTGATTGAAGACTTAACTACTGTTAAACATCACAGGGACTTTCAGATATTGGGTTTACAGGCAAAAGCAGTGGCATAATGAATAGCATAATAAATTTTAGAAATGGGCTTTCCTAAAAACATATTAAAGGTCAATCACTGTTGGTTCTAGTTCTGCAACCTGATGTTCTTGATCTGCCCTCTTGCCCTGGGCCTGGTGCACCAGGCTCCAGTGGGCTAGAGTCTCTGTAGGGGTGGGGGAAGAAGGAATGCTGAGAGCCATAGCCAAGTAGAAATGACGCATGGCATTTTTGGTTGAAAGGTGACCCCAGCAAGCCATTGAGATGATAATGATTTTGTTAAGATGTGCATTCAATTGGAGATTAGAGCCCTGCTGTCTGCCTAGGCCTGCTACTTTGGAGCTCTCGCAGGACTCCCGGAGAGTTCCCAATGGTTGGGGAAGTGCGGTAGGAGGGATTCCAGAGGAGGGTTTCCGTTTGGAGTAGTGTGTCCCGGGAGAAGGCCACGTGTGTGGCATTTTCGCTGGAGTTTTGGAAATAAAGTTTGTTCCTACTTGAGTGGCTCGTGATTTTGTGCCCAGCCAGACTGCGGCATTTGGTGGCCCGTACAGGGAACGCCTGAAGCTCGAAGGTAAGTGAAATTGCTCGTCCCTGAAGGAAGGCGAGAGAATGGGTGACCATTTCAAAAAACAATGTGTTCTGGTTTTGATTTATTTTGTTTTTGTTTCAAGCTGCCTATCCCTAGTACTTTCTAAGGCAAACTGGGAAAAATGGAAGGCTCAAGGTTTGAAGTTGTTCGGCCCTGAGGAAGAGAAAATTGATACAACGATTTTTTGTTCCATTCTGTTTTGGTTTTGTTTTGTGTTATCTTATTGGGTTGTGTTATCTTTATAGTAGATTAGAAATTAGTAAAAAACAAACCAAAAGAGTGTTAAGTAAATTGTTAGAGGTTCAGGCCATGGAGAAAGACATTTTAGATCAAGCAAAAGAGAGGGTCTCTTGAGCTAGTCAGACAGAGGAAGAAAATTTAAAGGAAAAGGGGCTATTAGGGAAAAAGCTACAACAGGAGGCTGCTACTAACACCGTTCTATCACCAGAGGGCGTAATTCAACCAACAGCTCCATCTATAGAGACAGCTGAGTGGCCCTCAACCCCCGTAGTTGATAGATGGAATCCTGAGACAGGACCTCAAAGATTAGCATGCCCTGAACTTGAGCAGGCAGGAGAGCAGCAAATTCACCGTGCTCTAGATTTCAAAACAGTGAAGCAGTTAAAGAAGGCTGTAACAACCTATGGTCCCCAAGCACCCTTCACTGTATGCATGGTCAAATCCATTACCAACTTGGACATGACGCCAGCAGATTGGGCTAGCATGTGTAAATCTGTGCTAAATGGAGGACAATATTTGTTATGGAAGGTTGCCAATGAGGAATTTTGCACAGAGACAGCTAGATGAATGCAGAAGCTGGTTACCCTCAAAGAAATCTAGATATGTTGTTAGGAAAAGGACCTTATGAGGGTCAATGGCAACAAATTGAATATGATCCTGCTATACATGCACAAATTGCTGCAGACACAGTTAGGGCATGGAAAACTTTACAAGGACATGGAGATTTACAAGGTCAATTATCTAAGGTAATACAGAGAGCTAATGAAACTTATGCTGAATTTGTAGATAGGCTTATTCAAACAGCTGCCAGAGTTTTTGGGGATACAGAACAAGTAATGCTATTAATAAAACAACTGGCTTATGAGCAAGCAAATTGTTGCTGCAGAGAGGTTATTAGACCATGGAAACATGAAGATTTAAACAATATATTAAATTATGTAGAGACATTAATGAACAAGGGCAAGTCTTAGCAGCTGCAGTACAACAGGCTTTAGATGCCACGCCAAAAACATGGTACAATTGTGAACAAACAGGACATTTCAAAAGGAATTGCCCCATAGAAAAAGGGTTTAACAAAACTAGGTATCAAAGGAATAGAATACCGGGTATTTGCCCACGACGCTTTAGAGGGAGATATTGGGCTAATGAATGCCATTCTCAAACCACCATGGAGGGTACTCCGTTACCAAAAAACAGACAAGGACCAGGTGTTTACCCACGATATCATGGAGAAAGGCATCATTTTGGCTCCATTGCCAAAAAATGGACTGGGGGGCCCAGTGCTCAGGGGCCCACAACCAAAAATATATGGGGCAATGGAGGAACCCAGCAACACCATCAGGGTAGTGCCCAGGACACATTATCCATTAAATCCCTCATCAGATAAACCAGAGGGAGCGCAGGGTTGGACATCTGCACCTCTGTCAGAGCAGTACTAACTCCAGAGATGGGAGTTCAAATTATTCCCACAGGAGTAAAAGGACCTCTTCCCCAAGGAACAGTAGGCTTATTATTGGGACGCAGTTCTTCTACACTAAAAGGACTTATGATAAGTCCTGGGGTAATTGATCCCGATTATGAAGGTGAAATAAAAATTATAGCTAGTTCTTCAAGAGGTATATCAGTAATTTCACAAGGAGATAGAATAGCACAGTTATTAATAATACCCAGCCTGCATGATAAATTTTCCAGTCATAATGTAGAAACAGGTTCCAGGGGATTAGGCTCCACAGGTGTGGATTGGGCTATGCTGTCTTTAAATTTAGATTCTCGCCCAATGCTAAAACTAAATATTCAAGGACATGAATTTAGTGGGCTACTTGATACAGGTGCTGACCTTAGCATCATATCTTGTCAAGAATGGCCAAAACATTGGCCATTACAACAAGCCACTCAAATGCTTTGAGGCCTAGGAGTGGTGACTAATCCCCATAGAAGTGCAATGGTATTAGATTGGAAGGATCCTGAAGGATGTGAAGGAACTATACAGCCATATGTATTGGATCATCTTCCCGTAAGTTTATGGGGACGAGATGTCCTAGATCAATTAGATTTGACATTAACAAATAACATCAATCCTAATGCGCCCACTACTAGGGCTAGACAAGGTTTTAGGAAAGAAAAAATATTAGAAGAACAAGAACAAGGTATAGCAGCACCAATTCAAATAGATAAAGGAATAAATAGACATGGATTGGGCTTTCAGAAGGGGCCACTGAGACAATAAAAATTACTTGGAAATCAGAAACACCAGTATGGGTTCCTCAGTGGCCCCTGACTAAAGAAAAGATACAAGTAGCCCATGACCTGGTCAAACAACAATTAGCGGAGGGACATATACAACCTTCCATATCTCCCCATAATACTCCCATTTTTGTCATCAAAAAGAAATCTGGTAATTGGAGATTATTGCAAGATTTAAGAGCCATTAATAATGAGATGGTTATTATGGGAACTGCTCAATCAGGAATTCCTCAATTGTCTGCTTTGCCAAAAACCTGGTATGTTTTAGCTATAGATATTAAAGATTGTTTTTTTTTTTTTCAATTCCAATTCATCCTGAGGATAGTCCAAGTTTTGCATTTACTATCCCTGCACTGAATCATGAAAGTCCTGATCAGAGATATGAATGGAAAGTACTCCCTCAAGGGATGGCTAACAGCCCAATTATGTGTCAAATTTATGTTAACAAAGCAATCCAGCCACTTAGAAATCAATATCCTGAACTACAAATATTTCACTATATGGATGATGTATTATTAGCACATAAAGATAAAAACACATTGCTAGAATGTTATGCCACAGTTACAAACTTATTAAAAATTATAATCTAGAGATACCAATAGATAAAGTACAATTAAATTTTCCAATTAATTATTTAGGAGTTCTAGTATCCTCAACCATGGTCCGTCCACCAAAAATTAAAATACGAGTAGATCAACTCAAATCACTTAACGACTTTCAAAAGTTATTGGGAGACATAAATTGGATAAGGCCTTATCTAGGCATACCAACAGGAGAGTTGGGACATTTATTTGATATCCTAAAAGGTCCATCAGATCCAAATTTACCCCAAATGTTAACACCTGAAGCAAGAAAGGCATTAAAATCATTGAAACATATATGGAAAATGTGCATTTGGATAGAATTGATATAAGTTTGCCTTTATTATTTCTTGTACTACCAACAAAAAAATATTCCTACAGGAGTATTTTGGCAAGAAGGTCCATTATTGTGGATAAATTTTTCTTATTCTCCTAACACTATTCTTACTAGGTATCCTGAGGCTGTAGGACAATTAATACTCAAAGGAATAAAAGCAGCAAAGGGAGTGTTTGGAATTTCTCCCAATAAAATTATTACTCCATATATTATGGATCAAATTGATGAGTTAGCTAATGAGTTAAATACTCGGGCAATAATCATATGTAAATCTAATGTTTCATTTGATAATCACTTACCATCTAATCCTTTGTTGTCTTTTTGGTCCTCACATCCTGTAGTTTTTCCAAAAATGACAAGAAAAACCCCTATCATGAAGGCTCCAAATATATTCACTGATGGGTCAAATAATGGTACAGCAGCAGTAGTTACCCCTGATCAAAATTTTACATTTTTAGTACCCAAACAATCAGCTCAAAAGGTAGAGCTTAATGCAGTTTTACAAGCTTTTGTGATGTTTAAAGATTCTGTATTAAATTTATTTTCTGATAGTCAGTATATAGTTAATGCTATAGTATCCCTTGAAGATGTTGGTAGGATTTCTCCTTCCTCTACTGTTTTCTCTTTGTTTTCCACTATACAAAGTCTAATCTGGGACAGAAAAGATCCATTATTTATAGGACATATCAGGGCACATACAGGATTGCCTGGAGCCCTTAGTTTGGGCAATGATTTAGCAGATAAAACTACACATGACATACATATTTTCTCTACACTAGAAGAAGCTACAAATTTTCATAAAAGGTTCCATGTCAATGCTAATACTTTACAAAAGCACTTTAAAATAACTAAGGAACAAGCCAGACATATAATAAAACAATGTCAAAATTATGTGACCTTTTTACCACAAGTTAATCTTGAAGTCAATCCTAGAGGATTGATACCTAACCATATTTGGCAGATGGACGTCACACAATTGCCAGAATTTGGAAAATTAAAATATTTGCATGTTACAGTTGATACTTCTTCTGGATTTTTGATGGGTTCCCTTCATGTCAGAGAAAAAACTAAAGATATTATAGCTCATTGCTTACAAAATTTTGCCACTGTGGGTGTTCCAAAACAGTTAAAAATGGATAATGGTCCTGGTTGTACTTCCACCTCTTTTAAACAATTTTGCTCATCATTTGGCATGACTCACATAACAGGAATTCCATACAATCCTCAGGGATAAGGCATAGTTGAAAGAGCTCATCAAACTATTAAAATTTACTTATTAAAGCAAAAAGATGGAATTGGAAAAGGGTATATATCCCCCAAAGATAAACTTAAAATAACCTTTTTTACTCTAGAATTTTTAAATTTGGATTCATCAGGGCTTAGTGCTGCGGAAAGGCATATGTATACAAAAAATGTACATAAGCCTAAGGTACTTTGGAAGAATATTCTAACAGGACAATGGAAAGGTCCTGACCCAGTGATTGTCTGGAGTCGAGGTTCTGTTTGTGTGTTTCCACAGGGAGAACAGCAGCCAATTTGGATTCCAGAGAGACTAACCAAAGCAATTTCTACAGACCAAAAAGAAGATGATTTGACTCAAATCCATAACAGCTGATATCCAGAGCTCCCGCTTGGCTATTCTTACATCTGCGACAGTGATTAACCAGGATGCTTTTTTCAATATCTATTTTATTATTGCCTTTTCCCACATCATAAATTTCTACTTTATTTTTTGAGCTCATACAGAACTAGGCTAACGTTTTTTGATCAGTTTTATTTTTTGACTGTGGAGTTTTTAAACATTGCAATGGAGATTTCACCTGTGTAAAGCTACAAGGCCTTTACTATTATCTTATGTGTTGTACGTTTGTGTGCACACTTGTGTTTTGTGTTGTATGTCTGTATGTGCGTATGTCCATATATCATATATGAGAAGCGCTCATGAAAAAATGGATCCAATTTTTGTTTTTATTCACGTGATTTTAATGGTTTAATTTAAATTGGGTAAACAGCTGTTGAGGATTTTTTTTTTTAACTGTGAACAAATAAGGAGGTTAACAGATCTGTTTGTTTACTTTCACCTTTCCTTTTCATTATATTTAATAATTCTGTTCAGGATAATGTAAATTGTTCAGAAAATTGTTTTCTTAGTACCTGTTGGAATGTTACATAATTTTTTTTAGCATCATTGCCAGAATTCCTATCTTCATCCCAGTGCCAGTGAAGACAAAGATAAAACCAAACTACAGCTTCTTCGATAGTTATCACAACAAAGTGTATAAACTGATGCATCAATGAATAATAACTCAACAAGTAATGCTCAATCAAGGAGTCAATTTACTTTGGGTGGAAATGGACATATTGATGCATTCCTTTGCTTTGAACTGCTTGCAGAACTTGCCTGGACTATGTATCACTTGTATGCATTGTGAACTATCTGTTGGTGCAGCGAATTGTGGTAGTGCTGGCGTATATTTGCTGATGGTGTCACCGGTGATACAATTTTTCCAAAGGAGTCGTCAATTGGCTTGGTGTTGTTGCATTTCTGTATCCTCCTCCCTTCTGCTAGTGATGGTGTAAAATTTGGGGGCCAACACAGGTGAGGCAAAGAACCTCACCCCCCCACTGGTCCACTGGTGCATAGGCCTATCCACAAGTATGGCTGTATGCTGGACTGGTAGTCAGTGACAGGTATGATCCAATTGCAGTGGTACCAACCTAAGACAGGAGGCTGATGCCTAGAGGTCAGCTCATCCGATGACGGGTAAGGACCAAATGTTGTATTGGACAACCTAACAGGCAAGGTCCCTAAGCCATATTGCTTGTTGTTTAATTAAACAGAAGGGGGGAGATGCTGAGAGCCATAGCCATGTAGGAATGACGCATGGCATTTTTGGTTGAAAGGTGACCCCAGCAAGCCATTGAGATGATAATGATTTTGTTAAGATGTGCATTCAATTGGAGATTAGAGCCCTGCTGTCTTCCTAGGCCTGCTACTTTGGAGCTCTCTCAGGACTCCTGGAGAGTTCCCAATGGTTGGGGAAGTGCGGTAGGAGGAATTCCGGAGGAGGGTTTCCGGTTGGAGTAGTGTGTCCCGGGAGAAGGCCATGTGTGTGGCATTTCCGCGGGAGTTTTGGAAATAAAGTTTGTTCCTACTTGAGTGGCTCTTGATTTTGTGCCCAGCCAGACTGCAGCAAAGGAAGAGAGGAGAGGGCCTAGGAGGTCCAGGGAGAGCCCAGGAATGGGATTTATGTTAGTGCCACTGATTAAAGTTTGGGGTCATTACTACCTTGGCTGATAGTAATGTGTTCAAATTCAGGAGCTAGTCCTCTGCCCAGAGGCACCTGGACCTCCATGGAAGAACCACAGAGCTATTTTGTGGACTGGAAGTGAAACATGCTACTTATGAGCAGTCTTTCCCAGGACCAGACAGTGTGACTTTACGGCTGGAATGAAGCATGCAGTGTTACACATGGTACTAATATGATCCCCATTAGCAGGGCGGCCCCTCCAGGAAACAGCACAAATGATGGTGGACATAGTGGAGACAAAAAGATGACAACAGAAAAAGAGTCTGTAAAACCCAGCCAAGAGTAGGAGGACTGAGTCTCCTATGAGTAGTTTGGTGTGGATGTAATAGCATCAGGAGTGGATGAAAGGAAAACAGACAACCTAATGCCACCCTGGTACAGTATGGAAGCAACTGCCAAAGGACATTACTTTTCAATAAGAACCAGGGAGGGGCTGCAGTCAGAAAGGTAAAATGGACTCCTACTCCAAAAAAAAAAGACAAAGAAAAGCCTCTCCTACTAGGAAGTGTACAGAAAGCAGAGCCCATGGCTCCCCTGAGGAGTCTTTGAGCTTTGGGGTGTGGAACAACTAGGGGAGAGGTCAAGGTTCAGGGATCAGAGCCATGTCTCTGAACCAGAGGCCAAATATAGAACTGGCAATACATCAGTCTTCAAAAAAAGTTCAAAGAGTAACATCATTGGTGGACACAGGAGCTGAGTGTTACAGGTTTATGGTGATCCTGACAAACCCACAGGTAAGTTAACTGCTATTGGTGGATATGGGGTGTGGGAGGCATAGTAAGAGTCTAAACTGTAACATTGACCTTGCAGCTTGGATGACTGTCACCCTCCTCCTTCCTGGTGCTCCCATTCCTGAATATATGATAGGTATTGATTTATTTGGGGGTAAATGACCACAGACTACCATAGAGGTGTTCTTTTGGGTTGCCAGGAGATCCATCATGTGTAAACTCTAAAACCAATATTAAGAAAACATGCTAAGCAACCCCCTGTTTCTTTGAGTATACCCCACTGAATCATTGTCACTAACCAATATTGATTCCCCAGTGGCCATTAAGGGATATTAGAGACCATTTGTTAACTGACTAAAGTAAACATAATTCATCCAGACTACAGTCCTTTTAAATCTAGCCAGTAAGAAAGGCAGATATAACTTGGTGCATGATAGTGGGCTGCAGGGTATTAAATAATTTGCTTCTGCCACTTCATGAAGTAGTTCCCAACATAGCAACTATTCTGGAAGAGCTAAGTACTCAATTGGAAACATATCAGTATGAATTAGATCTTGCTAATTCCTTCTTTATCACTGTTGAAGTCTGGAGAGTCAAGACCCCTTTGCCTTCAAGTGTGAAGGTCAACTATGTTGTTACCTCAAGGACATCTCCATCATCCCATCTTGTGTCATGTATGGTAACATACCTTGTACCAAACTCCACTGATAAAAAAATATATAAAATGACCACATCTAATTATTTTTCAGTGCTCACTGAGTTTACCCATGCACTTTTGACTGTAAGAAAGACGATGGACTATACTCCCTGACAGAGTGCTTATTGGTGAAATTCTTGGGTATTGTTTGGTCAGATGAAACAAAGGTTATACCTCAGGCTGTAATAGATAAAGTTCAAGCGTTTCCACTGTCCAACACACGTATGTACAAACAACTTCCAGTTTTTGTTTTTGCATGAAATTGTATCTCATTTTAAGGTCTCATGCTGTTGCTGCTACTGCTTTATTACAGTAGTAACTTTAATATTTGAAAGTCCTGAGCCCATCATTGTTCATTTGTGCACCAATTGTTATTTTTGAACTTTTTTTTTTCTTTTCCCTTAACAGTGAAAGCCAAATAAGATACACTGATTCTAGGTACATGTTTTAATTTCCTAGAAGATAAATTTTTAAAGTTAGTTAGTCTAAGAAGATTCAATTTATGTTTCTGAACAAGAGATTGTGAAAGGATGGCAATGCGTAAATGCACAAGTTTAGTCCAGGATGGCCAATAGATGTATAAAATAATTTTGTATCACTGAGATTTGGCTAAAATTCATGAGGAAGCACTTGAGAGAGGATGAAACAAGTGTTAAAATATATGTATACTTTTAATGCCTGTTGGATACTGAAGAGGAAACTCTATGTCACACATGGACATCCAGACTTCATGGGCAATCATGGCCAAATTGACATTGTTCCGCCAAAAAAGGAAGCCAAATGCAGAGAGTCAAATTCACTTAAGGGGTCTCATGATACACTTTGTACCATAGGGCATTTTGTTGTGTTGACAACCTTTCTCCCTTCTTGATAGTTATCACCTCTGATGGCTGTAGAATGTAAATATGTATAATGTTGCAGCTTTTACAATGTTTTGTACACCAAGATAAACAGAGGTTTTTGCCTTATTCGTTTTAATTTTTTACTTTCTGTTCTAGGTGAATTAGCTTTTTCTCTAATATTAAAACTTAAAATGTCCTTTTTTCATTTTGTTTATATTGCAGCAGTATTTATTTTTTAGTGGTGGGAACTGTTATGCAATGTTATCAAATGCAGCTTTAACTTACATGAATTAGGCTTACTGCAGTTTCTTTTGACCTATGTTCAAGAAGTGAACACATCATTGACAATCATGCACTGTTTCTTGAATGTAAAGAAATTGACAAGTCTCTGAAATTGTACAGATTGACTAGAATTTGGCTTTGGGAGAAGAAGTATTATCACTTAAGCTTTTGGTCCTAAAAATGAAAAAAATCTCCAACTATCTGTGCCAAAGGCTTAATAAAACAAATACATGTTGAAATTTTCTCACTTGAGAATTGAAATATTAGAACAGCCTGACAACATAGTGTAATGAAGAAAACTGTGTGTTGAGAGCCACAGCCGAAGGGGCCCCAGCAAACTTCCAGCTGCCAGCAAACTTCCAGCTGCCAGCTGATGATTGCCTCACAGGGGCCCCAGCAAACTTCTAGCTGCCAACTGATTGGCTCCTCTGCAGTGATGCTCATTGGGTGTTTCGAGCCCTTTCAGACCATGGAGCTGCTCACTGGGGGACTCTTTTTGGCTCCGCCCATGCGACCCAGCCAATTGGCCTGAAGAGCAGGAGGGGTGGGGGAGGTTGAGAGGCTTGTGGGCAGCTGGTGGTGGCAGTTGGGCTCTGAGTGGATTCCTGAAGAGCTGTGTGGTTCCGTGTGTGTTCTAAAAATAAAGTTTGTTTCTTTTGACAAGTGTCTCCTGAATTGTGCCCAGCCAGACTGTGGCAACTGAGATGTGAATGATGAGAAATGAACTTTATTTGGCAAAACGAAAACATTGAGAATATTTATAAAGTAGGCAGTGAAGGATAAGGAACTAGTGTATTTATTCTAATCAAAGTATATTTATCACTGAAGTAAGCCAGCAGGGTGGGAGGTGTGGGGGGACACCTCTAGCTTTTGTTTTCATGTATATATTCCTGTCTCCAAATCCCAACATTTCTTACAGAGAGGGGACATGTATGCAAACCGCATCTTTATCCTTCATTAATGATGACCTTCAGATTAAACATATTCCAAAGCAGCCTAAGAAGCTCAAAGTCAGGATTCCTTGTTATGGCAAGCAGGAGGGCATCACCCTGTGAGATTATCAAGGAAATGTATTCTAGATAAACTGAAAGCTACCCAACAGAAGACTACAGCAGGACATACTATTTCAATTGCATTGAATGAAAAAGTGCCTTTTGACATAGGATGGATCATGTACATATGCAGATGTCATCCTCTTGAGGTTGGAAGTGTGGACTTAGAGCTCTGGAACCACTGCTGGTGGTGGGCAGACCACTGGGCATGATGGGAGAGAAAGAGCATTTTACTAAGGCAGTGGAGACATATTCAGACATAGAGTTTATGCTAAGTTTTCATATTTCTACTTGAGTAAGCTTCATCCTTAGTAGGAAGTTACAGTAGTTTGTAGTCCATCTTACATCTATAGATTAATTATTTTTTCACCTAGAATTATGTTGAATGTCTCATATTGACAAGAAAGTAGACTAGAGGGTTTCTCCTTAAAGTTGTTTTGCATTCATCTTTTTTTTGGGGGGTGGGGTAAAAAAGATGTGATTTTTATTTATTTATTTTTTTTTATTTTTATTGTTGGTTGTTCAAAACACTACAAGTTCTTGATATATCATATTTCACACTTTGATTCAAGTGGGTTATGAACTCCCATTTTTACCCCGTATACAGATTGCAGAATCACATCAGTTACACATCCATTGATTTACATATTGCCATACTAGTGTCTGTTGTATTCGGCTGCCTTTCCTATCCTCTACTATCGCCCCTCCCCTCCCCTTCCCTCTTCTTTCTCTACCCACTCTACTGTCATTCATTTCTCCCCCTTGTATTATTTTTCCCTTTCCCCTCACTTCCTCTTGTATGTAATTTTGTATAACCCTGAGGGTCTCCTTCCATTTCCATGCAATTTCCCTTCTCTCTCCCTTTCCCTCCCACCTCTCATCCCTGTTTAATGTTAATCTTCTTCTCATGCTCTTCGTCCGTACTCTGTTCTTAGTTACTCTCCTTATATCAAAGAAGACATTTGGCATTTGTTTTTTAGGGATTGGCTAGCTTCACTTAGCATAATATGCTCTAATGCCATCCATTTCCCTTCAAATTCTATGATTTTCTCATTTTTTAATGCAGAGTAATACCCCATTGTGTATAAATGCCATATTTTTTTTTATCCATTCTTCTATTGAAGGGCATATAGGTTGGTTCCACAGTCTTGCTATTCTGAATTGTGCTGCTATGAACATCAATGTAGCAGTGTCCCTGTAGCATGCTCTTTTTAGGTCTTTAGGGAATACACCGAGAAGGGGAATAGCTGGGTCAAATGGTGGTTCCATTCCCAGCTTTTGAAGAAATCTCCATACTGCTTTCCAAATTGGCTGCACCAATTTGCAGTCCCACCAGGAATGTACAAGGGTACCCTTTTCCCCACATCCTCGCCAGCACTTGTTGTTGTTTGACTTCATAATGGCTGCCAATCTTACTGGAGTGAGATAGTATCTTAGGGTGGTTTTGATTTGCATTTCTCTGACTGCTAGAGATGGTGAGCATTTTTTCATGTACTTGTTGATTGATTGTATGTTCTCCTCTGAGAAGTGTCTGTTCAGGTCCTTGGCCCATTTGTTGATTGGGTTATTTGTTATCTTATTGTCTATTTTTTTGAGTTCTTTGTATACTCTGGATATTAGGGCTCTATATGAAGTGTGAGGAGTAAATATTTGTTCCCAGGGCGTAGGCTCCCTATTTACCTCTCTTATTGTTTCTTTTGCTGAGAAAAAACTTTTTTAGTTTGAGTAAGTCCCATTTGTTGATTCTAGTTATTAACTGTTGTGCTATGGGTGTCCTATTGAGGAATTTGGAGCCCGACCCCACAGTATGTAGATCGTAGCCAACTTTTTCTTCTATCAGACGCCGTGTCTCTGATTTGATATCAAGCTCCTTGATCCATTTTGAGTTAACCTTTGTGCATGGCGAGAGAAATGGATTCAGTTTCATTTTGTTGCATATGGATTTCCAGTTTTCCCAGCACCATTTGTTGAAGATGCTATCCTTCCTCCATTGCATGCTTTTAGCCCCTTTATCAAATATAAGATAGTTGTAGTTTTGTGGATTGGTTTCTGTGTCCTCTATTCTGTACCATTGGTCCAACCGCCTGTTTTGGTACCAGTACCATGCTGTTTTTGTTACTATTGCTCTGTAGTATAGTTTGAAGTCTGGTATTGCTATACCGCCTGATTCACACTTCCTGCTTAGCATTGTTTTTGCTATTCTGGGTCTTTTATTTTTCCATATGAATTTCAGGATTGCTTTCTCTATTTCTACAAGAAATGCTGTTGGGATTTTGATTGGCATTGCATTAAACCTATAGAGAACTTTGGGTAATATCACCATTTTGATGATGCTAGTTCTGCCTATCCATGAACAGGGTATATTTTTCCATCTTCTAAGATCTTCTGCTATTTCTCTCTTTAGGGTTCTGTAGTTTTCATTGTATAAGTCTTTCACCTCTTTTGTTAGGTTGATTCCCAAGTATTTTATTTTATTTTTTATTTTTGAGGATATTGTGAATGGAGTGGTTGTCCTCATTTCCATTTAAGAGGATTTGTCACTGATATACAGGAATGCCTTTGATTTATGCGTGTTGATTTTATATCCTGCCACTTTGCTGAATTCATTTATGAGCTCTAATAGTTTCTTTGTAGACCCTTTTGGGTCTGCTAGGTATAGAATCATGTCACCTGCAAATAGTGATAATTTAAGTTCTTCTTTTCCTATTTTTATGCCTTAGATTTCTTTCATCTGTCTAATTGCTCTGGCCAGTGTTTTGAGAACTATGTTGAACAGAAGTGGTGAGAGAGGGCATCCCTGTCTTGTTCCAGATTTTAGAGGGAATGCCTTCAATTTTTCTCCATTCAGAATGATGCTAGCATAGATTGCTTTTACAATATTGAGGTATGTTCCTGTTATCCCTAGTTTTTCTAGAGTTTTGAACATAAAGGGATGCTGTACTTTGTTGACTGCTTTTTCCGCATCTATTGAGATGATCATATGGTTCTTATGTTTAAGTCTATTGATGTGGTGAATAACATTTATTGATTTCTGTGTATTGAACCAGCCTTGCATCCCAGGGATGAATCCTACTTGATCATGGTGCACAATTTTTTTGATATGTTTTTGTATCCAATTCGCCAGAATTTTATTGAGGATTTTTGCATCTAGGTTCATTAGAGATATTGGTCTGTAGTTTCTTTCTTTGAAGTGTCTTTGTGTGGTTTAGGAATCAGGGTGATTTTGGCCTCGTAGAATGAATTTGGAAGTTC
The DNA here is from genome assembly GCF_047511675.1 of Marmota flaviventris. Classification (NCBI taxonomy): domain Eukaryota; kingdom Metazoa; phylum Chordata; class Mammalia; order Rodentia; family Sciuridae; genus Marmota; species Marmota flaviventris. The sequence continues at coordinate 34,978,549 of NC_092499.1, read as the reverse complement.
TCCCTCTTTTTCTATTTCCTGAAATAGCTTGAAAAGTATTGGTATTAGTTCCTCTTTAAAGGTTTTGTAAAACTCTGCTGTATACCCATCCGGTCCTGGGCTTTTCTTAGTTGGTAGTCTTTTGATGGTTTCTTCTATTTCCTCAATTGATATTGGTCTGTTTAGGTTGTCTATATCCTCCTGACTCAATCTGGGCAGGTCATATGACTTAAGAAATTTATCTATGCCTTCACCATCTTCTATTTTTTTGGAGTATAAGGATTCAAAATAATTTCTGATTATCTTCCGTATTTCTGAAGTGTCTGTTGTGATATTACCTTTTTCATCCCGTATGCTAGTAATTTGAGTTTTCTCTCTTCTTCTCTTCGTTAGCATGGCTAAGGGTCTGTCGATTTTATTTATTTTTTCAAAGAACCAACTTTTAGTTTTGTCAATTTTTTCAATTGTTTCTTTTGTTTCGATTTCATTAATTTCAGCTCTGATTTTAATTATTTCTTGCCTTCTACTTCTTTTGCTGTTGTTTTGCTCTTCTTTTTCTAGGATTTTGAGATGAAGTATGAGATCATTTATTTGTTGTTTTTTTCTTTTTTTAAGGAATGAATTCCAAGCAATGAATTTTCCTCTTAGAACTGCTTTCAATGTGTCCCATAGATTCCGATATGCTGTGTCTGTGTTTTCATTTATCTCTAAGAATTTTTTAATTTCCTCCTTGATGTCTTCTATAACCCATTGATCATTCAGTAACCTATTGTTCATTCTCCAAGTGATGCATGATTTTTCCTTCCTTCTTTTATTGTTGATTTTCAGTTTCATTCCATTATGATCAGATAAGATGTATGGTATTATCTCTACTCCTTTATATTGTCTAAGAGTTGCCCTGTGACATAATATATGATCTATTTTTGAGAAGGATCCATGTGCTGCTGAGAAAAAAGTGTAACTGCTTGATGTTGGGTGGTATATTCTATATATGTCAATTAAGTCTAGGTTATTAATTGTGTTATTGAGTTCTATAGTTTCCTTATTCAACTTTTGTTTGGAAGATCTGTCCAGTGGCAAGAGAGGTGTGTTGAAGTCTCCCATGATTATTGTATGGTGGTCTATTAGACTCTTGAACTTGAGAAGAGTTTGTTTGATGAACATAGCTGCACCATTGTTTAGGGCTTATATATTTATGATTGTTATGTCTTGTTGGTGTATGGTTCCCTTGAGCAGTATGTAGTGTCCCTCTTTATCCCTTTTGATTAACTTTGGCTTGAAATCTATTTTATTTGATGTGAGTATGGACACTCCTGCTTGTTTCCGAAGTCCATATGAGTGATATGATTTTTCCCAACCTTTCACCTTCAGTCTATGTATGTCTTTTCCTATCAAATGCGTCTCCTGTATGCAGCATATTGTTGGGTCTTGTTTTGTGATCCATTCTACTAGCCTGTGTCTCTTAATTGGTGAGTTTAAGCCATTAACATTTAGGGTTATTACTGAGATATGGGTTGTTCTTCCAGCCATATTTGTTTATTTATGTTACTAAACATGGTTTGTTTTCCTCTTTTATTATTTTCCCTCCTTTACTGTCCTACCTCCCACTGTTGGTTTTCATTGTTATTTTCCATTTCCTCTTCCTGTAATGTTTTGCCGAGGATGTTTTGAAGAGATGGTTTTCTAGCTGCAAATTCTTTTAACTTTTGTTTATCCTGGAAGGTTTTTATTTGATCTTCCATCCTGAAGGTTAATTTCGCTGGATACACAATTCTTGGTTGGAACCCATTTTCTTTCATTGTTTGAAATATGTTATTCCAGGATCTTCTAGCTTTCAGAGTCTGTGTTGAAAGATCAGCTGTTATCCTGATTGGTTTACCCCTAAATGTAATTTGCTTCCTTTCTCTTGTAGCTTTTAAAATTCTCTCCTTATTCTGTATGTTGGGAATCTTCATTATAATGTGTCTAGGTGTGGATCTCTTATGATTTTGCACATTTGGCTTCCTGTAGGCTTCTAGGATTTGGGATTCTGTCTCATTCTTCAAGTCTGGGAAGTTTTCTCATATTATTTCATTGAATAGATTGCTCATTCCTTTGGTTTGGACCTCTATACCTTCCTGTATCCCAATGATTCTTAAGTTTGGTATCTTTATGTTATCCCATATTTCTTGGATGTTCTGCTCATGGTTTCTTAACAGTCTTGCTGAGCTGTCTATGTTCTTTTCAAGTTGAATTACTTTGTCTTCATTGTCTGATGTTCTATCTTCTAAGTGTTCTACTCTGCTGGTAGTATTCTCAAGTGAGTTTTTAAGTTGGTTTATTGCTTCCTGCATTTCTAGGATTTCTGTTTGTTTTTTATAACCTCTATCTCCCTGTATAGTTGATCTTTTGCTTCCTGGATTTGTTTATGTAATTCATTGTCGAAGTGATCTTTCATTGTCTGATTTTGCTGTCTAATGTCTTCCTTGAGACTCCAGATCATCTGAAGCATGTATATCCTGAATTCTTTATCTGACATTCCATCTGCTGCAGCTATTACCTCTTCTAAAGTTGAGTTGACCTGCATTGCTTGTGGTCCTTTCTTTCCTTGTCTTTTCATACTGCTCGTGTTTCTTTCTGCTTGGTGAAACTGTTGTGTTTTTGAAATTTTCCCCCTATATATTTATATTGCTCTTGTATAGTTGAAAATTCTCCCTTGCAGGGGCGGGCGGCGGTTGTGCTCCTCCTCCAATTGGGGTGACCTTTCTACCATGCTGATGGGCCGCTGGGCCTGTTGTGCCAGTCGTTCGCAGGTCTCCCTACTTTGCAGGCGCTGGCGGCGGCTCTGCTCTGCCCTTAGTCCAATTGGGGTGATGTGTCTACCACGCCAGCGGGCCACTGGGCCTGTTCCGGGCGTGGGCAGCAGCTCTGCTCTGCCCCTACTCCAATCGGGGTGTCGTGACTACCACGCCGGCAGGTTGCTGGGCCTGTTCCAGGCGCGGGCAGTGGCTCTGCTCTGTCCCTACTCCAATTGGGGTGACGTGTGTACCACGCCGGCAGGCCGCTGGGCCTGATCCACCGGTCAGTTGCAGGTCTGCCTACCTTACAGGTGCGGACGGCAGCTCTGCTCTGCCCCTCCTCCAATTGGTGTGACGTGTCTACCACACCCGCGGATCTCTGGGCCTGTTCTGCCGGTCGGTCGCAGGTCTGCCTACCTTGTGGGTGCGGGTAGCGGCTCTGCTCTGCCCCTACTCCAATTGGGGTGACGTGACTACCACGCTGGTGGGCCCCTGGGCCTGTTCCGGGTGCGGGCGAAGGCTCTGCTCTGCCCCTACTCCAATTGGGGTGACGTGTGTACCACGCCGGCAGGCTGCTGGGCCTGATCCGCCGGTCAGTCGCCGGTCTGCCTACCTTGCAGGCGCGGGCAGCGGCTCTGCTCTTCCCCTCCTACCACGCCCGCGGACTACTGGGCCTGTGCTGCCGGTCATCGCAGGTCTGCCTACCTTGTGGGCACGGGTGGTGGCTCAGCTCTGCCCCTACTCCAATCGGGGTGTCGTGACTACCACACCGGCAGGTTGCTGGGCCTGTTCCGGGCGTGGGCAGTGGCTCTGCTCTGTCCCTACTCCAATTGGGGTGACGTGTGTACCACGCCGGCAGGCCGCTGGGCCTGATCCGCCGGTCAGTTTCAGGTCTGCCTACCTTACAGGTGCGGGCGGCAGCTCTGCTCTGCCCCTCCTCCAATTGGTGTGAAGTGTCTACCACACCCATGGATCTCTGGGCCTGTTCTGCCGGTCGGTCGCAGGTCTGCCTACCTTGTGGGCACGGGCAGCGGCTCTGCTCTGCCCCTACTACAAATGGGGTGACGTGTCTGCCATGCCGGCAGGCCTCTGGGCCTGTTCCGCTGGTCGGTCGCAGGTCTGCCTACTTTGCGGGTGCGGGTAGCGGCTCTGCTCTGCCCCTACTCCAATTGGGGTGATGTGACTACTGCGCTGGCGGGCCATTGGGCCTGTTCCGGGCGCGGGCGGCGGCTCTGCTCTGCCCCTCTGGCTTGATGACAAAGTGGGAGAGACTCAGGTGTTTGTGACTCACTTTCTTTACCAGGAGACCAACTGTTTCTGTCGCCACTGGTATCGATGAAGTTCTCTCCTCTGCCACTTTCTGATGACATCAGATCTCTGCCATGTTGGTATCCCTTGTGAATGGCAGCATTTTGTTCCCTTTGCCTGGTGACCAAAGCAACGGGTGAGTCCTGACCGGCCCTCACAAGCCCCGTCTCAATCCTATTGCCACTGCCTATGAAGGCTTGGTTGGTATTTACCTCCACAGTATTCAGCAGGACCCGGACCGTGAAGCAGTTTCCACGGGTTCTTTAGCCCTGGGCCAGAGCAGTTCCGGGAGCCAGAATTCGGCCGCTCCAGGCTTGGTGTATGTTCTGATAGGAGCAGGCTCCAAGAAGCAGTTTCCGCAGGTTCTTTAGTACTGAGCCTGAGTAATTTGTCTGAGAGACGCAGGAGAATGGCAGCCTGAAATTACCTGCTCTATGGCTGAATGAGCTGCGATCAGTCGAAAACAGGGATGGTGACGTCAGCTCTCCAAGATGGTGGCCGCTGGCTTCCTCTGTGGTCTGACCGGTGTGGAGAACCAAATTGGACTGCTTCCTTCCCCCATCTCAAACCCAGAATTCAGCCCTGAGCACGGTGATTGCACAGCTGGCAGAAGCCCACAGAATCCGCAGCACTGTATCTTTGCGTTGCTATCTTGTCGTTTCCCAGCGCGCGCCACAGGGGCGATTTGCTGAATAAGCAGCGTGACCCTCCGTGTGGAAACATCTCTCGCGTTTGAGCCCCCGTAGCTAATCCTCGTGCGATGGAAATCCTTCCTCTAGGTTTTGGAACACCCCAATTTTGCTGGAAATTCCTAACAAGATAGCTTTTAGCCGTTCTAACTCGTCATTCTCCCTCACAGTGATGCAGTACACTGGGCTGTGTTTTGCATTCATCTTATAACAAACAGCTGAGAGGAAGAGAAGGAAGCTGAGACTGGATTCCTTCAAAGCATTTGTCCTTCAGAGGGAAAGCATGACACTGCACATTAAGAGCATGCTTTGTTATTTTGGGTTTTTTCCCCATATCTTAAGGTGATTTCCATAACTTGGCCAAGCATATTGCCTAAAGATTAATTAGGGGGACTGGCAGTGTACCAGGCTGGCCACTGCTTACAGCTGGCCCTCAGCTCCCTGCCTCATGTAGGTCTCAGTCATCTTGTCCATGGCTTTTCAATTTCAAACAAGGTGTGGTTTTGACTTCAATTTTAAGAATCCCTTCTTGTCACTCCCAGATGTCAGTTGGTCAGCATTGAGTCATATTGGAACACAAAAGGTATGTGGAGAGACATACTGATACTTGCCCATAGCTATACTTTTGGATCCTGGAAGGTGGAACAATGTGACACTTGCAATCTTCCTATGCAAGAAGATATCCAATTTTGGGCACTCCTGCTCATAGTAACTCTCATGAAGTTTGACATCTTCTCATAATGCAGCCATCTTAAAGGAAATTGTCAGTTCTACGTGGTTTGGGGGAAGGATTACTCACAGTTTTGCTTCCTCCCCTAATTCCATAGCATTACTCCAGCATTGTTCCTGTCTCCTATACCTGATTTCTGGCATCTTAAAGTTGACTGTTCTTGCAGGGGCCACTTGCTTCTCCTAGACCACAATAGTAAGGGCCTTCCTTATTAACTGCAGGGGCTACACACCACACCTTAATGCACACACTGTGCTGGTACCCTTGGGACTATCTACAGTAGAATCTTCTTATCTTGCTCTTGGTAATGATTTACAGGCAACCAGGAAATATAATGTATTTATTTAAATAAAAAGAAAATATCTAAGTTGGCAATTACCTCCCTGTAGTTTATAGTTTGTGACATTTTTTGAACCTGCTAGTTCTTTTTTTTAGATATGCACAAAATCTAGTCACTGGTTAAGAATTTTAAACAGGCACAACTATAAACCCAAGAAACTGCATTGCTATTACTGTTGGTCAGACTAAAATTATATCTTTAAGTATATGACCCACAAGGGTGTAAAATAATTACAAAAAACTGTTTTATATACTGTATATTCTCAGCATTTTTACATATATATGATAGAGATACATGTTATTCTATTCATATGGCTTAAATAAAGCACTATGCAAAGTCTGCTAAAATAGATATTTAAGTTACATTTTTAAATTTTTTATTAGTGCACTACACTACATAATAATGGGTTTCATTCGGATATACTCATATATCAATATAATTTGAAATATATTTTTTTTCCATTTAAGTCTCTAGTACTTCCTCTTTCTCCTTATCTCTCCTTTTGTCCCTCTTCCTCTATTCTGCTGGTCTTATTTGGTTTATTTGTTTTTTCTTATTTGGTGATTTATATATACACATAAAAGTGAAATTCATTGTGGTATGCTCATGTACACACATAGCATATTTTGGTCAATTTTATTCCATGTTTTCTCCCTTTTCCTATTATTTCTCTGCCACCCTCAAACTCCTTCCCCTACTCCACTGACATCATTTCTATTTTCCTAGGATCCCCCTGCTTTTCTTTTTTTCCTTATTTCACTCTAGCTTTCACACTGAAAGAAAACATTCAACCCTTAACTTTCTGAATCCAGCTTATTTCACTTAGCATTATGGTCTCCAGTTCCATTGACTTAGAAATGAAATAATTTAACTCCTCTTCATGGCTGAGCTTTAAACTCCATTGTGTATATATATCACATATTCTTTATCCCTTCATCTGTTGACAGACACCTGTACTGGTTCCATAACTCGGTATTGGAAAACTACACTACTATAAATATTGATGTGCCTGTACAGCTATAGTATTCCAATTAAGTTTTTTTTAGAAAAAAAATATTTATTTTTTAGTTTTAGGTGGACACAATATCTTTATTTTATATTTATGTGGTGCTGAGGATCAAACCCAGTGCCTCATGCATGCTAGGCAAGCACTCTACCACTGAGCCACAATCTCAGTCCTTGATTAAGCTATTTTACATAAATACCAAGGAGGTGGATAGATAGGTCCTATGCTGGTTCCATTTCTAGTTTTATGAGGAATCTCCATACTGGTTTCCAAAGTGGTTATACTAATTTGCAGTCTCATCAACATTGTATGAATGTACTTTCCCCCCACATCTTTGCCAGAGTTTATTGTTATTTATATTCTTAATGATTGCCATCCTAACTAGAATGAGATGAAATCTCAATGTAGTTTTGATTTTCATTTACTTGATTTTCAGGATGTTGAACATTTTTTTTCATATATTTGTTGGCCATTGTGTTTCTTCTTCTGAGAAATTTCTATTTCTTTTGCCCATTTATTGATTTGTTTATCTGAGTTGTTTTGGTATTAGGTTTTTGTTTTCTTTCTTTCTTTCTTTTCTTTTCTTTCTTTCTCTCTTTTTTGGTATTAATCCTGTTGGAGAAGTATCTGGAAAATATTTTTGCCCATTTTATAGGTTACCTTTTTATGCTCTTATTTTCTTTTCAGAAGCTTTTAATTTGATGTCATCCCACTTACTGATTCTTGATTTTATTTCTTGCACTTTGAAGTCATGATAAGGAATTTCCTATGCCAATATTATTGGAGTATTGAGCCTGTTTTCCTCTAGCATTTGCAAGGTTTTTGATTGAATTCCTATGTCTTTTATTTACTTGGATTTAACTTTTGTGCAAGGTGAAAGGGATCTAGTTTCATTCATATACAAATGTATTGCCATCTATCCTAGCTGGTGACCTAGTGCTTGGTTCACAGAATCTGACTTTTCCAATAACATGAAAATGACAAAGAAAGCACACACACACACACACACACACACACACACCCAAAAAAAAAAGAAAGACCTTTTAAAAATCTGTGATGGCTCTCCGACCTTAAGGGTCCATGGAAAAAGAGAGAGCCACTGGAATTCTTTATTCTTATATAGGGGACTCACCAGGGGAAGTTCCATGAAATATTCTATCCCAGAAAGGGCAAAGGGGTAGGATTACAAAGTAACAGGTGAGTGTAACTCAACTCCAGTGGGTGATGCCTACTCCTGGAGCCATGCTTCGTTATCCTAGTTGGGGTAATACCAAAATTACTGTGACCTAGCACTCTCATGCCAGACTGCAAGCAATAATTGTTCAGAACCCAGTGCATCAGGGCTTAAAGGCAGCTCCCAACACATATGGATATCCAGTTTCCCAGCACCATTTGTTTAAAAGGCTATTTTTTCACCAAGGTATGTTTTGGTACCTTTGTCAAATATCAAATAATTGTATCTATGTGCGATAGTCTCTGTGTCTTCTATTCTATTCTATTGGTTTTCATTTCTGTTTTGATGCCAGCCAATACCATGCTATTTGGGTTACTATATAGCTCTGTAGTGTAATTGGAGAGCAGGTAGTGTGATGCTTCTGACATTGCTCTTCTTGATCAGTATTGTGTTGGCTGTTCTAGATCTTTTATTCTCCAAATGAATTTCAATACCATTCTTCCTAGTTCTTTGAGAAATTTCATTGGTATTTTAATGGGTATTTTTCATTTGTATTTTGATGCATTGAATCTGTATATCTCTATTGGTAGTGTGGCCATTTTGACAATATTAATTTCGCCTATCAATGAACATGGGAGGTCTTTCCATCTTTTAAGATCTTCAATTTCTTTCTTCAGCATTCTATATTTTTCATTGTAGAGATTTTTCACTCCTTGGTTAGATTTATTCCTAAGTATTTCTGGGTGTTGAAGTTATTGAAAATGGGAGAGTTTTCCTGATTTCTTTCTCAATAGATTTATTATTGGAGCTAGCAAAGTTACTGTTTTTTTTTTTTTTTTTTTAATTGACCTTGTTTTCTGTTATTTTGCTGAATTTATTTTTCAGCTCTAGAAGTCTTCTGGTGGAGTTTTTGTGGTCTTCTAGATATAGGATCATGAACACACTAGTTATTATCCCTGATGGCCTGTTTTTACATTGGGACTAGAAAGCCAATTAAAGTTTATGAGTTTGCTAGACTAACAAAAAGCTATTTTGCCACCTGTTTGTTTGTTTGTTTGTTTGTGTGTTTATTATTGAAGATTGAACCCAGGGCCTTGCACATGCTCATCAAGCACTCTAGTATTGGAAACCATGGATAAACTGTGAGCATGTCTGAGCCATCTCTAAGCAGAGGTGAGCGCCTCAGAGAACACTCAGGATTATCTTATTGATTTGAGACAACTTCGTTGACTTCTCAAATATCCTGCTCAAAGAGAATTCTGTGATACTGCAGAATTTATTGGCTCAGACAGCCCTAGTTTCAAAGGCAACCCCCCAGAGGTAGAGAGAGTTACCAGTGCCCTAACCAGCCTTGTGGCACCAGCTGCCTGGAGGATGAAGAATTACTGTACAAGTGATAAGTCCCTGCTCAGGGCAACTTCCACACATCCTCCCACCTCTTATTTACCTTGAAGAACCACTCCTCACAATAAATTCCTTTGGTGTCTTTCACTATAAATAAAGCATTTGAGGGCTTTTTTCCCTTTGTTAAGATCAGACCCATCAGGTCTCTTCCACCCATAAAGCCCACACTTTCAATGAATTTCTTGTCCTTTGTTTTTATTCCTTAAAACTACTTTTTCAGGCTTCTACTTCCAACAGGCCCACAACTCTAGGGTTAATAATTCCCTCCCCAGGCAGGCCATGGTTCAAACTCTAGCACTGAGTCCTTTTTATTTTTATCTTGAAAAATGGTCTCATAAGTTTTGCAAGCTGGCCTCAAACTCACAGTCCTCTTGCCTCAGTCTCCCAAGTAGCTGTGACTGTCACCAGTTTTAAAGAAGTGAATACTCTAATAATTACTCTCTTGCCACACATTCATTTAGTGGAAGCCAAATAAAAGCTGAATGTAACAGAAGCCAAAGGTCTCACACTCAGTATACAGAAATTTATGAAATTCGCCTATTTTCAACTTGCCAATTCACCCCACCCTAGATTTATTTGGTGTTACACCAAACAGATTTATCTGTTGTCTCAAAAATCAGAGGCTATTTCCAGTGAGTAAATATATGGTCTTTTGTAATAGTTGATGATTGTAAGTCATTGTTGTAGAAAGTAATGAAGGGTATGGTGGTTGAAGTGCTACTTACAAATTCCTTTAACCAGTTCTCCTATTTTAAAGCCAGACACCTCTCCAAGCATCCTCATCTTCCAGTATTCAAAAGGAAAGTCACTGTTGTCTCCAGTTCCTGGGCCAAGCAAAACTGTGGGCCTGGAAGTCTTCTTCCTAGATTCCTCTTCTGCAAGATTTGGTTTCACATTTCTCAGCTCTTTGAAGTCTGTTAGATTTACATTTTGCTTCAACTTTTCAGATATTTCTGGAATTTCATCTGCAAATGTTCTTTTTTTCCATTGTCTTCATGATCATGGAATTTTGCCTCTTGAAATACCCTCTTGTTGGAGTTTCAGAGAGACAGAAGTGGACACATGTGCAATCTACCATACTTCACAAAATAAATTAGTTTTTCTGTATATTATTTGACCTATTTAAAGTTGTTTTATCCTATGAACATAAATTATTTATGTTGTATGAGTAGTTATTGATCAACTATCTAATAAGATCTAAAGATGGGCCTCTGGGGGGGGTGTAAAAAGATAAAAGGGAAGCTTAAAATGGATAATAATGAAAAATGAAAGATTTATAGACAATGTTACTTTAATGACAATGATGTTATGGGCCAGACTATATGGGCAATGACCAAACAGACTCCATTTTACTCTGAGACTCCATATCATTAATAAATGATATTCTCCTGTGGGGAAGCCCCACCACTGTACTCATTAATTAATAGTTGCCGAACATAACATACTTGGGAACACAAAATAGCAATTCTTATACAATGTAAAATTGTTCTTTTTGTTTTTCATTTTTCTTGGACAATGTCCCTTGTCAGAGATTGCCTGTCTAGACATTAGTAACCATTCTCTAACTTGTACTTAATTAGAGTCATTTTGACCCACATCCCTTCTGCTTGCTTGCTCGCTGCTATGCCAACCTGGAAAGTCCTGTGGGAAATACCAATGTACCCATCGCATTGTCTCACTACCTGCCCAATCCAGCTTCTGTACATCAGTTTATTGACATAGTTGCTTGCTGACAGCTATGTCAACCCAGATGTGGGTTTTGCCTTTAAATATCCTAAAATGCTCAGGTGTGGGCCTGTTCCTTGCAGAGACACTTATGGTCCTGCAGGGAGCAGTCACCAGCTGGCTCTTCAATTTGGACAAAACTGGGACTTGGTGTATTTTTCTGAGTGACCTTCCTCACAACAATGACAATGTTATTGTCACCAGTTTTAAAGAAACCAATGTTAGTATCTGCCAAGTGGCATTCTTCTGCAGACTCTGAGACAGAAAATAATGGACAGCATCCCCTCACTCTCATTTATTGTGCTCAAGAACAATTTCCACAAGCAAAATGCACATATAATGGGTCAATAAACTGATATATATTAACTACCTACAATAGCAACCCAAAAGGAAATCTCCAATATTTACAAAGATACCAGGTTTTCTGCAATGAAATCCAAAGATTCTTCTTTTTTGCCATCCTTCCTTTCTTATAGCCCTGGCCACCATCTCCCACTCCATTTAGTTACTCCTCCCCTTCTGTGGGAGAAATGGTGCAAAGATACAGGGGAAATTGGGATCCCCACCAAACTACAGTGAAAGAATTTTATCCCAGTAGAATTTTTATACTCCAGATCCTGGACACTTCCAATCTATCTCAGGTACTATCTTAATGATAGAAAGGAAGATTGCTGAGAAATTATGGAAAGAGATATCTCTACAGTTTTTGGTCAATGGTAATCTTTTTGGAGAACTCCCCATGCATGTATGCATATACATTCCCCAAAGGAATTAAAAAAAATGTTCATCTTATCTTTTCAAATGTGGGACTCCCAGTCCTCCTTCACTCTTTACTTTCTTTTCTTTCTTTAAATTTTTACTATTTCTTAGGCTAAAACTTTCTTCAGAAATCATGAGCTTCTCATGGACACATTAAGCATTCACACTCTCAGAAACCACAAATATTTTTCTAAACAATATTTTCTTGCAGGATCTGAGACAAGGTCAGGGGATAAAATTATATGCAAAGATGGACATATAGATTATTTCACTCACCTTGAGGTTTTATGCTTTTAAAATCACAAGATTCAGGAGTAATTGAAGAAGTATGGTGACAGTTTCCACTCTAACCTTTGAAGAATCTTATGTGAAGTAAATTTGCTTCATATTCTCCTACTGTGTTCTTAGGGTTGGTTTGGAAGACTTTTATAGCAGTGCTTCATGGGTGGCTACAATAATAGACCAGTTTCTGGTCCTTAAACCAAAGAGATATCAGAGGCAGATGCTTAGCACCCAGGCCCCTCAGTTTGCCAGAGTTTGCACTCAGCTCCACCTCAGTTTCTGACACTGTGTCACCTAGAGCACAGTAGTACATAGCCAAGTCTGATTCTTGGACAGAAGTTTTCTCCAAATGGAAGGAGGTAGTTTCTCTCTTGTATGTGGCTTCAAAACCTTTCTCAATTCCCTTATCATTGGCCTTCACAGCTTTCAGTAGGGGTTGTGGACCTTCTCCAGGGTATTGAATATACCAAAAAAGAGTAGGGTAATTTAAGGCTGAGTAAGTGCAGTTTATATTCAGAAAACCCCCTTCTAAAAAGGTCACTGAGTCTCCATGGATCCAATCTGGGGGGAAGAAAGAGACCTGTGTTCACCATGAGATACAGCTCTTAGATAAGTTCATGATTAAAAGCTTTTCTGACATCATAGTAGAAAGAGTCCAAATTTTTAAAAAAATATGTTACTCACCAAGTATCAAGAGCATCTTGAGCTTAATTCAAGAGTTATTATTTGGTTATTCTATCACTTTATGTGTCAGAATATGGTAAATATAGCCTCATAAAATAAAATATAATAATTTAGGTAGTAAGTTTACATGGCAACTTTAAAATTTAGAAACACTTAGCTATAAAACCAATGTGATTTTTTAAAATAAGCATTGTTTGTACTTGGGATATCAGCAAAAAATAATATATAAAAAATTCAGTTGAAACTGAATATGTAGGAATAATTTAGATAAATTCAATTGAAGATACAGATAAGAGACTTCAAAATATTTGAGGAACATAAAAGTCCTTTATGAATTGAGAAATTAGCCTTTTTCTGAATTAAAAAAATAACTAATAAGTTGATACTTCATATGTTAATGTATTCGTTAAAGCAATTCCTCATTTTGCTTTCAACAAGTTTTTTGTTTTATTTGCTTTTTCACTTGTTTTAATGGAGAGTTATTGAACACAAAGAAAATGAAATAAAACAATATTTATATTGAAAAATAAATGTGTGCCGCAGTCTGGCTTGGCACAAATGCCGCAGTCTGGCTGGGCACAAATCACGAGCCACCGCACAGCTTGTAGATTCAAAACCCAACTCTTTATTCCCGAACTCACACCAGCCGTCTACAAACATGTTCTGGGGAAATCCATGTTCTCTGCCCAAATCCACTTCACTGGGCTTCTATCTCCCCCAAAATACTGTCTGAATCCCATGAGAACTCAAGGGGAACTCAGGCAGCAGGATATGCCCTATTCCCAGGAGGAATAATCTTAAACATGGAACGCCCTAAACCCAATTATCTTAAACCGGGAACACCCTAATCAGCCCTGGTCCTTGAGCAAGGTCACCTACATTCAATGTCACTGCAACATGGGGTACGCTGGCAAGGAAATTGTCATACCTACTTGGCTAATGGCTCCCAGCATCTCCCCCCTTCTGATTAATTAAACAACAAGCATTGTGGCTTAAGGACCGTGCCTGGTAGGTTGTCCAATTCAACATATGGTTCTTACCCGTCATCGGAAAACTGACCTCTAGGCGTCAGCCTCCTGTCTTAGGTTGATACCACTGCAATTGAATCATACCCGTCACTGACTACCGGTCCAGCATACAGCCATACTTGTGGATAGGTCTATGCACCAGTGTGTGGGGGGGTGAGGTTCTTTGCCTCACCTCTGTTGGCCCCCAAATTTGGCCTTGGTGCCAGTGGGGGAGTGAGGTTAATGTGGCTTAAGGACCGTGCCTGGTAGGTTGTCCAATTCAACATATGGTTCTTACCCATCATCGGAAAACTGACCTTTAGGCGTCAGCCTCCTGTCTTAGGTTGATACCACTGCAATTGGATCATACCCGTCACTGACTACCGGTCCAGCATACAGCCATTGGCCCCCAAATTTTAGACCATCACTAGCAGAAGGGAGGAGGGTACAGAAATGCCACAACACCAAGCCAATTGACGGCTCCTTGGGAAAAATTGCATCACTGGTGACACCATCAGCAAAGATATGTCAGCACTACCACAATTAACATGGGGTGCACTGGCAAGGAAATAAAAATTGCATCACTAGTGACACCATCAGCAAAGATATGCCAGCATTACCACAATTCGCTGCACCAAACAATAGTTACATAGTCAGGCAAGTTATGCAAGCAGTTCAAAGCGGAGGAATCTATCAATATGTCCATTTCCTCCCAAAATCCTTTTCCTCCCAAAGTAAGTTGACTCCTTGATTGAGCTTTACTTGTTGAGTTATATTCATTGATGCATCAGTTTATACAGTTTACTGTGATAGCTATCATAGAAGCTGTAGTCTGGTTGTATCTTTGTCTTCACCAGCACTGGGATGAAGATAGGAATTCTGGCAATGATGCTAAAGAGACATTATCCTGAAAAGAATTATTAAATATAATGAAAAGGAAAGGTGAAAGTAAACAAACAGATCTGTTAACCTACTTTAAAAACAATCCTTAACAGTTGTTTACATAATTTAAATTAGTAAACAAACAGATCTGTTAACCACCTTTAAAAACAATCCTTAACAGCTGTTTACCTAATTTAAATTAAACCATTTTAATCACGTGAATAAAAAAAATAATAATAATAATTCGGATCCATTTTTTCATGAGCGCTCCTCATATAAGAAATATGGACATACGCACATACAGACATACAACACAAAACACAAATGTGCACACAAACGTACAACACATAAGAAAATAGTAAAGGCCTTGTAGCTTTACCTAGGTGAAATCTCCATTGCAATGTTTAAAAACTCCACAGTCAAAAAATAAAACTGATCAGAAAAACATTAACCTAGGTTTGTATGAGCTCAAAAAATAAAAATAGAACCTTATGATGTGGAAAAATGCAATAATAAAATAGCTATTGAAAAAAAGCATCCTGGTTAATCACTGTCACAGATGTAACAATGGCCAAACTGGAGTTCTGGATGTCAGCTGTTATGGATTTGAGTCAAATCATCTTCTTTTCGATCTGTAGAAATTGTTTTAGTTAATCTCTCTGGAATCCAAATCGGCTGCTGTTCTCCCTGTGGAAAAACACAAACAGAACCCCGACTCCAGACAATCACTGGGTCAGGACCTTTCCATTGTCCTGTTAGAATATCTTTCCAAAGTACCTTAGGCTTATGTACATTTTTTGGATACATATGCCTTTCTGCAGCACTAAGTCCTGATGAATCCAAATTTAAAAAGTTTAGAGTAAAAAGCGTTATTTTAAGTTTATCTTTGGGAAATATATACCCCCTTCCAATTCCCTCTTTTTGCTTTAATAAGTATATGTCTGTATCTAATAGTTGTCTTAGCTTTTTGTATTTTCTATCTGTAATACCTTACTTGACATTTTCAACCATTTTTTATCTTATTTCTATCTTCTAGTTTTTTTTTTTTTTTTTTTTTTTTTTTTTTTAAGGTTTGTACATTCACCCTTAGTTGCTTTTTTTTTCCTCCTAGTTTTCTTGTTTCCTATTTTGTGGGTTTAAAATTATTGTCTTCCTACATCTTTTCTATCTTCCTATATCTTTTTTATCTTTTTGTTTTAACTTTCTATACTTCTGTCTTTAAAGTTTTCCACTTCAAATTTTTAATCTATCTTTCTACATCTTCTCTCCTTTTTTACCTTTCTGTACTTCTGTCTTTAAAGTTTTTCACTTTAAATTTTTAATCTTCTTTATCTAAATATCTTTTATCCTATTATCTTCCCATTTTTTTTTAAGTAAACCCTTTAAGATTAACTAGGCTTCGAATGATGCAATAAAGCAATCATTTTTCCGCCATGAAGGTATCTCGACCACCTTCAATTTAACCTTTTAATTATCATCTATACTGTACTTTTAAATGTACTTTTTCACCACCTACAACTTCACTCTTTTAAACGAGGCTTAGATTTTGTTTAAATCGCTTCAATGTTAGTTTATATGGCTGCCCTTCAACCAAAGGCTTTTTTTTTAAACTCCATTGAGAAGCTTTGTCTCAATCTGCCATGTACAAATACCATTTTCTTCTTTCTTCCTTTCTCAAGCTTTTAAAGTAAGCCTAGTTTCCTCAAAATCTTTTTAAATGGCATTTTACAAATTTTTACTTTACCACACAGAGATTATCTCATCTAGAAACATTTCTTTTTCCTTTAACCTTTTATATTAAAATATATTTCCACATCTTGAATCTTTCTCTCTTTTGTAACCGTTAACCATTTTTATAAATTCACATTTTGAAACAACTCTTATAAAATTTCTGATTTAGACAAATTACTCCACTTTAATAAGATGAAAGACTTTCATGTTTTTTATGATACTATGATACTATAATTGAAACCCAACTGAAAATTTTTCTACTCTTTGTATATAAATTACACATAATAGAATCTTAACTCTTAGTAACCTTGTTTTAGCAAAGACACAGACACAAAGCAATATTAAACATTTTTCCATTTACCAATTTATGAAAACACACATAATGTTTAAATATATTACCTTATGGAACTTAATAAGTAAAGAGTACTTGATTTCATATTTAGTGGTTGATATTTTAACACTTTAGCATTGTAAATTAATCAGATGTCTGTAAAAACCAAGATCTTAGACAAATGTAGTAAACAGAACTAGCCATCTTTTTCTTGAAGAAAAATCCTTCTACAGGATACCATGATGATCCCATTGATATACTTAATAACTCGTCTTTAAAAAGCCATGGGCTACATTTTTGTATTGTATCAACATATGTCCTAACTGTTCTTGGTCTTACTGGGGTGCCTCTTTCCTCTAACAATTTTTCTTCCTCGGAGGCGAACAACTTCAAATCTTGAGTCAACCATTTCCCCCAGTTTGCCTGAGAAAGTTATAGGAACAGGCAACTTGAAATAAAAACAAAATAAATCAAAACAATAACACATTGTTTTTTGAAATGTTCACCCATTTTTTCTCTCTTCCTCAAGGATGAGAAATTTCACTTACTTCTAAGCTTCAGAAGTTCCCCACACCGGACGCCAAATGCCACAGTCTGGCTGGGCACACAATCACGAGCCACCACACAGCTTGTAGATTCAAAACCCAACTCTTTATTCCCGAACTCACACCAGCCATCTACAAACATGTTCTGGGGAAATCCACGTTCTCTGCCCAAATCCACTTCACTGGGCTTCTATCTCCCCCAAAATACTGTCTGAATCCCATGAGAACTCAAGGGGAACTCAGGCAGCAGGATATGCCCTATTCCCAGGAGGAATAATCTTAAACCTGGAACGCCCTAAACCCAATTATCTTAAACTGGGAACACCCTAATCTGCCCTGGTCCTTGAGCAAGGTCACCTACATTCAATGTCACTGCAACATGGGGTACACTGGCAAGGAAATTGTCATACCTACTTGGCTAATGGCTCCCAGCAAATGTGTAAGAATTTATTCAAAGTGTACTGCTAAGGAGTGATTTGCTGTAAAAGGCAATAAAATTTACTATAAACTATTTGCTGAGAGTATTATTGAATGAAACAAAGAGAGCAGAATTTCCTCAGAATAAGTATTTTCTCTCCAACCCCAGACAGGAGCCACCACAACCCTGGCCACTTCCTGTCTGAAGTGGCATTACCTGCCTTGGTCCCTACAGCAGGTGGCTGTCTCAGGCAGACCCTGGGTTTTTGTACAACTGCCTCCAACAGTCCTCTCACTGTGCTATCTATCTCTCAGTGCACAGAAATACACTGCTGAGTCCCCCAGCTGTGAGGCTGAGATGACAAGCTGGATGGATTTGCTTGCCTTCTGCAAATTCACTGAGTAGCGACCTTCAGTGGCATTTTGCTGGCTGTAAGAGTTCTGAAGGATGAGGAAGACCGTCTCCCCACTGCTGGGCTGCTTGTACCAGAGGAGATCATAACTTCCAGCACTGGTATCATAGGAGCAGAGCAGGCTCACAGCTTCCTTCTCCTGCACCCACATGGCTGGCTGGGCTTGAGTCACCTTCTGGGCAAAACTGGATCCTGAAGGAAAAAGGAAAGAATCAGAAAGTTGAGGGACAAGTTCTTGGGACAAATAAAGGTGCACTTTTACACACGGCTAACCATCCCTCCCAAAGTCCCTTTAAGGCTATCCTGACCCCCAATCTCTAGGTCACAAAAAAGGCCCCTTCCACAGGAACCATTCCTACCCAGCCACATGGACACCATGACCAGTTTCAGCAGTCTGGGCAGCACCATGTTTGCCTTCTTCCTTGAGAAGAAATTCTTCTTTGACTTCAGGGCTCTGTACTGGGTGGGCAGGCTGACAGGGTGAGGGAGGTACTACTGAGCTCCAAGCTGCTGCTGCCCCAGAACAGGAAAGGAAGTCATGTCTAACTGCTGTGTGTGTGACTGGCAATCTCACCAACCCAGACTCCCTTCTTAATTTAACAACTATTGAACCTGCAGCCTAGGTGTCCATCAATAAATAAATGGGTAAAGAAAATGTGATATATATACATACACACAATGGAGTTTTATTAATACATAAGGAAAATGAAATTATGTCTTTTGCAGGAAAATAGATGGAACTTGAGAGCATTATAGTAAGTGAAATAAGCCAGACTCAAAGTCAAGTGTTACTTGTTTTCCTTCATATGTGGAAGCTGGAAAGGAAAAATGGAGACACAGGTAAAGGGTGGAGATCTTGTGAAAAATCAAAGGGAGATCAATTCAAGGAAAAGGACCAGGGGTGGTAATGAGGAGAGGGATGATGGAAGGGCTAGGGAATTACATTGGTCAAATTATAATGTTATATTGTCACATGTACAAATATGTAACAACAAATCTCATCATCATGTACAACTATAATGCACCAATAAAAAACATGAAAAGATATAATAAATAAATAAACAGGTGAACTACTAAAAAGGACAAGGCCATTTCCTAAAGATACTACTCAACAAAATGCCAACAATAAACCAATGCCTGTCATCCCTACTTGGTGATACAGTAGCCAAAGCTTATCCTCTTCTCAAAATAATGTTACTCTTGTCTAGATTGGTTGAAGTATTCTCAGATTTGTACTGGAATCTCCCTTAAATCTGATACCACATACAGTACAACTGTTCTACTCTCAAACACCAATATTATTCTACCAGGTGGTCCATCAACTATAAGGTATAATTAATTTCTCCTTATAGTATTCAGCTTCATTACACTTCTCACTCAATGGAGGGTCACAACTGTACTTCTGTCAGTCAAGAAGTATCCATTTCCACAATCAATATTTTGACACTCTCATGCCAAATTTTGAACAGGGATCATGCCAGGTAAGTTATTTCAACTAGCTAGGCTTAGTGGCATGTACCTATAATCCCAGTGGCTCAGGAGGCTGAAGCAGGAGGAACACAAGTTCAAAGCCAGCTTCAGCAAAAGCAAGGCACTAAGCAACTCAGGAAGACCCTGTCTCTAAATAAAAAGTGAAATAGGGCTGGGGATGTGGCTCGGTAGTTGAGTGCCCCTGAGCTCAATCCCCATTACCAAAAAAAAAAAAAAAAAAAATTAGAAACAAAGAAAGAAAGATAAAAAAGATTTCAACTAAGCTTCTTCAGAGGGTCTCCATAAACAGTTCACAGAAGATGAGCACTGACCCAGGATTCTTGAAACACACATGCTCTGGCACAACACAGACAGCACATGGAAGACTTTCAAACAGAAATCTCTGTAGCAAGCTATAAGTAAATAGACCATTAATCCAAATTATTGTAATCTGGTAGTAAGTTTTCAATGTGGTAGTTAAAATGTAGATATAAAAATTTTCTCACATATACCAGAAAGAATTATAAGATAGCAATAAAAGCGAAATGCATAGGAATAAATGTAATCATCTCAAAACAATAAAAGTTCATCAAGAAAGAAAGACACAAATAAGTAGAAAGAAATAACATGTTTCTTTTAGTTAATTTTGCTGTGTATGTTGTAAGGAAAGCAAAAGGAGACAGAGGCAAGATGCAGAGGCAAAGCAAAAGCTGCTCGCCTGAGCTGCCAGCTTTATTTATATCAATAGGTTACATTTGGTCACTGGCACCAGTAGCACATTATTGTTCATTGTGGCATTAGGCAGGTTACAGATTTAGCAACATTATGCTGCTTCTCTCTCAGTTACATACTGCAGTTGTAATGTGAAATGTTAGGAGCTTTGTGTAGCTCTCAAGAAAGCCCGTTGTTTAAAGTTTCTGTTATGTGGAAAGGTTCAGGCTCAGCAGAGCTTGGTGTGACATTGTGGTTGTCCAACAACAGAATTCCTTTATTCCCACGAGCTGAGCACCTGAGATCAAGGTCAAAGCTAATAAGACTCTAGCACAGATCCTCCTCATGCAGGGCATTATCATAGCACCTAGGCATTGCACATGTATTAGTTATCTTAGTAGTTCCTAGAAAAAACTGCAGAATATTCCAAGTGTGGAAAATGGGGCACCAGTTTCCCCCCAGGAGTTTGCTCACCAGATGAATGCTGCCTTGTACATTTCCACAGCCAGAATCCTTACAGTGTATTCAAGATTTACAACAGGATATTATAGGATACATGTAGGTGGTAAAGTGGTTATATAGTGAAGCAAATTAACATATCTACCATTTTATATAACTTTTTGTACATTTGACAGTAGCTAAAAAATCTATTCAACAATTTTATTATCTATAGTCTTAGATTTTACATCTCCAAACTTGATGATTTTACCTTTCTACTGTATTGGAAGCTTTGACTAAATATTAGCAACACTTATCATGGTACAGAAAAAGCAATTTCATATATTATATTTTACATATTTTCTATGTTTAACATGTAATTTTTTATAATAAGAAAAATAACAAGTATAATTTTCTAAAGCACCAGTAGCCCATATCTGACAAGGACTGTGATACTGGTTAGTAAGTGATATTTATAGGAGAGAAGTCAAAATAGCAAATGTTATCTTTAAAAACTAGATTGCAAAACAAAACATCATTTGTTCCCTGGAAGAATCCATTATGTGCAGGTTTAGGATTGCTGAAGATGTGAGGGCACCTGGGTGTAAGGAGCCCAGAGTGGTCATGAAGTTCTTGTGCCACACCTTGCCCTCTTTATCTCACATCACTCCATCTAGCTGTTCATTTTCACTATGTTTTTGTATATCAAACCACCATGTTATGTACTTTAAATATGTAAAATAAAAATAGAAAAAAAAAGAATCTGTTAAGAACTATCAGCTAACAAAATGTTCTGACCCTCTCTGGGTCATCTTGAACCCACTGTATGTATTATATACTTTGAATGCCTATATGCTAGATTCCACTTGCAAAAATAACAATATAGAAAATGCAATACTGGAAGATCTTTGCAAAAAAAAAACGAAGCAGGTGGGGCTCAGCCCAGTGATAGGTTTGAGTACAGGCTGCAGGTGTTTGGGAAGCATTGTGCATCAGCTGCACAGAAGTAGACAGCTGAGTCTCCAGGTTGGGTGGCTGTGATGTTCAGGGAGAAGTGTTTGGCTTTCTTATCCAACACAACAACGAATCTTTGGATTTGATTTATCTCCTTATTTGAAAGAATGTCTATAATCATCTGGGGACCTTTTCCATCTTCTTGCTTATACCAGGGGAAGTAAGATGAACCACTCTCTGAATAAGTACAGTTGATAACAGCACTGTCTCCCTCCTGGACACTCAGGGTAGAAGGGTGCTGCTCCACCTTCTCTCCTTGGCTGACACCTGAAAATGAAAAAGAGAAAGGAGAGAGTTGTCAGGTCATTGCTCTCTAGAATTTTCTTTTACTACAGGATATGAAGGAGCTCTGAATAAAGCCAGTCTTCTCCCTAGACATCAAAAGAACACCCAGTAGTATCTCTATTATACCCTAGTCCTCAACTCACAGGTCAGATGCAGCCACAAGAATATGAATAAAGCATAAATCAATGTCTCCATCGTTTCTCCCTTTGGACAATAGACTTGATATCTCTAGCCAGGAGAGTTATTTCTTGTCAGGTTGTCACTTTCTTTCTCTAACAATTATAGCAGCTTCTCATATTGTCTACCCAACCAATAAGGACAAGGCTCTGCTTCTACTATAAACCTCTTTATTCAGAATCCACTACAATTAACCCTCCACTTATTCTGCACCAGCTGGGGTAGACTGCCACCTTGTGGTCTCATCCTTAACTACTAAACCCTCAGGTTAGATGGTGTTCTCTTCCCACTCTGGGTGATTCAGACACATAAAAGCAGCCATAGTTTTGTTCTCTTTTATTGCTGAATAATATTTCATTGTGTATATATATATCACATTTTCTCATCCATTCAACTACTGAAGGGCATCTAGGTTGGTTCCACAGTTTAGCTATTGTGAATTGTGCTGCAATAAACATTGATGTGGCTGTGTACCTGTAGTATGCTGTTTTTAAATCCTTTGGGTATAGACCAAGGATTGGGATAGGTGGGTCAAATGGTGGTTCCAATGCAAGTTTTCCAAGGAATCTCCATACAGCTCCCCATTTTGGCTGCGCCATTTTTGCAGTCTGACCAGCAATGTAGGAGTGTGCCTTTTTCCCTGCCAACACTTTTAAATCAAAAGCATTTCTGTATATCAGTGACAAATCCTCTGAAATGTAAATGAGGAAAACTACCCCATTTAAAATAGCCTCAAAAAATAAAATAAAATATTTGGTAATTAACTTAACCCAAGAAGTGAAAGACCTCTACAACAAAATCTACAGAATGCTAAAGAAAGAAATTAAATAAGACCTTGGAAGATGGAAAGATTGCCCTTGTTCTTGGATAGGCAGAATTAATGTTGTCAAAATGACCATACTACCAAAAGCATTATACAGATTTAATGCAATTCCAATCAAAATTCCTATGACTTTCTTCATAGAAATAAAAAAAAGCAGTCATAAAGTTCATCTGGAAAAATAAGAGACCCAGAATACCTAAAGCAATCCTTAGCAAGAAGAGTGAAGTAGCTGGCATCACTACACCAGACCTAAACTATAGTACAGGGCAATAGTAATAAAAACAACATGGTATTTGGCACCAAAACAGATCAGTAGACCAATGGTACAGGTTAGTATGGATTAACCCACATAATTACAGTTATCTTATTTTAGACAAAGATGCCAAAAACATATATTGGAGAAAAGATAGACTCTTCAACAAATGGTGCTGGAAATCATATGCAACAAAATGAAATTAAATGTCTATTTCTCACCATGTACAAAACTCAAAGTGGTCAAGGACATAGGAATTAAACCAGAGATCCTGCACCTAAATAGAAGAAAAAGAAGGCCCAAATCTCCATTGTATTGAATTAGGCCCCTACTTCCTTAATAAGACTCCTATAGCACAAGAATTAAAATCAAGAATTAATAAATGAGATGGATTCAAACTAAAAAAGCTTCTTCTCAGCAAAAGAAACAATCAGTGAGGTGAATAAAGAGCCTACAGTTTGGGAGAAAATTTTTACCACTTGCACATCAAATAGAGCACTAATCTCTAGGTATATAAAGAACTCAAAAATCTTAACATCAAAAAAACAAATAATTAATCAATAAATGGGCCAAGGAACTGAACAGACACTTCTCAGAAGGTGATTTACAATCAATCAACAAACATATGAAAAAATGTTTAACATCTCTAGCAAATCAAAACTACTGTAGAATTTCATCTCACTCCAGTCAGAATGGCAGCTATTAATATAAACAACAATAAATATTATATCTTGATCAAAAGATATTTCTGTTTTTTTCTGCAGTTTGATTTGTACAGCAGCATGTTAGTTTTTCCTTTGGTATTTTCTGTAATTTTTAGAGGTCTCATAAACTGAAAGTAACTTGATAATCTTTCTATAATAAATAATGCTTGACTATGCATCCTATTACTGTTTCCTCAAGTCCAGTGAAATTAATATTAAAGTTCACATCTGTATTAACAATTGGTTCATTCAAACTTTCACATGAAAACATTATTCTTTATCAGGTAGCTATCATTATATTTAATTTCTGTTTCTAAGCCTGTGGATATTCAATATAAAATGCAGCCTCAATTTTCAAAATTAGAGTTTCTAAACTTTTCCAAGGATTCTAAGAACTCTCCTAAATTATTCATTGCAATATTCATTTTCATGCTTTCATTTTGTACAAATTTACTAAGAATGCTTATTGAAATACACTCTGGGGACCCCCAAAGCACCAGAAAGCCTCTGGCAGTCACCTTCCCTTGGAATGGGTGGAACAACTCTACCCTTGAACATGAACTTCCATGTGTTCCTGTTCTAAAGCCCCATTTATCTCCTCTGCCCATGCACATTCTCCATCCTCTTAATAGACTTTATTTACAAAACATAGTTTCTAGGACAAAATGATTAAAAATTGCAGGACAGCAATAACAGAACATTAAATTAAGTGTCAGCCCCTTTCTGAGTAGGAGGCCCTGTGAAACTTTGTAGGTCACATGCCCAGAAAGGTGGTTCTGCTTCCAGCATCACCAGAATTGCCCATATGTCTTTGTCTGAATCTCAGGGTCCCAGTATTTCCTAGTTGATCCCTTCCATTAACATAAAAGACAGAGAGGTGGAAATTAGATTCACATTGTAATTGATCCACATATGTGTTTAAACTTTGGGATTGGTTGTGATGAGTCTTGTCATGTGACTACAGCAGATAAAATTTGCTTTGGGGGTAGTGCTGGAAGACTTCTTCTCCCGTTCCCAACCCTAAATGATGTCACAAAAACATGAGTAATAGATTCATTCAAAAGTGGAAAGAAGAGGCAGTCACCCCAGATGCTGCCTGCAGCAGATGCCACTGCAGAGTTCAGAGGTCTCTTCTCTGGGCACAGCCTCAGTTACCTCCAAGGTGAATTATGCCACTACGACATTCGTTGCTGCCACTGAACCAGAAGTCTCTTAATCAACTGCTGCCTGCACTGCTACCACCATTGCTGCTGCCTCTGATTCTGCTGCTGCCAGCCTGAGATCACCTGGAAGTCTTCTTTCTAGGTGCTGCTGCCACAGAAGAAACCACTGCCCTGGAAGCAACTGAAGCTGACACTGCTGCTGACCCCTGGAGATCACCTGGTGATGCTGCCCCCATAGCTGCAGTTGTATCTGCCACTGCAGCTGCTGCTGACCCACTGCCTACTGCCAAAAACCACCACCACTACTGCTGCTACCACAGCCTAGAGGACTGTTTCAGGGAGACTTCAGATTTGGTTGCAAGTGGCTGCTCCCATTTGGGGACACCAGTCAGGGCTTGGGGCCCAAGTGCTGGCAGGTTTATCACCGCAAGAGCTTCTATCTGGGGACTGTAGCTGGGACCCACAGGTCCATTGTAGGAAAGTCTGTGGGTTTGGAGAAGCCTGAGGTCTTCCTGCTGAGAGTGCTGGTGACCCTTGTCTTGCTGCTGTATCTTGGGATTGCTCCTTTGTATCCCTAGAGGTCTTTCTGCAAGTAGAAGCATCTTTGAGGTCTTGGAATACAGTGTGGCCAATATTGAGGTATCTGAAGCCCAGATGGGTGGGATAGAGAATGAGTTTGTGAGGGCTAATCTAGGTTTGGTGATACTTAGAGACATCAGAAACAGGGCTGGCAATCTGTTGAACACTGACAGAGATAGTTTGACTTTCAGCAAGATTTATTTTATTTCATCTTATTTTTTGATTCGCTAATCTCTCTATCATATTTGGAATAGGATTTTTTATGCATCAGTGTGTGGAGGACAATGATATATGAATGGTGTTTTGTGTTTTTGTTGTATACTTATGTCTTTAATCTTTTCCCCTTTGTTCATATTCTTCCTCTTTTGTCTATTTTCTTGGATTTTCTTCCCAACTTTTCTCCAAACAACAGCCAATCTGTGTTGGCTCCTCTTTCACTCTTCCTGTGAATTTTTACTTCTAGCTTCTCTCTTTCTCTCCCATGAATATTGGGTACTACACTACCTATGTTCTCTCATCTACAATTTGAAATTGTAAATCATTTTAACAAATATTCTATTTGAACTGTAGATAGTTATTGAACTCATCATTTTGGTTTAAAGAGAGAAAGCAGTAGATGCCTTAGTGAGAGGTTTTTGATTTAAGGTATATATTGTGTACACTGGGTGCTGTTGATATTGGTCTCACAGTAAAGGTGAAGCACTAGAGACCTTTTGGGATGCTATACATCTACAGGGTAGAATTTCTGCTGCCTTAGATCCATAATTTTAGATGGAAAAACACACTAACAATATAAAAAAAAAAAAAAAAAAAAAAAAAAAAAACAAGGGAATAAAACACCTGAAACAAACCAAGATGCTTGAACAACAGAAACCACTGGTAACTCAGTAGAAGAAATGTACAAGAAGGAATTCAGATTGTAGATAGTTAAATTGATATGTGGAGTAAAGGATAGTATAAAGAGTTAAATCAAAGAAAAAAATACAGAAGGTGAAAGACCACTTCAATAAAGAGTTAGAGATCATGAAAAATAACCAAGCAGAAATCCTTGAAGAGAAGGAATCAGTAAACCAAATTACAAATTCAATAGAAAGGATCACCAACAGACTAGGCCACTTGGAAGACAGAACCTCAAACAATGAAAACAAAATATATAATCTTGAAAGTAGAGGTGAACATGCAGAGAAGATGGTAAGAAACCATGAAAAGAGCATCCAAGAATTATGAGATAACATGAAAAGACCAAATTTAAGAGTTATCAGAATAGATGAAAGAGGAGAGATACAAACCAAAGGAATGCACTATCTTTTTAATGATATAACAGCAGAAAATTTCCCAAACCTAAAGAATAGAATGGAAAATCAAATACAAGAGGTTTACAGGACACCAAATGTACAAAATTACAGCTGACACACACCAAGACACATTATAATGAGAATGTCTGACACAGAGAATAAAGATAAAATTTTAAAAGCTCTGAGAGAAAAAAAAATCAAATTATGTATAGGGGAAAACCAATTCAGATCTCAACTGATTTCTCAACACACACCCTCAAAGTTAGGAGGTCGTGGGGTAATATATTTCAAGTTCTGACAGAAAACAGATGCCAACCAAGAATTTTATATCCAGCAAAATTAAGTTTCAGATTTGAAGATGAAATTTAAAAATTCTATGATAAACAAACATTAAAAGAATTCACAACTAGAAAGCCTACACTAGAGAACATTCTCAACAAAAGATTCCATGAAGATAAAGTGGAAAAAAAAGTGAAAACCATCAAAGGGGGATCTACTCTAAAAGGACATTCAAACAAATGAGAGACTAAGATAAATCAAAAGCCAGAAATAAATCAAAATGACAGGGAATACAAATCATATCTCAATAATAATCTTGAATGTCAATAGCCTTAATGCCATCAATCAAAAGACACAGACTGGCAGATTGAATTATCAAGCAAGACCCAACAATATGCTGTCTTCAAGAGACTCACCTCATAGTCAAAGACATCCAAAGGCTGAAGGTGAAAGAATGGTAAAAAACTTGTCAGTCACATGGATCATATAAACAAGCAGGGCTTTCCATTCTCATCTCTGATAAAGTAGACTTCAAACCAAAGTTAATCAGAAGAAACAAAGAAGGATATTTCATACTTCTTAAGGGAAGTGCATATAAGCAGGACATAACAATATACATATTTATGCCCCAAACAATGGAGCATCTATGTACATCAAACAAACCCTTCAAAATTTCAAGAGTCAAATACACCACAATACAATAATACTAGGTGACTTCAACACACCTCTCTCACTACTGAACAGATCTTCCAAACCAAAACTAAATTTAAAAATAAAATAGGACTAAATAATACAATCAATAATGTAAACTTCACAGATATATATATATATATATATATATATATATATATATATATATATATATATATATACATACATATATATAATATTTTTCAATAAGCAAATATATTTTCTTCTCAATAGCACATGGGTCCTTTAAAATAGATCATATGCCACAGGGCAACTCTTAGTAAATATAAAATTATACACACACACACACACACACACACACACACACACACACAGATAATACCCTGTATTCTATCAGACCACAATGGAATGACATTAGAAAGCAATGATAAAATAAAAAATAGAAGATACTCTAACAAATGGAGACTAAATATTACACAATTGAATGAATAATTGATAGTAGAAAAAATCAAGGATAAAATTTTAAAAAATTATTAAAGGTAAATGAGAACACTGACACAACATATCAAATCTCTGAGACACTATGAAGGCAGTACTAAGAAGAAAGTTTACTGCATTGAGCCAACTCATAATAAGACTAAAAAGTTAAGAAATAAATGTCCAAACACTACATCTCAAAGCCCTAGACAAAGGAGAACAAAAGCAGTAAAAAACAAGAAATAATTTAAATCACTGAAATCAAAACAAAGAAACAATTGAAAAAACTGACAAAACAAAAAGTTGGCTCTTTGAAAAAAATAAATAAAATAGATAAAACCCTGGCCATGCTAACAAAGCGAAAAAGAGAGAAAACTTAAATTACTAAAATACAAGATGAAGAATGAAATATCACAATGGACATGTCTGAAATACAGAAGATAATCAGAAACCATTTGGAAAATATATACTCTAATAAAATAAAAAATATTGAAGACATTGACAAATTTCTAGAGACATGTGACCTACCCAAACTGAATGAGGAGGTCATACATGATTTCAACAGATCAATTTCAAATAATAAAATAGAAAATGCCATCAAATCATATTATCAAAGAAAAGCCCAGAACCAGATGAATTCTCAGCTGAGTTCTAAAAGACTTTCAAAGAAGAATTAACAGCAATACTTCTCAAAGTATTCCATGAAATTGAAAGGAAGGAAATGCTTCCAAATTCATTCTATAAGGCTAATATCACCCTGATACAAAAACCAGACAAAGACACATCAAGGAAAGAAAACTTCAGACCAATATCTTTGATGAAGATAGATGCAAAAATTCTCAATAAAACTCTGTCAAATCACCTACAAAACATATTAAAAAGATAGTGCACAACGATGAAGTGTGGTTCATCCCAGGAATGCAGGGTTGGTTCAACATATGGAAATCAATAAATATAATTCATCATATTATAGACTTAAAAACAAAAATTATTAGATCATCTCAATATATGCAGAAAAAGCATTTGACAAAATACAGCACACCTTTATGTTCAAAACACTAGAAAAACTAGGGATAGTAGGAATATACCTCAACATTGTAAAAGATATATTTGGTAAAACCAATGCCAGCACCATTCCAAATGGAAAAAAAATTGAAAGCATTCCCACTAAAAACTGGAACAAGACAAGGATGCCCTCTTTCACCACTTCTATTTAACATCATCCTAGAAACTCTAGCCAGAGCAATTAGACAAGAGAAAGAAATTAAAAAATACAAATAGATAAAGAAGAACTCAAACTATTACTATTAGCTGATGACATGATTTTATATCTAGAAGATCCAAAAAATTCTACCAGATAACTCCAAGATCTAATAAGTAAATTCAGTAAAGTAGCAGGATATAAAATCAACACCCATAAATCAAATGCATTCTTATACATCAGCAATGAATCCACTGAAAGAGAAATTAGGAAAACTACCCCATTCACAATAGCCTCAAAAAAATTAAAATATCTGGGAATCAATCTAACAAAAGAGATGAAAGACCTCTACACTGAAAACTACAGGATTCTAAAGAAAGAAATTGAAGAAAACCTCAGTAGATGGAAAGATCTCCCATGCTCCTGGATAGGTAGAATTAATATTGTCAAAATGGCCATACTACCAAAAGTGTTATACAGATGTAATATGATTCATATTAAAATCCCAATGACATTCTTCATAGAAATAGAAAAAAAAAACTGTCATGGAAATTTATTTGTAAAAATAAGACACATACACACACACACACACAAAAAAAAAAAAAAAAAAAAAAAAACCCAAAAAACAAACAAACAAACAAAAAAAGAGACACAGAATAGTTAAAGCAATCCTTAGCAAGAAAAATGAAGCTGGAGGGATCATAATACCAGATCATAAATTATTCTGTAGAGTTATAGTAACAAAAACTACATGATATTGGCACAAAAATAGGCTTGTAGACCAAAGGTGTAGAATAGAGGACACAAAAACAAACCCACATAAATATGGTCATCTCATACTAGACAAGGGTGCCAAAAACGTTCACTGGAGAAAAGATAGCATATTTAACAAACGGTGCTGGGAAAACTGGAAATTCATATATAGCAAAATGAAATTAAACCTCTATCTCTCACCCTGCACAAAAATCAAAGACTTAGGCACTAGAACTGAGACCCTACACCTAATCGAAGAATAAATAGGCCCAAATCTTAACCATGTCTGCCTAGGATCTGACTTCCCTAATGAGATTTCTAAAAAAAAAAAAAAAAGACTTCTAAAGTTTAAGAAGTAAAATCAAGAATCAATAAATGGGATGGATTCAAATTAAAAAGCTTCTTTTCAACAAAAGAAATAATTAATAATATGAAGAGAGAGCCTACAGACTGGGAGAAAATCTTTACTGCACACACTTCTGATAAAGCATAAATCTCTAGGATATATGAAGAACTCAAAAAACTTAACACCAAAAAAACAAATAACCCAACCCATAAATGGGGTAAGGAACTGAACAGACACTTCACAGAAGAAGAAATACAATTAGCAACAAATGTATGAAAAAGTGTTTAACATCTCTAGCAATTAGAGAAAAGCAAATCAGAACTACTTGGATTTCATCTCACTTCTGTCAGAATAGCAATCATCAAGAATATAGGCAACAACAAATGTTGGTGAGGATATGATAAAAAATATACACTCACACATTGCTGGTGGACTGCAAATTGGTACAACCACAATGGAAAGCAGTATGGAGATTCCTCAAAAAACTGAAAATGGAGCCACCATTTGACCAAGATATCCCACTCCTTGCTTATACCCAAAGACTTAAAGTAAGCATACTACAGTAATGCAGCCATGTCAATGTTTATAGCAGCTCAATTCACAATAGCTAGACTATGGAAGCAACTTAGGTGTCCCTCAATAGATAAATGGATAAAGAAAATGTGGTGTATATACTCAATGGAATATTACTCAGCTTTAAAGAATAGTGAAATTATGGCATTTGCCAGTAAATGGCTGGAGTTGGAGAATATCATGCTAAGAAAAATAATCCAATTCCACAAAACCAAAGGTCAAATGTTTTCTCTAATATGCAGATGTTAATTCACAATAAGGTGGGGGGCACTAGGGAAGAATAGCATTACTTAGATTAGGCGGAGGGAAGTGGTGGGAGGGAAGGGGAGGGGATGTGGAGATAGCAGAGATAGTAGAATAAAACAGACATTACTTTATGTATATATGTGATTACATGATCAATGTGATTCTGCAACATATACACTCAG
The DNA here is from genome assembly GCF_047511675.1 of Marmota flaviventris. NCBI lineage: Eukaryota > Metazoa > Chordata > Mammalia > Rodentia > Sciuridae > Marmota > Marmota flaviventris. The sequence goes on along the minus strand of NC_092499.1, from coordinate 34,946,746 downwards.
AAAAATGAGAAATTATATCCCATCTTTGTATGATATATCAAAGTACATTAATGCACTCCACTGTCATGTATAACTAATTAAAACAAATAAAAAATTTAAAAAGTAAGTAGCAGAAGAGCAGTGGATTTTCATATGACAAAAGGAAAAGTTTAAGGAGCTTTTCCTTAGAGGGTGCTACTTAGAAATAATTAAAAGTATATTTTCATCAGTGATGTACGTGAACTCATTGTAAAATAGTCTCAATAAATATGATCTACATTTTTTGAGTCTTCTTCATTGGCCAGCTCAGAGCACAAGCTTTGCAATCAGATATCTGAGTGGGAATCCCACCCTAGCTTTGCAAATAAGTAACCATGGAACTCTGGCAAATCACCTCTGCTCTTTCCTGGTTTGAGTGCAAAATAAAGAAGTATTGTCAGTACTATGGTCATATATGTAACAACCTACCTAGTGTTAGTGCCTAACACTCCAAGGCAGGATGGAATTTTAAATTATATTTGTTATGGGTTCCAGGACTGAAAAAGCTGAATACCAACATTAAGTATAAATAAATGTACATAGAGACATAGAGAAAGAAATGGGAACTTTTTTTTTCCCTTGGAAATTGAACAATCTGCTATTCACTGGAACACACTGAGACATCTTTTCAATTTTCCTAACACTAAAGTATTTTTCATCACAGTAATTTAGATGTCATTTATAAGCACTTCCAGGGATCTGTTTTAATAGTACATTGTGCACTGACCTCCTTATCAGTTGCCCCAGTGGTTTGTTATTAGAAATTTTTCCTGAAAAGGGTTTCTGTGATGAAAAGGACCCAACCTAAGTGGGATGACAGTGCTGAGAATTCTCCCATTACCAGAGGTGAAATTGCTATGACATGACTAAGGACACCCATAACTGTTCAGACACTGCTGTGTGAGTCCTCCCTAGGTGGTGGCTGCAGGTGCAGCTGCAGTTTGCAGACGGGCTGCAGGTCCCCTGGGAGCACTGTGCCTCACAGCACAGAGGTAGGTGCCTGAGTCTTCCAGCTGGGAGGTGGAGATGTGCAGGGTGCTGTAGCGCTCCTGAAAATTCATTGTTGCCTTTAACCTTCCCTCCTGCTTTGTCCCTGAAGCCAGGAAAAACAGACTAATGAGGCCACCCTCAGGATTCTGATGGAACCACTGCACACTGTTCATCGTGGTGGAAAAATTGCACCTCAGAGTAGGGCTGGTTCCCTCCTGGAGCCTCAGGGCTGAAGGACTCTGCTCCACCTGCTGCCCTCTCACCCCTGCTTGGAAACAGAAAAGCAAACACAGCTGGTGTCATTGGGGAATCCATGACCAGTTCACAAACATGCAAAATATCCCAGGAAACGCCCTGAGGATGGAGCACAGGGAGGGGGCTTGGTGCCAGCTCTCCCTGCCCTCCCTCACACTGTCAGCCCTCCAACACCCCCAGCTCCATCTGGGAGGAACCCGACTCACAGCAAAGCTGCACCCACAGAAGCCCCAGCAGAGCCCCCAGTCCCCTCTGCATGGCTGCTGTCTTGGCTGCTGGGTCTTCTCCCTGCTCTGCATGTGTCAGGTCTTGGGCCAGACAAGCTTGTTCTTCCAGGCAACAGGTTCCACCTGACTCCCTGAGCACCAGTCACATCTGAGCTCTGTCCTTCCCCTAACAGGGAGCTCCACCCCCAGTGGCCCAGGGAGACAGCAGTGGTGGCTCCCAAAATTTTGTGAGGACAGTGCAGGGGGTAGAGGGCCATGTTTTCAATGAATGAAGATGCAAGTGGGGTTTTTTTCTTATAAAATTTGATATAGGAGAAGTTTATGGAAAGGCATATGAGAAACGAGTATGATACCCCAGTAAAGGAGCTAGGTCATAACTGGGTGAAAGAGAGCCTTTAAGAATCACAGGAAGAGTGAGCCCATTGCTCAAGTTACATATCTTGACAAAGATTTTCAGAAATGAATTATGTTAGGTTGGTTTGAAGTGATTAAGGAACAAAGCACCAAGCAACCTATGCCCGCCAAAGAACCACCAATCAGGTGCTGACAGAACTACCTGTCAATCAGAGGGCTCTCCTGACCAATCCTGGATCTTAGCCAGCGCCTCAAACAAACCCCAGTAGGACAAGGGACTTTAAAAAAACAAAAACAAAACAAAAGAAAAACAACAACAACAACAACAACAAAAAAAACACCCTTTTCTGTCCCACACCCTCCTTTCCTGCCCTAAGCCCAGTAAAAATTCCATTCTGGTCCAGGCCCAACTGCTTCTCCTCAGACCCACCCTGCTGATCTGAGGGTCTCTCTTGGGAGCAAAATCTCAATAAAGCCTCCTTCAGCTTCTTTTAAATTTGCCTCCTTTTGGTCACAGCTGCCTGACCTTACAAATTATATGAAAATTCTGATAAAGGTAACTATTTGATTGTATGAATTGTGTATTAAGAAATAAATATAATTTCTTAAATTCAAAAGGTTGTGATGTGAATAGAAAACATTTCCAACAAGAGTTTTGTTAATTAAAATACATATAAGTTGTAAGTATGATGTCCACCCTGCTTTAATCTCTACCTCTACCCTTTTTCTGTCCCCTCCTTTCCCTACACTCTACAGGTCCTCACAGCAGACTCTGGTCAGATTAAATAATGTCATTTTCTTTTTCTTCTTCTATTTTTGTTCTCTTTGTCCCTTTAAGAATACCTACAAATCTGTAGTCCTTGCTCTCAGAAACTATTCTTATTTAAAATAATGTGTGCCTACTTTTAATATTATTCATCAATTCCAATGGTATTTTATTTGATCTCTACAATTTTATTGTTTGATAAAGGATCAGGTGTATTGTATTTTGTTTTTCTAAGTCAGCTAATAACTCTTCAACTTCCAGGTTGATTGGATATCAAAATCCACCTGGCAGGTCCTCCTCACACTGCCAGCCATGTCTAACACATGGGGACCAGTTTTGCTACTGTCCTAAGGGACTACAGTCTTCCCAAGCACTTGCCCATGGAGTGTAGTATCAGTCTACTAGCTCCCATCTTTAACCATGCTTTCTTGAGAAGAATGAGTGATGAAGAAGACACAGAACTTTGGCTGAATTTTCTCAAAGACCCCTATTCATAGACAGACTCAGCTTTCACTCTGTACAGCACAAACCTTTAGGAAACATGAGCCCCACAAACATTTTTGTATTATGCTCAGCATTGATTTATCCAAATGCTTATAAAGAGTGCTGGCACATTTTAGGAGCTGATAGATATTAGTTCAATGAATGAGTGAATAGAAATTACCTCTATAGCATTTTTCACAAACCATTCCTACCAGTCTATCATTCCTACCATCCTGAGCTTCTTGGGAGCAGGAAGAAGAGTATGTAACATTTATCAGATCTTTGATAAGTTTATTAATAAACAGTTGATAATTGGGTTTATTCCAATAATAGAACATTTTACATACTGAAAGTTAGCCACAATGCTTGCCTTTTGGTACACATAACCTATCCAGATTTATGCTCCTATCTACAGTTCTTTTGTCAGATTTCTAGAAGTGGAAGTACAGTCCTAAGTTTTTCTGTTTCCACCAGACCCAAAAGAAGACATGCTCTCCATATCCAAAGAATGACCAGGTGTTCTGATGGATCTGGTAGAAGAGAAGGAGCACTGGGATTGATGTACTCAGAAGAGGCCCCAGGAGAACGTGAAGGGTGGCCAGATGAAAAATGTGGCTCAAATGAGCATCAGCACTTGTCTCCTGACCTCCCTGGCTGCTGGGGTCTTCTCCCTGCTCTGCCGGGGTCAGCTCTTAATTCCACACAAGGACCCAGGCGCGAGCCCTGCTGCAGAGGGTTCTGTCAAGCTGTACCTGCTCAGCTGTAGATTTGGGTGCATGTCGCAGGTGCCTGGGTAGCACTGTGTGACTACAGCACAGAGGTAGGTGGCTGAGTCTCCATGCTGCACAGCTGTGATGTTCAAGCTGCTTCCACCCTTCAGCAATGTGGCTCGTAGTCTTCCCTTCTGCTGCACATCCCCAGCTGAATACATGGAGAAGAGGTGTCTGAGACCTGTCCCTGCATCCTGTCTGTACCACTGCAGACCGTTAAAACCACTGACTGAATAAGTGCAGCTCATGGAGGTGACGTCTCCCTCCCATGGTCTCAAGGAAGGAGGACTCTGCTCCACCTGGTTTCCTCCTTTCACCCCTGTTTGAAAGACAACAACACACACAATGTGTAGCTGTAGTTCAGATCTTTCATAACTTTGTGCCTAAATCCCCCCCAAAAGTGCCAAATAAGTTCAAATTACACCCTCATCTGTCCCCTAGGTTTCAATAAATGTCCCCTGGAGCTCCCAGCTCTAAGGACCCCCCAACTCACAGCCAAGATGAAGCCAAAATATAACTAGCACAGATCCCTGCATCTTCTCCATCCTGATACTTTGTCTTGATACTCGAAATGCTGCCTAAAATTATGTAGCCAGAAGTCTTTCTTTCTTCGTCCTTTTGATGCAGTAAACCAGAGGGCTTTTCTGACTATGTGTCAACCAGTCAGAGATGAGCTTCTCTTATGTAAACCTATTTTCTAACCATAAGGAAAGGCCTAGTCAACAGAGGGAAAGACAGCCAGTGTCACCTGGTGGCCACAGACAGAATCATCAGAGAAACATTACCACAGTGGGTGTGCACCTCTTGCAGCAGGTGCAGCAGGGTAATTACTGCTCCTATATGGTAGGTAGTTTTTAACTTTATAGACCTCTGTAATGTGGTCATCAAACTATTTTATTTCCTTTCCTGTATCTATGCATTGAGGTCTGAAGTGTGTCAGAGCAAAACTATCACCAGTGATTACAGAGCATGTGGGCAAAAGGGGGGAGAAAAATTAGATTGGAGTTCTCTTCAAAAAGCAACAACAATCTTAACTGATAAAATCAAGGATGGATAAAAAGAGGCTGAAACACATCACACACACATACACACACACACAAACAAACAAACAAACAAAAAACTGGAAGGCCAACAGAACCATATCAAAGAACAGAACATTGACAATGATATTATGAAATCTACTTTTGTAAGTAACATGCAGCTTCAGTAGACTCAACATGGAGGGGCTGAGGATCAACAGAAATTGTAGAGGGAAATAAGGGAAGATAATAATAAATTTTAGTCACTGAATCAAGACTGCAGCGTGAAAAAGAAATGTCTTCCTGATCATGAGTAAAACTTCAGGACTTTGAGGCTTCATTATTATGTTTTTAAGCAACAGCAGTTGATGGCATCACATGAATTTAAGAATTAATTAAAAAATAGTTTGCTTCATATGCTTTGCCTCACTATTATCTTAATTTAAACTAAATTGTAAGTTGTATTTATTTTTTTAATCATACTATAGTACACTACTATTGACAAAAGAAAATCCAACTGATTTTATCAATGCTATTTCAGATGACATTATAAGAATGCTCTGACAGGAAAATTAAAAATAAAACTAGAAGCCCTCTTGGACTCATGCAAACTCAACATTGTACCCCTGGAGGTCATAACTGTCCAACACACACACACACACACACACACAGAGAAAAAGTCTAGTAGAAGTTTGTCACTTACAGCTTTTCTATCTTATTTCTTCTGAAGAGTGAAAAGGCAAGCATATATAACTGTGTTTATGTTCACGGTACAAATCCAATGTAGGCTAAGAATATTAATCCTTTCACCTCTAATCTGTCCACTAGGAATTAAATGTTTCCATTTGCCTACAACTCATTTAATCTGTGTATAACTGTAAAGTAGCTACATTTTATTTAGCTTAATAACATTATGTCCTTTTGATAGGGTGATGATAAAGCAAGAATTAGGCAGGCAGACAGGCAGTATAGATAAGTAAATCAAGTGGTCAGATTAAGGAGACCAATTTGAGTGAGTCAGGGAAGTTAGAGACTGCCCCCTGAGAGATTAAAATTCCTTAGAGCCCTTCCTCCACCCTTATCAAGATAACCTGCCTGGGTTCCAACCTGTTGCTAAGGTAACCTGTCCCAAGAACTGTCCTTCCCTAAATGGAGTTGTAAAAGTTGTTCATTAATGTGTCCATCCAGCCCATCCCCCATCAGTCTGCTTCTCACCATTTGACCATCCTACTGGAGCATCCCCTGAGCCTAGTTATGTTCGCAGGAAGAAGATAGATAAGGGGAAGACAGCAGGAGAACAAAGGAAGCCTAGGAGATATATATATATATATATATATATATATCATATATATATATATATATATCACCCTATATATATATATATGATATATATATATATATATATCACCGTAGCTTCTTGGGATGCCAGGATACCAGCAATGGCCTACTTCTCCCTCTATGTTACCCCTTCTTAAATAAACCCTGCTTTATATGCTTGCCTCTGCATGCTTCTCTATTGTTATACTTCAACATGGGAGGGAGCAGAACTTGTCACCTCTAACTGGTGGTATTAATGATGATAATCAATCAGGGCCAAGTTTCACTTCCCCAGATATGGAGATTGAACACCTGAAAAACCAGAAGCAAGTGTAGAAAGCAAGTTTTATTTAAACAATAGAACAGAGATAGACTTCTGTGAAGAGAGGGTGGCCCAGAGCTGGGTGTCCCAAGAAGTGAGGGTGTCCTGCCCCTTTCATACAGTATAGAATTCCTTTGCATTTCCTCCTTCTTCCCTTATCTTGCATCTCTCCTCTCCCCATGCTGTAGGTGACCAAAAGGTGGCCCAAAAGGTGAAGGTGGAGTAATATCAGGGCTGGAAAGAAGCTGTCTAGGGTTATGGGCAGGAAGGGACCAACCCAGGAGATATTAATTAGCAATTCTTACAACTCCCTGCAGGGAGGAACAATTCCTGTGGCAGCTGGCAAAAGTTTAGAGAAGGAGGGGGAAGGGCTTTGAGATATCAACATTTGATTTCCTTTGCTTTCCAACTAGCTCCCATCCTCCTGATCAAACCCAATTATTTATTATCTAAACTGTCTCTTTGCCCTCTGGCCTAACTTTTTAAAATGCCTCCCAAAAGGCAGTTTTTCAGACATAGCCTTTAGATAGTCTTTCTCCAGAAAATGATGGAAAGGATAAAACCAAAGTTAGTGCAGGCTGGAAGAAAACCAGTAGCACAGATGGATGTCCCCTCTTCCAGGGGAATAGTTAAGTCTGAGGGAAAAAGAATATCTACTTTGAATGGAAGATGAATGTGTTGCTCTAGGAATGATGTATGACCAAATTGCACCATGAGATCAGAGAAAGGTTACTAGGCAGAAATAGTGGTAAATATTGGGATTAAGCATCAAATAAACAGAAGGCACATCGAACTTTTGTGCTGGCCATGTCTGTGAGCCTGAGTATGAGTATTTTATATAATGTCAATAAGAATCAAGTTCATCACAATAAAAAAGTTGAGAAACTGATGTAACTCCATTTTCGAGAAACCAGCCTGTACCTCAGAGCAAAGCCTATACAAGGAAGGGGGCATGACCTTTGTCCTTGGAAAAACCCACAGAGCACTCCTAGGCACATACCCACCCTGCAGGAGAGATCTAGGGCACCAGGTATCCCTGACTCAGTCAGGCTAGGTGAGGACCCAATGCAACTCCAAAGCAACCACCAATCAGCATGAGACAGGGAAATACCTGGGATGCCAGATGACCCTCCCAGTAGTTTATGGAGGTTGATAACATGTTGGGAAACCATGTAGTTCAGCAGGCACACCCCTCCCCTTGTGTCCTAAACCAATCAGTTCAAAGGAATCCCCCTCTTATACTAACCAATCACCCCTACCCAACTTGTTCCCACCAGTGAATGTGCTAATCACTGTTAAGAGTTGTTCCCGCGGTGTGTGACAATTTGCTAAGAGATGCTATGATATATGTGAAGTCCCTGCCTTCCCCAAAGAGTGTATAAAACTGCTGCAAACTCTAGGCTTGGGGCCTCTTGGCATCACCAGTTGCTGTGTGTGTGGAGGACCGAGCTAGCTCACAATAAACACCTCTTTGCTGCTTACATTGATCTTGGTCTCTGGCGGTCTTTTGGGGATCCCGAACTCAAGCATAACAAAGTAAACTACCTCAAATATTGTTATACAGATTGAGCTTTTAAAAACTGTTGTACAAATTCGAGCCCTGTGCTTGACATATAGTTATAACTGAAAGCTCGATCCATGTTAATCCAATAAAGAAGACATGGTTTGCAAAAAAGGAAAAATAACATTTATTGTTTTGCTAGCAAAGGAGAAAGCACAGGGGACTCCTGTTCCAAAGGCTGTGATTCTCCCACCCAGAAAGGACAGGGGGATGTAAGGGTTACATTCCAGGTGTGCTCTAGTTGGAGGTCCCAGGGTTCCCTGATGGTGGGCTAGGATTTACTTATTAATTTGAGAGATGTTCACTTCCCATATCCTCAGCAGGCATCTCCTTCCTGTACTGGATGTTCCCAAGGGCAGTTAACTAGGGGAAGAAAAAGATAACACTGTCTTCCTAATCTTGTTAGAGAGGGGGAGGGGGGGAGAGAGAGAGAGAGAGAGAGAGAGAGATGTTCTTAAAAAAATAAGCCTCAAAGAAATGAGAGCTACAATCAGATGATGAAGGAATCATTGTTACATTTTCCCACTGTCAATTCCTACTTTCCATTTCTATGGAAAATTGGGCAAGGACATCTCAAAGCTACTTCCTGCTGAGAATGGGCAATGAAGGGGGTTTTTATAATGGAAGATTTTACTTGTTGTTACCATGTTTTCTTCAGGTCTTTGGTTGCATAGTTGAAAATGGAGAAGGAGCAACTGAAAAACCAGCCTCTATCTCAGAGCAAAGCCTGTCCAAGGAAGGGACATGGCCTTTGTCCTTGGAAAGACCCACAGAGCACCCCTAGGCACATTCCCACCCTGCTAAGTTGTTTGTCTACAAATAACAGGCAAGATCTGCTGTGCCAGGTGTCCCTGACTCAGTCAGGCTAGGTGGAGACCCATAGTAACCCCCTAGCAGCCACCAATCAGCATGAGACAGGGAAATACCTGGGATGCCAGATGACCCTCCCAGTAGTTTATGGTGGTTGATAACATGTTGGGAAACCATGTAGTTCAGCACGTACACCCCTGTGTCCTAAACCAATCAGTTCAAATGAATACCTCTTTTGTACTGACCAATCACCCCTACCCAACTTGTTCCCGCCAGTGAATGTGCTAATCATGTTTTAGAGTTGTTATTTGATTTTCCAGCAGTGTGTGATGATTTGCTAAGAGATGCTATGATGTATGTGGGGGTCCCTGCCTTCTCCAAAGAATGTATAAAACTGCTGCAAACCCTGGGCTCAGGGCCTCTCAGCGTCACCAGTTGCTGTGTGTGTGCGCGGAGGACCGAGCTAGCTCACAATAAACACCTCTTTGCTGCTTACATCGATCTTGGGTCTCTGGTGGTCTTTGGGGGGTCTCGAATTCGAGCATAACATAACAAAATTAAACAGAAAGATACATACACAGAAGCAATGATAAATAGAATAGTCAGAATGAGGTAGAAGAGGCCTAATAAAATAGATTTAATCCCTTTTGTTAAACTCCAATGCAAAGAAAATACCACCGACTCCAATTTTAAATCAATTAAAGCAAGCTTGTATTTTGTACACCAGAGCTGGCCAGTACTGTCTCTCCCAAAAACCCTGGGCTAGAGGTCAGCACCCCAGCTTTCCAGGAACATGATTTTATAGCACAAAAATTTGCAAAGAGGGGTGTCTTGAGAACTTACAGATAACAGGATTTTGACAAGTATAATAGAAAGGCAGTTAGTGGGTTAATGATCTACATAGCATGGTATTTCAAGGTAGGGAGTAAATTCAGATCCCAACATCAGAATTTATGAGGCACCACTGAGATTTCAGAGAGAGTTGTTTTCTGGTCAGAGAAAGCCAGGCATCGGTGAGTTCAAGGCATGGGCACAAATTCCAAACAAGTTTAGAAATCACGGTAATTTATAGTAAAACAGAAATTAACTTTTCATGACTTTTTGACAAGATAGCTCCCAATCTTAAGATGGAACTAGGCATCTTGTTAGAGCAAAAAGACCAAAAGGATCACAAACTTCACAAATCAGCTTAGTGCTTTATTCACTAACAAAGTTTCACACAGGCGCAGGGGATTCATGGACGAAATGATGCCGTGGTGGGACCCACTGGGTTCATCAGTATCCAGGAAAAAAATCCCAGAGAATAATCAGTTAAGCCTAATTCCATCCCATCCAAAAAAAATGTGTGGTGGTCAAGAATTTCTTGCAGCCAGGTTGCTCATTGCCTGATCTGCAGGGGCACAGAAGACCTTTATTTAAAGAAATCTTTATTTAAAGAAATCCAGTAGGTCTCCAATGAGGAAATAGCCCCCAACTTCAAATGCTATTCATTTTATCCAGGAATAGTCTGGGAAGCAATAATCAGTTAGTGCTGTACTTTCCTCTGTATGAAATTGGGTAATTTTTGTACATGCAAAGGTAATTGTTGTTGTTGAGGAGGGAGCCTCATTTCAAGATACTCTGTTATTTATATTCCGCTATGGACCAGGTAAGTGGTATTAGAGGCAACAAGAGAAAGAGTGAGACAGGAAACATTAGAAACAGTTTCAGCTGGGTAATGCATTGCTTGAACCCAATACATAATGGTGAGAGCTTTGAGGTTCTGTGTTTGTGTCCAACCTTCATATGGGATCTGAGTGAAGTTCATAATTGAATGTAAAAAGGGATCACAATGGTCCATGAAGGATTGGCCCTGGGAAGACAGATCAAGCAATCAACTGCATGAGTCGAGGTGGCCAAGATCTGTGCTATTATTAAAAAAAAAAAAAATAAAAATAAAAAAAAAAGTTGTCCTCCAGCCTAGAAAGGGAATAGGGGAAAACAACAGTTAATAGAAACATAGAATCTCTCATTGTGTTTTCCTGAACAGGTATTTTAAGTCCCCTAAGGGTGATGTCCATGTGGGAGAGGTACTTTCTGGCAAGTCTCTTGGGCACCTCTTCACTCTAGTGTGGTGGACCTGGGGTTTTATTCCAGTGAGCTTCAGAGATGATTGAGTTGTCAGAAGCATGTCAAAAAGTCCTGTCATTTCTTTCCTGGTTGTTGCTCTGGTCCCTGTTCTTTCCAAATCTTGACTAGCACCTGGTGCCAAGACTGGAAACAATGGAGAGGTGATACCAAATTTGGAGGGGACCTGGAAGAAGCATACTCATGCACAGTGGGGTCAGACCAATATTTCAGGCAGGAGAATTAGTCCATGGGAATTTTGTCTCCACCTGGCAGTATTATCCCAGGAGTCAAGCTGAGGTATCAAAGCCCCAATTAATGCTTTTTCCTTGGAGCCCTTCTGGCTGCCCTATCAGCAGCTTGATTTCCCCTGGCCACATAAGTATCTTATGATGACAGTGGATGATTTCCACCTGCTTTGGTTCTGCCACCACTTGTATCTGCCAGTATCTCAAGGTCATATTTAGTGTCCTGTTTTTAGCAGTGAGGAGACTTCTTTCTTTTCAGATATCTCCAAGTGCTTGTACTACCATAAAATCATTTTATGAGTCAGTGTAAATATTTACCTTTTTTCTTTTTGACAATCTGAGAGTTCTTTTTTGGGCAATTATCTCAGCCTTTTGAGCTGATGTTCCCAGTGGTAACACCTAGGCTTCCAATATCTGTTGTTCCATGGCTACAGCACATCCTGCTACTCGCTGGACATTTTCCATGAAGCTCCTTCCATCTGTGAAGAGCTCCCAGTCTGGTTCTCTGATGGGCTGGTTAGACAAGTCCAACCTGCTAGAGTAGACAGTTTCCAAAATCTCCAAGCAGTTATGTAGTATTGTCTGATTATCATCTAATGACAAAAATGTTGCTAGATTTAAAGTGGACAGGACTTTAAGACTGATATTGGGGTTGTCTAATAGGATGGCTTGGTATTTCCCCATTCTCCCAGCAGTTAGCCAGGATTCTCCCTTCTGTTCTAGTAGGACCAAAACTTGGTGAGGGACGAACACAGAGATGGTTTGCCCTAGAGTGAACTTTTCAGCCTCCTGTAGCAAATCATAAGTGGCTGCTACTGCCCACAGGCAAGGGAGTCATCATTTTTCTGTGCAGTATAGCTGGGTTGTTTTAGCTGTAGCTGGACACAAGACCTTTATTTCATTTTATTTTTATGTGGTGCTGAGGATCAAACCCATGCCCTTGCACAAGCTAGGTAAATGCTTTACTGCTGAGCCACTACCCCAGATCCAGCTGTTTTGTGCAGGGATTCTGATGGTGGAAATATACAGGGAAGCATTCCTCTGATGAGCAAACTGCTGAGGAGTAACTGACACTCTGTTTCCCACCCTTAGAATGCCCTGCAGTTTCTCCTAGGAACTAGTAAGATAACAAATACGCTATGTCTAGTTGCTGTACCTTGATCTCAGGCACACAGCTTCTGGAAATAAAGAAACTCTTGTTAGAAAACCACAAGGTTTCAATAAGTCTAACCCTGCCAACATAACAGTAATTCTATTTAATCGAATTTCTTGAGAGCTACACAAAGCTCCTAACATTGCACATTGCAACGTAGTATGTAACTGAGAAATAAGCTCCATAATGTTGCTAAGTCTGTAACCTACCTAGTAATACAATGAACAATATGTATTAATGATGCCAATGACCTAAAGTAACAGGGCTTCACAGGAACTCAATATTGTTTATTAATTAGTCTGGTTGGTGATATACAGAAAGCTTATATATACTGACTTGTTTTAGATATATTTGGTGTCGATTTGTGGTAAGAATAATGAATGAGAAAGATGAAAGCCCATTATTTTATTATTGTTAACATCCTCCATTTAAAATAAGATATTTAGGCTAGGTGACAGCTAGAGTATGTCCTAGCCCTCAAATTCTAATTTTCTAATTTTATCATGATCTTCCCCTATTTTCCTACCTACAGTCTTTTATCATGTCTGACCTGTTAGTGCAAAAAGACCAAGAAGATCACAAACTTCACAAATCAGCTCAGTGCTTTATTCACTAACGAAGTTTCACACAGGCACAGGGGATGCACCGACAAAATGATGCCATGGTGGGACCCACTTTCCTGGTGGAAAATGAGCGACTAAACAAAGAAAGAGCTTGGGCTTACATAGGTTATTCTGAGAGGTGGTCTAGTGAGCATATCAATTTTATTTGGGCACCTGAGAATTTGGAGTTTGTTTTATCAATCACTGAACGGGTCAGTTTTAGTGCTTAGGAATTTGGGGTTTGTTTCACAGGGCGAAATGGGAAGGAGTCTACGGTTGGTGTTCAGTTCTGAGGATTTATCTTAATGGACCTGATGGAGGGCCTGGGGTCAGTCATTGGTGCTGTAAGGTCAGGCACCAGTGAACAAATGGAGGCACCAGTGACCAAATGCTGGAAAAGACTTTATTGAGATTCACTCCCAGGCAAGACCCTCCAGTCCAACAGAGCAGGTTCAGGGGATTCGCTCCCAGGATCACCCAGATTGGAATTTTATCGGGTTTAGGGCAGGAAGGTAGGGCCTGAGACAGGAAAGGGAGGTTTTTAGAGTCCCTTGTCCTCCTATGGTTGGTCAGGGGATCTTGCTAAGATCCCTGACATTCCAGGATTGGTCAGGAGACCCCGCTGATGGACAGGTAGGTGGTTGAGGCACCATCACTGCTGGTCTGTCAAAGCCTGATTGGTGGTTCGTTCGCTCTGTGGGTTGCCTGATGCTTTGACTCTTATCCACCTCAAACTGACTTAACAGGTATCTGGACAGGGTTTGTTTATAGAAGAATTAATGCTTCAGCCTCTTCCCAGTGACTGCCTTTCCAGGTTTGATGGACACCTCTTTTCCAACCCCAGGGTTTGTTTTATGACCAGGAAAGAATGTACTGGGAAAGGATCAATGTTCCCAATGTATGGCTTTACTTCTCACTCCCCTTTTCCCAGTTATCACTACTTTTGGGGTGTATCATTTTCCATATCTAATATGACCTACACTCACACAAGGGATGCATGATCACATCATTATGGTGGTGACTTCATGTGACCTACAGTAGACGAAGACACCAGCCCTGGCCCCCAAACCTGCACATTCTGCCCTTGTTGCTGGAGCTAATGGCTGACCCTGCCATTCCTCTTTTTGTAGATGTCATACGAAGCATCAAGTGTTTATTTTAATACTGTATGTTGTTTACTGCTGTTGTTTTCCTTTTTTCTGAAAAAGCCTGGAAAGTGACTGAGACACTACAAATTCAGTGTAGATACTTTGTTGCCAATCTATACCCACAGTTTAGTCAAGAGACAGCACACTTCCACCACAAACCAACGCCATTCAAGCTTCAACAATACTTTAACACAGAAAATAGGGAAGACTAAAAACAAACAAACAAAAAACACCAACAACCAGGCACAAAGTAGGAAGAGCTGGGGAGGACCTCAGGTCTCCTCTTAAGCATCTGCTCCTACAACAAAAACAGGGATTTCAAGACACAGGCTCAGAGGAGCCCACAGCATTGTAGCAGCTCTCCAAGAGTGAATTAAATTAGCAGTTCTGCAGTAGCAAATTGATACTTTGGTTATGTTGTTCCCAGGTGTTGAAACTAAGATATAGCAACAGTGCAGAACTTATTGCAAAAGAGATAACCAATACCAAAAGACACCGTCATAAAAGAGGAAGAGAAAACCATCTTAACAGATGCACAAACCCAAGAACTCTGGAAACATGCAAATAAGTCTCCCTATAAAATTTACAATTCTTCAGCAAAGAAGTCAACAGATATGAAAAGGTATGAAATTCCAGGGAAACATTACCAAAAATAGATTATTAAAATGATTAATAAATTAAAAGAAAATCTGATGAATGAATTAAGAGATACACTGCATCTGCCAGAAGAAAGCATAAAGAAAATGCTCCATCACATTGGCATAAACATCTACTTCCTTAAAAAACTCCTAAAGCTCAAGAAGTAAACCAAATATCATTAAGTGGGATAGAATTAAATTAAAAAGCTTCTGCACAGTAAATGAAACAATTAAGAGCATGAAGATAGAACCTAAAAACAGGAAAATCTTTGCCAGCTAGTTCTCCAACAGGGTTTTAAAATTCAGAATAAAGAACTCAAAAACTTAACACCAAAAAATTTTAGTAACCAAATTAATAAATAGACTTTTCTCAAAAGAAGAAATAAAAATGACTGACAACATCCCTAGCAATCAGGGAAATACAAATCAAAGCAACACAGATTTCATCTCACTCCAGTTAGAATGGTAACCATCAAGAATACAAAGAACATTAATTGCTCACAAGGGTGTGGGGGGAATGGTACACTTATATACTGTTAATAAAAATGCAAATTAGTACAACCATTTAGAAATCATTGTAGACATTCCCCCAAAGTTTATGAATGCAACCACCACATGAGCCACCTCTCTCACTCCTTGGTATTTATCCAGAAGATCTTAAAGCAATACACTATAGTAATTTATGCATACCAATGTTTATAGCAACACAATTCACAATAGCTAAGTTATAAATCAACTTAGGTGCCTGTCAATGGATGATTGGATAAAGAAACTGTGGTATATATACACAATGAAGTTTTACTCAGCCATAAGAAGAATTAAATTCTGTCTTTTGTGGATAAATGGACCTGGAGAACATTATGCTAAGTGAAATAAACCAGATTCAGAAAAACAAGAGTCAAAGTTTTCTCTCAAATGTGAAGCTAGAGAGAAAGGGGGGAAAACAGAATTTAAAAGGGGATTCTCATGAAAACAGAAAGAATACCAAAGGAATAGATGAAGGGGATAAGAGGTGAGGTCAGGGGAAATACTAGGGAATAAAATCTAACAAATTATGCTGTCTATGGATGACTATACCACAATGAATCTGACACATTGACCACAAGGAATAGTGAATAAATAATGCACTAATTAAAATAATAATAATAGAAAGCAGATCAGTAGAGTTGAACTAGTGGATTAGGGGAAGGAGAAGGAGAGGGAAAGGGGAGGTACTGGGAAAAGAGTTTGATCAAATTACGTTATATGCATATCTGAATATGACATAATGAATCCCACTATGGTGTATAATTATAACTCACCAACAAAAATATCTCACTGGGTAAAAAAGCATATCCTTCATCCCCACTCTCTGGCATTCTTCAGGGTGTTGCTTGTTTTAGAAATATTAGATTCTGAACCTCAGAGCTACTTGAGAATCACATATTTAAGTCCATTGTTTTCATATGAGGAAATTGAGACCTGCAAACCTCACAAGTTTTTGACAGTCATGCAGTCAGCATCATAGTTCTGAGACTGATGAAGGATCCCCTGCTCCTGGGTAATCCAGAATCATTCCCCCACACTTTGTCACTTTAAAGTGAGCTCCCTTCCCTTTTATTTTGCAGGAGCTCTGGCAAGTCTTTGGGGACAGCACAGTCCCCAAAGACATCAGCTCTGTGACTGGAAGAAGTTACAAGTTTATGTACAGGAAGCTGTTGCCAGGATGCTGCTGTGAGCCAGGGCACAGAGGTAGGTGGCTGAGTCTGCAGGCTGGGAGGCTGTGATATGCAAGGCACTCTGTTTGGTGGTGGTATCAAAGGTGACTCTCAGTCTTCCTTTCTGTTTTTCACTCTCATTTTCACGCACTAGTATCAAGAGGAAGAGGCCTTCCCCTGGATCTTGTTGGTACCATTGGATGGACTCTGGAGAATAATTTGTATAGTGACAGGTCAGAGAAGCATTT
The DNA here is from genome assembly GCF_047511675.1 of Marmota flaviventris. NCBI lineage: Eukaryota > Metazoa > Chordata > Mammalia > Rodentia > Sciuridae > Marmota > Marmota flaviventris. The sequence continues at coordinate 34,930,014 of NC_092499.1, read as the reverse complement.
TCACCCTCCTGGATGCTGCAGACCTGAAGATTCTGTTCCACCTTTTGGCCATCAGCCCCTGGAGAGAGCACAATGCCAGAAAGGAGGGTTAGTCACCACATTTAACAACCCTAGGAGTCAGCTTTCTTCCCACCACCCCAGATGCAACCAAAGAGGAAGTACAACAAATCCTGGCCCTTCCCCTCTGTTCTGTGTGCTATGTCCCTGGATCTCTCTGTCCCTCTCATCAGGAAACCACCAACTCACTGTCCACGTGAAGCCACAGCATCACCTGAATCACCAGAACACCTCCCAGGAATGGCTTCATGCTGCTCCCAGCTGTGACCTGGTTTGTGGACTCAGCCTCAGTCAGAAGCCATGGTCTTCAGCAGTGGGTGCTACTGAGGTTCTTCTATCCCTAGGAGGAAGCTTCTGCCTTTTTACCAGCCAATCAGCATGTTGAGCCCTTTGTTTACACTCACTGGCCAAATCCAACTTCAGGGGGAGCTTCTTTTCAAACATGAGAAAGGCTGGATGAATTGACATTCCCACCAACAGTGTGTAAGAGTCCTTTATCTCCACTTCTTCACCAACATTTGTTATTTATCATCTTTTTGATAACAATCTTTCTAAATGGGCTGATGTGATATCACAACAGCATTTTGACTTGTACTTAACTGACAGTGAATGAAGTTGACTATGTTTCATGAATGTGTTAACCTAATGAGAAGTATCTACTCATATTCATATCCTTGGGCCATTTTGAATTGAATTATTCAGTTTCTTGTTAAGTTCTTTATACATTCCTTTATCAAATGAATAATTAGCAAACATTTTTCTCCATTCTGTAGCTTGTCTTTTCACATTGTGGATGGTTTCCCTTGCTGTGTAGAAAACTAGCATAGCCACTATGGAGAACAATGTGGAAGTTTCTGCAAAAACTAAAATAGATCTACGGTATGATCCAGCTATTCCATTTCTGGGTAGATATAAAAAAATAAATGATATCAGGCAATTAAAGAAACACCAACATGCCGCAGCATTCAAAATAGTGAAGAAACAGAATCAACCTAGATGCCATGAATGGATACATGGATAAAGAAAATAGTATGTATACACAATGGAATGTTATTCAGCTATGAAAAGCAAAGATATCCCATCATTTGCAAAATGGATGAAACTGAAGACATTATGTTTAGTGGGGAAAAAGATAAATACCAAATGCTCTCTTCTATATGTAGATGCTTTAAAAAGTCCGTTGGAAAATATAATAGTGACTACTAGAGACTAGGAAGAGTGAGGATATAGAGGGAGGTTAGATAAGGTTGAGGTAGTAGTCACAATGGGTTGAGTTTAGTTCATCATATCCCATCATATATTTTCTGAATAATTAGAATAGAGGAACTCAAAAGTTCCAAATAAAAAAGTAGTGATTGGAGATGTAAATATTATTAACTCTGATTTGATTAGTGTATGTACATATGAATTGAAATATCACACTTTTCCCCATATGTACAATTATTACTTGTTAATCAAAACTGTTTTAAATGTTTAAACTGATGGAAATGTTAACTAACCTGATCTGATCATAGCACACTGTACACATGTATCCAACTAAAACACTTCACCTGTACAATTTTTAAAAATTGAGAAAGGCTCTGGGGTATTAGGAAACTCTGCCCTCTTGTGTTCAGAGGGTTGTTAGGCTAATGGAATGGGCTCTAGAGCAAGGCTTCTCAAAGGATGAGCATTGGAATCACCTGGAGATTTTGTTTGTTAAGAGGAAGATATTCCATTTGGTCTGGTATGGGCTGGACAGTTGATATTTTAGCAAGTTTTTTGGAGATGCTGGTGGTGCTAGTTCTCAGAGCACAACTCTAAGTAGCAAGCCTGCTGAGTCTCAATGCTTGAAATGGATTTTGCAGTATTAAGGTTGGACTTGGGACAAATGACCAGGTTTCCCAGAGCCTCCATTTCTTGCCCAGTTGAACTGTTCTGATCCAACCACACAGGAGAGGTTGTCATGTATTCTGAGTAATGTAAAGCACAGGGGAACCCATGCTCATATCTGGGTAGTGAACCCCCTCTTGCCACCACTCCTGGACTCCCATAGGAAGTTCATTGACTTCAAAGGACTTTTTCTTGATATTACTGGACTAGCATATGTAGACAGTCAGTTTAAATCCACCAAGAATTCAATCAGTAAGGATTTTTTCAGTTTATGCAAAATTCCCTATGAAGAAGTACTTCAAATTGTTTTTTTAATATACCAGTTTTCTGGTGGTTTATGTCAGAATTTCTTTCTTTTCTACTTTGCTATTGCCAGGGTGGATGTACTGTAGTCATTTCATCAAATATATTTAAGCCATTTTGTGGAAAGATGGCCGAAGAGATGGATAGATGGAAGGAGAGTGGGCTGGAGTGTAGTGGGAAATCAGGAAGGATGGAGAGTTTGGATCCAGAAAACAGAAGTTTTTGAATGCTGAATGAGTTTGTAGGTTTAGCAAAGAATTGCTGAGGCTTTTGAGTAAGTGGGTATTGTTATAAAAGTGGAATTCTCTACACTTAGTACTCCTCCATAAGAATAATTGGAAGAGAAAAAGATTGATGAGCACTGTGGAAGAATTAGTTAAGAGATTGTGTTCCAGGGCCAGGATTGTGGTTCAGTGGTAGAGTGCTTGTCTAGCATACATGAGGCACTGGGTTTGATCCCTGGCACCACATAAAGATAAAAACAAATAAAATAAAGGTATTGTGTCCATCTACAACAATATATATATATTTGTGTGTATATATATATATATATATATATATATATATATATATATATTTGTATGTATATATATATAGTTGTATATATATATATATATATATATGTATGCACACATACATATACATATATGTATATATACATATACATATATATATGAGATTGTTTTCCAGCCTCAAACAGATCTGACTTTGAAACCCAGCTATTTCATTTACTCTCTCTGAGTGGGCTTGGAAAAGCTACTTAATTGTCTACAAGTATAATGTCCTTTCTGTAAAGTGGGTGCCAACAGAATACTATGAAACGGGCTAGATGGGATAATGCACATAAAACACTTTGAGAGTACATCATATACAGTAAGAACACAATAAATGTTAGAAATTTACATAAAAATAAGACTTAAGCAAAGGCTGCACAACCAGTCAGAAGGCACTGCTGTCTTCTATTTGAAGTTTAGGTGACAAGAGAAGCATCACCAAACTTCAGGACAAAGAGGAATTTTAGAAAATTTATAGTAAAAAAATGGATCAGAAAAAACTTTTAATTAAATAAGATTATATGTTGGAAAATGTATAAAATCACTAAGTATCCTATCAATCAAAAATCTGTGCTATCAAGATCTTAAAAGGGGACTGCTGTTGTAGCTTAGTGGCAGAGCACTTGCCTAGCATGTTTGAAGTACTGAGTTCAAGTCTTAGCACCGTTTATAAATGAATGAATAAAATAAAGGTCAATTAACAACTAAAAATATATATTAATTTTTTAAAAAAAATCTTGGAAGGTCACATTCCAACTGTGGTACTTTTTATATTTCTATCAAGCAGCAATCACACATGTGATATGACTATTTTTCATTTCCACTTCTCAATAATCACTATACTTGTGTTTTGTAAACAACATTGATTTGTTACATAATATTCCATTTGGGTCATTAGGTCTTTCCTTGTAAGATTAGACACTAGGGTTTTCAGTTTGGGGGTAACATAAGTCTTTCCAGTTTATTACTTGCCAAAATGGCTTACAAATTTACTTTCCCACCAAATTTATCTATTTCAATGCTTCCTTTCTAAATTCTTTCTTTTGCTTTTATAATTACTATAATTCCATAATGAGTTCTTAAAGCTATTTGTTTGCAATTTTGTGACTACCAATAGATTTAGACATTTTCCATCTGTTTTGTACCATGTTGTTTTCTCTATGTAAATAGACTCCTTATATCATCTATGCATTTTTTTGTTTGGATATTGATATTTTCTTGATATTCTTATAAAAAGTATTTGGTACGATTGTTAAATTAGCAGCAAAAAAAAGTAAACAATTACTTAGATGATTTCTTCCCTCTTACATAGTTTTTAAGTCAATTCTGAAAATCCTCCCTCAGATTTTTTAAGTAATTATATATATTTATATTTTTACTTATAACTTTGTGATAATTATTTTAATTCCTCCAGACTTTATTTCATAATTTAAAACATTTAATTTATAAATTTAATTAATGTGTGTTGATTGCTTGGTGATTTTACATTTTTTAAAATATTTGACTATATGCTTCTCAAATTAGACAGCTCTTGCCTTTACTACAAAACTCAAGATGAATAGGATGCATAATTTGAGAGCATTATTATTACTAGAGAATGAAAGCAACAGGTAAATATTTAAAAGCTGTACTGCCCTGAAGTTAATAGGGATATATCATGCAGTAAAATAAAAATGATCACTCAAGTATTGTAAAATGAACAGGAGATGCTCACTTTCAGCAAGTACTTGGGATCTCTGTGCCCCCATCATACAGGTTTTTGGAAGGAAGAGGGCTGTGCTCATTCTCCCTGGTCTGCAGAGATGCTTCAGCACAAAGTCTGAGGATCTCTGACTTAAACAATTAATATAACACAATTTGAGGAATAATCCTGGTCTTCTTCATTAATTTAAAACTCTTCTTGTATCCTGTGCAAAACTCTTTTTATTTAATACATTCCTTGTGTTTTCTTTTTCCACTGGCTTTGTACTAATCATCATTATTGTTGTTATTATGGGCTAGCTATTCTAATCCAGTGATATTTCTTACAGCAGTAACAAGAAGGCACTGTCCAGGATGGGACTGAAGCTCAGTGGTAGCACACTTGCCTCGCATGTGTGAGGCACTGGGTTCAATTCTCAGCACTGCACATAAATAAATAAATAAAGGTCTATCAACAACTAAAAAAAAATACAAAAAAAAAATAAGTCATTGTCTAATGTGACAAGTATCACTTTCACTATTCTTTATCAAAAAGAAAAATCATTCATTCAGCTTTATTTAGGGCCTGGCGTGTGACAAGCTCTGTTCTTTATGATTGCATCATAAAGGGGAGAGAAAGACAATAACATATGAATAAATAAAATAGAATATTATCTGATAGTGAGTGCTTTGGAAATACTAAACAGGAAAGAAATCGGGGGAGAATAGCATGAGGAAGCTTGTGATTTAAATAAGAGGGCCAGGAAAGGCCTGAGAAGGAAATCATCTGATACTTTAAAAACTATGGAGAAACTTGAAAATAATGGACGTGAGACCCTAGAGTAGTGTATGTTTGAAGTCAGCCTCAATATTTCAGCCCTAACTGAAGGAATAAAGAAGGGAGGAAGAAAACGTTATTTAGAAAAAGACAGCTTTTGATTTTGAACATGTTTAATTTTCTACTTTATGTTTTACTGTTTTTCCTACGCCATGCAGTTAATAATTATATAATAAGAAATAGCCAGCAAATACTATTATTAAAAGACAAGGGGCTGTGGTTGTGGCTCAGTGGTGGAGTGCTGGCCTAGCATGTGTGAGGCTCTGGCTTCAATCCTCAGCACCACATAAAAATAAATAAATAAAACAAATGGATTGTGTCCATCTAAAATTAAAAAAAAAAAAATAAAGGACTTGTCATCAAGAAGACTACTTTCTGATATTGACATCAATATGTCCTGGGAGAAATCTCAAAGGCACCAGAGAGATGACCATAGAGCCTTGGCATCTAAGAAATCACCAACTCCCAATAAGAGTTCATTTAAACTGCTCTAATCCTTTTTGGGTCATTTTGCGACAAGTTTGCAGCATGTTTAAGAATGTTGAAAATATATACTGAATGTATTGATAATAAAATATAGGAAAATCATGTTCTCAAAGATGAAAAAAAAATAGTGTTTCTTCAGCCCTGCTGCATGTTTGGTACAGGCTGCAGGTGTCTGGGGAGCACTGTGCTCTTGATGCACAGAAGTAGTTGGCTGAGTCTCTGGGATGAGCTGCTGTGATGTTCAGAGAGAGATGTTTGTCTTTCTTACTCAGGAGGACAGTGAGTCTCTGGTCTTGCTTTCTCTCCATACTTGAAAGAATCTGCATGAGCAACTGCAGACCTGCTCCAGGCTTGTGCTTATACCAAAAGAAGTAAGTGGAGGCACTGTCTGTGTAAGTGCAGTGGATGACAGTGCTGTCTCCCTCCTGGACAATCAGGAAGGAAGGATGCTGCTCTACCTTCTCTCCTCTGCTCACACCTGGGTAAAAGGAAATGTTGGACAAGATCATCAGGACATCATTTCCCAGGGTTTGTGCAACCTCAAACAGACTGGAAGAGGCCAGTGTCCTGGTCAGACTTATAATGAATATTACCAAACACCTTGTTTCCCAAAAGCTCTCAATTCACAGTTTAGCTGCAGCCACAAGAACAGGAACAAAGGCCCAGGAAGGGTCTTCATGGCTCCCCTTTTGGGACTGCAGTCTGCAGCTTGAAAGGAACTGCTAGTATCAGTCTCTCTTCTTTTCCTCCAAAGCACAGCAGTTTCCTAAACTGCCTGCACAGATATTAGCTCCTTTCTGCAGCCTGCTCTCACAGAAGTCAGCCAAAAAGAACCTTCCATCCGTTCTGCATCAGCAGAGATGCTCTGCCATCTTGTGGCCAGATCCGCAACTGCTAACTCACCTCATGAAATCCTCTTCTACCCTGTGTCTATGGGAAATTCTGACACACAAACAGCAGCAGATCAAACAAAGTAAGTTCCAAGTGTGTCTCCAATCTGAAATTATGTAGATTAGCAGAGAGCAAACACAGTGAAAATGCAGAGTGCAGAATTCCACCTCATCTTCTCAGCACACTACTTAGTCATTTTAAATAAATTTCAAGCTTCAGGTTTCCCATGTTTATTTGGCATCATGTTTAGTCTATATGATATCAGGAAAATACTGTGATTAGGATTCCTCAGCAATTGAAAAGTAAAATTCTTACTCCTCTTATTCCTCTCCTCCTTTTTTAAATTGGCCAGAGGATCAAACATCCAAATCAATCATCTTGGTTCTACTCTCATAGATGAAAACTATGTAGATGATATTTAAACACAAAAACAGGAGTAAAGCACAGAGTCTCCCTAAATATGTCAGATGCTATTGCAGGCTCTGCCTCTCCAAATCTAGTCTAGGTATCAATCTTGCCATTGCCAGGACGTGGACAGTACCATTGCTCACAACATGAATGTTCTTTAGTAAAAAGTGAAGTAATAGAGAATAGGAGGAGGAGAAAGGCTTCTATGAGTTAATAAAATATTCTAACCAAAGGAAAAAAGTTAACTGATAGTGATAAGAAATCTGTGTGTACTTTGAAATCTTTTCTACGGACAGAACAGAGTATCTGAGATTATGGGTATGTGGCTTACTTATTACAAAGAACTGACATAAGAAAGTAGAAACTCAGAAAGCATCAGGCTACTTCCACTTTGCACAGCTTATATATCTCTAGACTGATTAGGTAGTATCACTTTCCTAATATAGAAATACATGTATATATTATGAAATACATACAGTAAACATAATTAGTTAAATTGTGCATTTGTTAACTCATTCATCATTGAATATAAATTCCAAATATTTCACCATGATATTTCTTGGTTGCATTTTTCCTGTATTTGCTTTGACACATTAGGCCAATATCATTTTGGAATATGGAATCTATACTGGAAAACGTGATTCAATATGATCTGCTTATGGCACATGGTTCCAACACAACTATAACCCTAGAATAAATATTCCTGGGACAAATTCTCAGCCCCATCACTTTTTTACTGACTCTTGTCTCATTATCAGAAACAATGGTATGGAATTGTCCCATTTTTCTAGTAATGACGTGGACTCCAACATACATAAGCAATGCTGAATTTGCCCTCAAATTTTTCTTACTTTTTATTTTCCCTTGATTTTTTTCTCTCAGACTGTGTGCAAAACATAGTATATTTATAAATATAGGATAATAAATATAATTTAAAAATTAGTAGTATAAAATATAAAATAATGTTAGCTACTATGCAAGACATGCATTTTTGGAGCAAATTCCTACATTAATGCACTTTCAAAGTATATTTTTCTTTTGTTTTGGCAAAAACTTTTGGAAAAACTTATGAAGAACAAACTAAGATCATTGGAATCAACAAGTCACTCTTTTTCTTTTAGACTCCTAAACTTGGCAAATCAAACTGAGCATGCCCAGGAGGGTTCAGTTCTGCTATCTTACCTTATAACATGAGCTCTATGACCTTGAGCTGAGCATGCCCAGAAATGTGTCCATCATCTATGTTTCTTGAACTATGACCCTGAAATAAGCACGCTCAACAATGCAAATCCTGAACTGAGGATTCTCAGCAGTGTGTTCACCCCTAAAGTTTCTTCCTATATGAATACTTAGAGGCTTTCTAAATAAAATCCCCATAATTGTGTTTCTCAAGGAGGAAATTACTTTGGAAATAACCCATGTTCTCCTTACCAGCTACAGATAATAAATATTTCTCCTTTCTTTTATTTCTTGGTTATGCTTTTGGCTTTGCACTCACCCAGATGCAAACCCATTGTACTTAGTTACAGCAACAGCTGCATCTATTAGCCCTCTGTATACTGCCTCTTAAGGACAGCAGCCCCGGAGGGGTGAAACTATGTGTGTTGGCAGGCCTCAGTCTCACCCACCCCCACACCAGCAAAGAAGACCAAACCAAGAAAAGTTCCTGGTCAAGACAATGCCAGATAACCTCCATTCACTAGATTATTTTAAACCGTACCCAGGGACAGCTGGGGGTAAAAGGGACAGACTTGTGACTTGCAGAATCTCTTTGCAGAACAACTAGATTAAGAGCAGGCATCAGGGAAGAAGCAGCATGTCTTTCCTCCACACTGATAGCCTTTGAGGCAGCTTTCCTCCTGAGCTCTGTCCGTCATAGCAGACACCAAAGAAATGGGAATCTCTCCCCAGAGCTCTGATCAGACAGCCTCTGACCAGGGAGTGGGTCTCACAGAGGTGCAGATCTGTGATGAGCTCCCAGTTTATTCAAGGTTTTATGTTTCACTCTCTGGAATCCCACAGTTTAGCAAAGTCAGGACCAAACATCTGATGTATTACCTCTCTAAACTTTATTACCCTGTGAAGAAAGAAGGCTTGTGGCCCTCATTTCATAGGTGAATAAACTAAAGCCCAGGAGAAATATTTATCCAAGGTCACAGTTCAAGTAAATGGCTAAAAGCCTAAAGGTAAGGAGGCCATGTGACCTCTCCTAAGCTTGCTGCTTGGTGCATCGTTGTAGACATCATAGGATCCCATTCTGGAGAAACTGACAACATCACACTGTATCTCTGCTGCCTTTCATCCTGGGCCATATGTTCAGAACTGGTGCTCCACACCCATTTCTGACCATTGGGCTTCAGGAGGATCCTCAAGGAGGGTTTCAGAGGGTACTAGTTTGTCACTTAAAGTACCCAAATTTGGATAACTTGGTTTTTGTTAAAATGGAAATTGAATTCTTTTTTTCTAAAAATGAGAACAATCATGTTATTGATGAACTGAGCCTAATTCCATCTTAACACTGGTAGCCCTCTCTCAATAAATTCATAAAAAGTTCATTTTTGTTTACTATAAAATACTAGGATTTCTATTTGGCCTGATCATACTCTGAGGGTTAAACTTGTTTGAAATCCCGGCCTGTGCTCTGAATTCATGCATGCCTGGATCTCCTTGACCAGATAACAACCCTCCTTAAGACCTTAGTGGCCCCTCTTAAATTCTGGATATCCCTGACCAGATACAACCCTCCCTAAAACCTCAGTAGCTCCTCATAAATTCTAAGGTTAAAATCTAAATTTACTCCCTACCTTGAAATGTTAAGCCATGTAGATCATTAACCTGCTATCTGCCCTTGTATTAGGCTTGCCAGAACCCTATTAGCTCTAATGTTCCCAAGACATCTGACTTTATAACTTTTTGTACTATAAAAACCTCCTTGTGCTTAGACCAGCTACTGTACTCTGGCCCAGCCTCTGGGTGAGGCAATTGCTGATCAGCTCTCTTGTGTACACAATATAAGCTTGCTTTAATTTGTTTTAAAATTGGAGTTAGTGGTCTTTTCTTTGTATTATGGGTTCACCATTACAACTCTCCAGAAGAGATGTTAGTGTATTTTCCAAGTTAGCAAATATAACAAAGACTAAATGAAGAGATGATCTCCCTGCCTCTAAGGGGTTGGTGCTGCTCTCAGGTGAGGGCTGTGGATGTTACTGAAGTCCTGGCTCAAGGCCTGGCTCCAGGGCAATCCCAACAGACCTGTCCAAGCCATTCACCACAAAAGTGATAGTGAAGTGAAGCTGGAAAGCAGTTTATTCTTAGTATGGCTGTACTAGGAAGCCAGCATTTAGCTGTCTTCAGGATATCAACAGTAGCTCTGGGTATAGATAGGGGAAAAACAAAGGCAAGAGTGGAGGGTCTTTACCCAGCCAGCAGTCTCTGTCACGGGCAGTTTCAATTTCTGTCACAAGAAGTTTATCCACTAGATCTGTGATTCTGGAACTTTTGATAAACTGAGGGAAGAAATAACTCAGAAAACACCAGGAAAGAGAGGAAGGAAATGTGAAAAGGGAGAAAAAAGAAAAGAAAAAGTCAAAGAGACAGACAGGCCAGAGAGACAAAATGGAGTTAGTGAGGTCAATGACTGGGTCCTTTGTGGGACAACTTTCTGTGAGGCCTCCAGACCCAGGATCCTCCTTCACTCCACCAAGGTAGAGTGTGCTATTATTTTGGAAAACAATGTTTCTAGAAGGACTAACATGGTAAGAAAAATGAGAAACATGAGGAAGTGTAACAATCGTTGAAGTGAAAAAGTAGAGTAGATATGGGATGTACAGTACACTCACACTTTTGTTAAATACACCTTTATTATCTGTGACTAAACAGGAAATCCTGCCAAATCCTAATAATTTCTCTCAGATATGAACTAACAGGTAATTTTCTTTTCTTTTTTTTTGTTTTCCTAAAGTTAAATAACTTTTTTGTACAACTAAGATTTCTTTTATAAGCAGAATAATATTACTTGAAATTTTGTAGTCATTCAAGTTCTTCTCCAATAGGAATTCAACTACATGGATAACTGAAATGTCATTATGACTGAAGAGCCAACTAGATATATCAGGCCAGTACATGGAGGTCAAGAAGTAAAACAAAAATTACAGTTTCCACTGAGAAGGTCTTTGGCATCTACATAGATTATAGAGAAAGACTTTATTTGATACTTACTCTTTAACACTGAGAAAGACATGTCACCTCTCACATATTCAATTTTCTTGTCTTTAAAATACCTGTCATGTTCTGTTGGCACTGGACTAGGTGTTCATCACCTCATTTGCTTCCCATAATACAATTTTGGTTGATACTACCAATACCCACAGGAGGAACGATGAAATTAAGCATTAAAATTATTAACTAATCTGTCCAATACCACCGAGCTAATGAGCAACAGGCTAGAAATGCAATCCAAGACTATGGTGTCAAGAGTGTTGCTTCACTGCTGTGCTAAAGGAAGATGTGACCGACCTCAAAGAGTTCCAATAAGAATTAAATAAAAACGTATGTTCAAATCATCTAGAATAGTTTCACGGTCTGGGGCACTGAACCAGATCCTCCCACATAAAATATTGGGGATTGGGAAACTCAATTAGAAATTGCAGTGTAGTCTATTCAAAAGGCAAAGCTCACAATATTCTTCTGAGGTGTATTTTGCAATTACAGAGCAGAATCTATATAGATATCCATGGTCTATCTTGCTTCTTACTATGAGAACTCAGTGCATTGCAATACTGTGAGATTGAGTGGAGGTATATTGTCACAAGCCATTCATGGGCTGTGTGTGGAGTGTCGCATATTGCAGCCAGTGAGAGAATAGGTCTGGCATTGTGAACTGCCAGTGGCACCCCCAATAGACTGCCAGATTCAGATGAACTTCTCCCTCAGCTCTGAAAAGATCCCACACAGCATTGGAGATGGAGTGATCGGCTAAGATGCCAATCAACCTGCTGACTGCAAGACATCACGAAACAAGACTCCACCCTTGAATCCTTACCCCTACCTTTGATGTACCCCCTTAAATGAACCACTGGAGCCATTTTCTATTTGTCTAGTTCCAGCTTCTGTGTGGAATGGACTTATCAGGGGCTCCAACTTCTTTGAAAATATCTTTTGACTTCTTGTCTTTTGTTCTTCACTAATTGTTCCAGATTTTAATTTCTCAGGTGGAAGAAGAATCCCTCAATTAGATGCTGGCCCTCTCCACATAGCATATAACATGAAAGGTGTCTACAACACTGTGTTCCCTATAATAGCTTATTATTCTCCATCAGTAACTTGTTCTTTTTTTTTCTTTTCTTTAACTAGGGATTGAATTCAGGGGTGTGCAACCACTGAGCCATATCCCCAACATTTTTTATTTAGAGACAAGGTCTTGCTAAGTTGTTGAGGCTGACTTTGAACTTGTAATCCTCCTGCCTTAGTCCCCCAAGTCCCTCAGATTACAGACATGCACCACTGTGCCAGTGAAGCCAGGTTTAAATATAGGTAGTTAGTATAGTTAGGTAAATTGGGTCTAACATTGAGTATGATAAAGAAAATGGAGACCATATCAAGAATGGAGTCAAGGAAACCAGAACAACACCTGGGGAAATTGAAATATTAATGTCCCCAAGGCCTGGAACCCATCCTAAAAACCACCCCAGGCCTTTCCTGCCCAGATTGCTCCTCTCTGCCCCATAAATCCACCAATCTCCCATCTTTTTGCCTTCCACCTGCATTCTATCACTGCAGGATAGAGGGAAACAAAGGACAGGAATGTGGGAGGACTAAAAGAAGGCCCTAGATATAAAAATGGAAGACCTTCCCTTCCCATGGATTTCACCTTTCAGGTCCCCCTCTTCCTCCTAGAGGAAGTCTCTTCTGCTATCTTTTAATAAAGCCTCCCACTTTCCACTCTACATTTGCCTCTGCGTGTTTCTCTAGTGTTATACTTCAGCATTCAGGGAATGAAGGACTCCTCACTGGAAAACAGCAGTAACACCTGGCCATCAATGACTCTTGTTCCCACTTCTCAAGATACCTCTTTAGTACAGTAAATAATAGAATAATAAACACAATTTCACTTCACAGAGAAAAACCACCTACCTTGTATAATATGTAAAGCTTAATTTCCACAGTATCCAACTGCTCTGAAGCCCAAATCACCTCATATATTGCATCTGTTATTTCAAGTCAGTTAATTTCATGTCTGGAAGGGCAATAGATCAAAAACTAGCCAGCACTCCTGAATGCTTTCTGGCTGAATCCTTTCTGATTACTGCTATGAGAAATTCCCTGGCTTTCGTTCAGCAAAGCCCTGTTGCCAGTAGGCTTCACCACCATTTAACCCATGAACACTAAGGGCAGCTAGGTCAGCAAAAATCACAGAATATTTTGTCTGGACACCAGGTGGCAGTGCTTCAGTTAAGAACTGTTCCTTTTCTCCACACAGGGAGGGTGCTAAAACCTGATTCTCAAAGAAGGAAGATTTATTTAGATAAAGATTTCACAAAGTAGTGACAATTGAGTAATAACATAGAGGAAGTACAGAGGTACACCATATGGATATTTCAAGGGCTAGCATTGCAGACAGAGAGTAAAGGCAAAGGGCAAAGGTACTGATATGGAGACATGCCTGGGAAGTTTCAGGAGTAATCTAGTCCCTTGTACCTTCCAGCACACTGTCATAAAGGAGACTGGCTAATGGACACAGCACTGCTAACTGGTTAGTTGATGACTGTTTTAACCTATTATCCCTTGGGGAATTTGTATATGGTTTGTCATCTTTTTTTTTTTTTTTTTTTTTTCCTAGTTCGCTTGAGCTCCTTTTGCAATCAGTAATGTCACCATCACTGAGACATCCAGCCATCCTGCTCTGGGGCTATTACTTCTCCATAGGCAAAACCTCATTCTTTAGAGACCTCTAGGACACTACACCCTGGATGACAAGAAAAGTTAGAGATGCTCTTCAAAATAAGGAAAAGTTAGGTCTTGTCTCCCAAATATTAAAAATAAAAATAATAAAACCTATGGCATAGGGTGTTGATGTGTAAATTAGATAAGGATTCTGAAATGTAATACAGTGCCTCATGTATGGTAAGCCCAATTAACACCAACATTGTTTTTTCATAGTAAAACCTGCCTTTCCTTCATTGCCCAAGTCTGTGATTTGCTAATGTTTTTTCTTCTTTCCACATGTTGGAAACATCTGGCAACCTTCCCCTGGAGGTTGTCATTATATTTCCCTAAATTGTTGGGGCCATGTCCTCCTGACTACACTAATATACTTAGGATGCTGAAAGAACACAGATGAACACTCAAATGGACTTTTATTTAATTTCCCCAATGAATAATGATACTAAGTGCTTTTGTGTGTTTATTAGATATTGATGATCATATTTCTACAATGGCTAAGTATTTGCCATTTTTATTGTCTCTTTTCTTATTGGTTTTAAGAACATCCTGCATTTTAGTTATTTTCCAGAAATATGCATTGCAGAGCAGGCACCATGCTATGCATCTATGGTCCCTCAAGCTCAGGAGTTCAGGGCCAGCATGGCAACATAGTGAAAACCTGCTTCAAACCAGGAAAAGTAAGATGTATCACAAAAAAAGTAAGATGTATTTCAAGTCAGTCAGTTTCACATCTGGAAGGGCAATAGATCAAAAACTAGTCAGCCCTCCTGAATGCTCTGGCTGAATCCTCTCTGATTACTGCTATGAGAAATTCCCTGGCTTTGGTTGAGCAAAGCCCTGTTTCCAGTAGGCTTCACCTGTGAATGGACTTTCTACTTTATTTATTTAATTAAGTGAATGGACTTTCTACTTTCTTTATTTAATTCAGTAAACTAGCAGGTTACAAGATCAACATACATAAATGAGTCGCTTTACCATACTCTAATCATGAATCTACTGAAAAAGAAATTAGGAAAACTATCCCATTCACAAGAACCTCAATAAAATACTTGGAACTTGATCTAACAATGGAGTTGAAGGACCTCTACAATGAAAACTATAGAACACTGAAGAAAGAAAATGAAGAAGACCTCAGAAGATGGAAAGAAACCCCATGTTCTTAGACAGAGTCACTATTGTCAAAAAGGCCATATTACCAAAAGCATTATATGTATTCAATGAAATTCCCATAAAATACGAATGGCATTCTTCACAGAACTAGAAAAAAAAGAGTTTAAAATACAAGAATAATTATAAGAGACTCAGAATAGCTAAGAATACTGAGCAAAAAAGAACAGTACTGAAAGCATCACAATGCCAGACTATATTATACTACATTATACATTATACTACATTATACTACAGAGCTCTAGTAACAAAACATTATACTACAGAGGTATAGTAGCAAAACAGCATGGTATTGGCACCAAAACAGATTACAAATACCAGTGAATAGAATAGAAGACAAACAAGTGAATAGAAAAGAAGACAAAGAGACAAACTCACATAGGTACAGTCACCTGATACTTGACAAAAGTGCCAAAAACACATATTGGAGAAAAGACAGCCATTTTACCAAATCATGCTGGGAAAACTGGACATCTGTATGTAAAGAATGAAACTTGATCTCTGTCTCTCTCCCTGCTGGTAAATGGGTGGAACTGGAGAACATCAGGCTAAGTGAAATAAGCCAGACCTCGGAAGTCAAAGGTCAAAAGTTTTTTTTCTGATCTGAGGAAACTAGACCAAAATAAGGACAAGAAAAGAAAAAGAAGGGAAAGGAAATCTCATGAAAATAGAACGGATATCAGTGAAATACATGAAGGGGACTTAGGGAGAAGGAGGAGAGATGGGAAAAGGAAATAACTGTGGAATGAATCTGACCTGACCTTCCTATGTACGTATATGAACATGCCACAGTGAATCTCACCTTTATATGTATCCTCAAGGCACTATTTTAATAAAGAAAAATATAAATAAATAGAAGAAACATCAGTTAGAATAAAGGAAAAGTAACAGAGAGAGGGAGGAGTACAGGGAAAAGAGATTTACTGGGCAATGAATAAGAGCAAATTATATTCCATGCTTGTATAATTATGTCCAAGTGAACTCTAATATTATGTATAACTAAAATTTTAAAATTGAAAAAAAGTGTAATTTTTTTTGACAGAGTCTAGCTAAGTTTTTCAGTCTGGACTTGAACTTGCAATTTTTTTGCCCTAGCCTCCCAAATAGCTAAAAGGCACAGACATATGCTGGCATGGGCTGCTGTGCCCCAGTTTAAGAGCAATTTCTTTAAAAAAATTAAAACATATTTTATGTTCATATGAAGCTAATTTAAATGTTTTACTTATCTTTCTTTAGTTACTTTAAAAATGCTTTTCTGAAGAATCAATGTTGAATTTATTGCTTCAAATGAGAAGTCAGGCATTATTCATAATGTTGTTTCTCAGAATATACTGTACAAATTTCATCTGCCTTTTTGGCAAGATTTTAGTGTTGTCATTTTCCTCTTAACTGGGTACCCCACATGTGAATTTGCCTTCATTCTTTTTTCAAAACCAGAGTAGTGGACTTACAGAATTTCTTATTCAACTTTCTGACCTCACACATAACATTGTTTCTGACTGAGGTAGGTCAAGTGTGACAATGGGTGGACATGCTTGCTGGTTATGGACAGAGATTATGGAATGGTTAACAGAATAGATAGTTGTAAAACCAGCTTCAATCACATGACCATTTGTGGAAACAAAGACTATAATAGTTATGAAACATTTTTGTTTTAACATGACTTTATTCTGATATATGTTAAGCATGGTTTACTCTCCTCCCATTTTTCTTCATGTACTAGCCTAACATGTACTAATGAGAGTTAATCCTATATCTCTTTATATCTAGTAGTTAAGCTACAGGACATTAGTGGAAGAGTATGATTGAGAGAAAAGGGGAATAACTATCACTCTGAGATGGATAAATGTACTTTGAATCCTTAGTGGAGAGGGTTAGCATGCTTTTGGTTGAGTGAGAAGTGGTGGCATCATATAATCTGGAGGAATGATTTTTTCATTGTCTATTTAAACAGTAAGTGTTGTTAAAGAAGCTCCATATTGATGCCAAGTTCACAAGGGGCTGCTATGGCAGCTTTGTATTGTTTCAGCTAAACTACATGCAAATATTTTCCCATTACTTGCTTCCCAATATTGTTCTGGTTTAGCATTGTCCACAAAAGAAATGCATGAGACTGGAAGGTGGGCAGCAGCCCTTCCCTACAGGCACTGCAGGTTTGGAGCATTAGCCACTGAGGCAGCTGAAACATGTGCTGTGATCTGCCAGCTCATCTTACTGTGGATTCACAGCTGCTTCACTTCCCACCACACCTCCCCCTGCAGCTCCTCTTTGACCTGTAGTGTGATGGCAAATGAATTGCTTCACCTTAAAGTCATAGACCAAATAAGACTGAAGGAGTTAAGGGACAGATAGGTTTAGTTTGTTCTTGTACCTTCCTATTGTCTTCAGGGGTTCCACAATATCCTTATGTAATGCCAGATTTGTGGGACCCCAATAGACCTCCAGGAGCTGTATGCGATGCACTCACACAAGAGTCTTTATTGCAAGCTCGAGCCTCGACTCACAACCATTCCCATTGCAGCAGTCCTAGGGAGTGGGTCCCAGTCCTTTGTTCAGTGAGGATTTATAGTTTTTTGAGGGGATACTCTGCATCAACATCACACAGCAAATCATTTCACACCGTGGGAAAGTCAAACAACAACTCTTAACATTGATTAGCACATTCACTGGTGGGAACAAGTTGGGTAAAGGTGATTGGTTAGTACAAGAGGAGGATTCCTTTGAACTGATTGGCTTAAGCCACAAGGGGAGTTCATGCTGAACTACATGGTTTCCTAACATGTTATCAACCACCATAAACTACTGGTGGGGTCTTCTGGCATCCCAGTTATTTCCCTTGTCTCATGCTGATTGGTGGTTCCTAGGGGGTTGCTATGGATCCTCACCTAGCCTAACTGAGTCTGGGGCACCTGGTACCACAGATCTCTTCCGTTATTTACAGACAAACAACTCAGCAGGGTGGATATGTGCCTAGGAGTGTTCTGTGGGTTTTTCCAAGGACAAGGGCCACGCCCCCTTCCTTGGACAGGCTTTGCTCTGAGGTAGGACTGGTTACTCAAAAATGGAGTCACATCAGTTTCTCACTTACAAGTCATAGTTCATCCAAGTTCATGTCCTCTTCCATTTTTCCTTCCTAAATCTAATCTAGCAGACCTTTGATAAACTCGGGCTCATTGACAGTTGCAAAGACAACAGCTTGGTAGAAACTCTACCATCAGTGCCAGATATTGGCTGAGATTTAATCCTTAATAAGTAGTCTCTTTTTTCTCTATCACCCATTGTGGTTATTCTTCTCTGAATATGATACTGCTGGTTACCAGTGATGAGTCCTGCTCCCTCACATGTTAAAGTATAACATTAGAGAAGCATGCTGAGGCAAGCATATAAAGCAGGATTTATTTAAGAAGGGGTAATGTAGAATTCTCCCAGGAGGGAGAAGGGGGCCATAACTGGTATCCTAGGATCCCAAGAAGTGAGAGTGTTTGCCTTTTTGTATGTCCTAGGCTTCCTTTGTTCTCTTGCTCCCTTGCCCCTTCTCTCTCCTTCATGCTCATGTGACTAGGCCCAGAAAATGCTCAGTTGAATGGCCAAAAGGTGGGAAACAGGTGGGCTGGAGGGGCCATGGAGTAGTCAACCAGGCAGAAAGGAGACCCAGGGCAAATTAAGTAGCAACTTTTACAACTCCATTTTCAGAAGGACAATTCCTGGGACATGTTACCTTAGCAAAAGGATGGAACAGGGGCACATTTTGATAAGGGTAGAGGAAGGGTTCTGAAGGAATTAACATTTCAATCCCTCCATTCTCAGGATTTAACCCTTGCCTAAAAACCTACTGGCTTCCATTGTACTTAACTAACACAAAGCTAAGGGGAAAGGGCTAAGAAAATTATTTTCATTTCTATTCCAAATAAGTAGATCAAGATTTGTGCTGTGGGACCCAGATCCACCCACAGTGGCCTGTGTGGCTTCCAGGCTCACAGTAGGTCCAGTCCACCCCCTTCCCCAGTGGGGCAGACACCTGTCAGAGCCTAGCCTCTGGCACAGGACCACCCTTCAACCAGCAGACCATCCCAGGGAGGTCAAGCCCAGCAGCCCAGACCCACCCACACCGACTTGAGCAGGACCCAGATCCAGGATGCAGTAGCATACATTGAGGTTCACCAGCAGGGTCTAGAAACCCATCATCAAGGTGAGGTACAGACAATCTGCACAGGTATTACAAGAATATAGGAAGAAACTGTAATATATCAGATCCACACTGCAAGAAAGGAAGACAAATAGACAACACAAAAAAAAGGGAGGAAAGTGCCCCAAACAAATAAGGACACTATAATAAACAGAACCCATGGACAGCAAAGTTGATGAAGTATCAGAGAAAGTTTCCACAAGGCTCATAATTAAAATGATCTGTGAATTAAAGAATGACCTAAATGAGAAAATACAGGAAAAATTACTTACTCTAACAATGAGATAAGAGAGCAAATACAAGTAGCAAAAGATTACTTCAAGAGAGAAATAGGTACTCTGAAAAAAAAAGTCAGAAATCCTTGAAATGAAGGATACAATAAATCAAATTAAAAATCTCAATAGAAATCATAGCAAACAGATTAGATCACTTGGAAGAAATAATGTCAGATAATGAATACAAAGTATACAATCTGGAAAATAAAGTTGATCACACAGTGAAGATAGTAAGAAACCATGAACAGAACATCCACGAATTATGGGAAGCATCAAAAGACCAAATCTAAGATTATTGGGATAGAGGAAGCCACAGAGTTTTAAACCAAAATAATGAAACCTCTTCAATGAGATAGTATCAGAAAATTTCCCAAGCATGAAGAATGAATTGGAAAACCAAATACAAGAGGCTTACAGGACACCAAATGTACAAAATTACAACAGATCTACACCAAGGCACATTATAATGAAAATGCCAAGCGATAGAATCTTACAAGTCACAAGAGAGAGGAATCAGATCACATATAGGGGGAGACCAATTCATATCTCAGCAGATTTTTCAACCTAGACTCTCAAGGCCAGGAGATCTGGGAACAATATATACCAAGCTCTGAAAGAAAATGGATGCCAACCAAGAATCTTATATCCAGCAAAACTAAGCTTTAGATTTGATGATGTAATAAAAACCTTCTATGATAAACAAAAGTTAAAAGAATTTACAACTAGAAAGCCTGCACTACAGAACATCCTCAGCAAAATATTCCAAGAAGAGGAAATGAGAAACAATAATGAAAGTCAGCAATGGAGAAACTAGACTAAAGGAAAATATAATCAGAGGAGAAAGCAAATCATGTTAAATACCAAAAATAAACAAAAATGGCTGGGAATACAAATCAAGTCTCAATAATAATCCTGAATGTTAATGACCTAAACTCACCAATCAAAAGACATAGACTAGCAGATTGGATCAAAAAAATAATCCAACAATATGCTGCCTCCAAGAAACTCATCTCATATGAAAAGAGATCCACAGAATGAAGATGAAGGGTTGGGAAAAATCATTCCACTTATATGGAATGCAGAAGCAATCAGGGGTTTCCATTCTCATATCAAATAAAGTAGACTTCAAACTAAAGTCAATCAAAAAGGATAAAGAAGAACACTACATACTGTTCAAGGGAATGATACACAAACAAAAATTAACAATTATAAATATATATGCCTCAAACAATGGAGCATCTATACCATCAAACAAACTCTTCTCAAGTTCTAGAGTCAAATAGACCACAACACAATAATTTTTGGGAACTTTAACACACCACTTACATCACTAGATAGATCTTCCCCTTCCCCCAAAAAAAGCTTAAAAAAGAAACTATAGAACTCAATAATATGATCAGTAACTTAGACTTAACTGAAATATATAGAATATTTCATCCTTCAATGAGAGAATACACTTTCTACTCAGCAGCACATGGATCCTTCTCTAAAATAGACCATATACTATGCCACAAAGCAACTCTTAACAAATCTAAAAAAGTAGAGATACTACTCTGCATTCTATCAGATCCTAATGAAATGAAATTATCATTATTATTATTATTACATCATTAACACATAAATTCATTTTAATGAATTATGGCAAAATCATCATTTTAAATGAAGAAAAATTAAAGGCATTCCCTCTAAAAACTGGAGCAAGACAGGGATGCCCTCTTTCACCACTTCTGTTGAACATAGTTCTTGAAACACTGGGGAGAGCAATTAGACAGATGAAAGAAATTAAAGGGATACACATAGGAAAAGAAGAACTCAAATTGTCACTATTTGCTGATGATATGATTCTACACCTATAAGACCCTAAAATTTCCACTAGAAAACTTCTAGAACTAGTAAATGAATTCAGCAAAGGAGAAGGATATAGAATCAACACCCATAAATCAAAGGCATTTCTGTATATCAGAGATAAATCCTTAGAAATGGAATGAGGAAAACTACCCCATTTAAAATAGCCTAAAAATTAAAATAAAATACTTGGGAATCAACTTAATAAAAGAGGTGAAACATCTATATAAGGAAAATTACAGAACCCTAAAGAAAAAAATCAAAGAAGACCTTAGAAGATGGAAAGATCTACCTTGCTCTTGGATAGGCAGAATTAATATTATCAAAATGACCATACTTCCAAAATCACTATACAGTTTTAATGCAATTCCAATAAAAATTCCAATTATATCCCTCATAGAAATAGAAAAGGCAATCATAAAATTCATCTGGAAGAATAAGAGACCCAGAATAGCTAAATCAATCCTTAGCAGGAAGAGTGAAGCAGGTGGCATCATTATACCAGACTTTAAACTATACTACTACAGAGCAATAGTTACAAAAACAGCATGGTATTGGCACCAAAACAGACTGGTAGACCAATGGGATAGAATAGAGGACACAGACACTAACCCACAAAATTAAAATTATTTTATATTAGATAAAGGTGCCAGGAACATGCAATGGAGAAAATATGATCTCTTCAACAAATGGTGCTAGGAAAACTGGAAATCCATATGTAACAAAATGAGATTAAACCCCTATTTCTCACCATGCAAAAAACTCAACTCAAAATGGATCAAGAACTTAGAAATACAATGAGAGATCCTGCATCTAATAGGAAAAAAAAAAAAAAAAAACAGGGCCTAATGTCCATCACACGGGAATAGGCCCCAACTTCCTTAATAAAACTCCTTTGGCAGAAGAATTAAAATCAAGAATCAATAAATGTGATAGACTCAAACTAAAAGTTTTTTTTTTTTTTTCTCAACAAAAGAAACAGTCTGTGAGGTAAATAGAGAGCCTACATCTTGGTAGCAAATCTTATTACTCACATATCAGATGAGCACTAATCTCTAGGGTATATAAAGAATTCATAAAGCTAGGCATCAAAAAAAAAAAAACCCAATCAATAAGTGGGCCAAGGACCTGAACAGACACTTCTAAGAAGATGATATATCAAACAACAAATATATGAAAAAATTTTCAACATCACTAGCAATTAGAGAAATGCAAATCAAAACCTCTCTAAGATTTTATCTCACTCCAGTGAGAATGGCAGCTATTATGAAGACAACAATAAGTGTTGTCGAGGATGTGGAGAAAAAGTTACACTCATACATTGCTGGTGGGACTGCAAATTAGTGCAGCCAATATGGAAAGCAGTATGGAGATTTCATGGAAAATCAGGAATGGAACCACCATATGACCCAGCTATCCTCTCTTCTTGGACTATACCCAAAGGACTTGAAAACAGCATACTACAGGAACACAGCCACAACAATGTTTATAGCAGCACATTTCACAATAATAGTTAAACTATGGAACCAACCTAGATGCCTTCAATAGATGAATGGATTAAAAAAATGTGGCATATATACACAATGGAATATTACTCAGCAATAAAAGAGAATAAAAGCATGCCATTTGCAGGTAAATGCAAAGTTAGAGAAGATAATGCTAAGTAAATTTAGCCAATAGCAAAAAAACAAATGCCGAATGTGAATGTTTTCTTCGATATAAGAAGGCTGCTTCATAGTGGAATTGGGAGAGGAAGCATGGGATGAATAGATGAATTCTAGGTAGGGCTGAAGTGTTGGAGAGTAATGGAGGGGACATGGGGTTATAAATCATGATGGATTGTGATGATCATTATTACCCAAAGTACATGAATGAAGACTCAAATTGGTGTGAATAATTTTGTATACAACCAGAGATGTAAAAAATTGTGCTCTTAAAAACAACTAATTGTTTCTCTATATCCATAACCTATACAAATGCTTGGGTATAAAATAAATGCTCAGTAAATATGTTTAATTAATAAAACATGTTAAGGCCTTTGACATTTGTATTTTAGAATAATAATGTATAATAAATGCTTTAGTGCTTTTTCCAACAACAACAACAACAAAGATGTGTGCTGTGAACATCTTTAAGTGAAGCTATCATTTTAAACTATGATGGGGCAAGATATTTCAAATTTAGACAGCTTTAAGCATTTTCTGTTTGATCTATTTTAAGCCAAACATTGAAGACTGAGAATGTTTTAGAAGAAAGTTGCTGCAGAGACCTCTTTCCAAATGAGATAGAAGCAGTTATTAGTTAGAATTGAATCTTCTGATCTAAACCACAGAGTAGGCAGCCACAGTCACTACCTTCTTGTCTGGGCTCTGCAGGTGCATCTCAGCTGGCTTCTGCAGCAGGGCCCCATCTCCTTATAGAGCTCCTGAGTTTTTGTTCAGCTTTTACTATCAATTCAAACACTGTGGGTTCCCTCAGAGCACATAAATACTTTGCTGAGTCTTCCCGCTGTAAGGGTGAAATGGTAAGGCTGATGTATTTATCTGCTCTCCTGAACTGGACAGAATAGCGACCTTCTCTTCTATTTGCACCAGAAGAGCTCTGATGAATAAGGAGCATCATCTTTCCACTGGGAAGTTCTTTGTACCAAAATAAATCGTATGCACTCCAACTTGTTTCATAAGAACATTCCAGGGTGACTGCTCCTCCTTCCTGACCAGATGTGGCTGGCGGGACTTGAGTCACTTTCTGGGCCACACTGAATCCTGTGGGAACAATCAGAAAACAGGGCTGAGCCTCTGATGTAGTGAATAAAATATTATAAACATTAGACTAATTTAGGACACAAAACCAAAACAAACTGGAGCCATAGATTGCTTTCCTACATTCCCCGTTTCCTCCTTGAGGCCACATGGAGCACCATATGCCCGTGTGCAGTCCTTTCCTCCTTAACATCCTTAGCCATGTTTGAACCAAACATACTGGAGTAGAAGTAGATAAAGGCCATGGACACCCACAGCAGGTGGGAGAGCGGCATGTGGCTCATATCCCTCTGCACAGAAGTGGTGATTTCTGCCTCAGACCAAGATTTCAGTGCCTGAGAGCCTGGCAGTGTACATATGTACTTCCTGGGTTCCCATGCTACACCCCCAATAGGAAACGGGGGTTCTTACATTTATAGACCACAAGGTCTGTGCACAGATGTGAGAAAAAGTGTGGTTCACCCCAAACTGTTACTTTGCCTACTTCTCTTTCCCTGGTAACTAAGTTAGACAGAAGTGACACAGGGAGCATGAGAAAAGTCATTAGTGTTGAGGGTTAGAGCTGAGGGAGCTGCAGACGGAACTGGTTTACACACACTGATGTTATTCAGTGGAATAATTTGGAGTATCCATTTAAAGTAGAATTTATTATGAGTCATAGAGTCTCTTTGTAATCTATTTATGGGTCACAAATTTAACACATATTTACTTTTCTCCATTCAGAACCTAATGAAATTTAAAAGAAGAAAATCCTCCTGGGAATTTGTCTTTCTCCATGAAAGGCAACGTTAATCAAAATAGTTACATAATCACTTTCTTCTTCCTTACTGAGTTCTGGAGCCTATTTAAATTTTAAAATTAATAAAGATACATCTAAGTCAATGATAAAAGTGTTGAACTACTATGTAAAGACCACCGACTCCAATTTTAAATCAAATTAAAGCAAGTTTATATTGTGTACACAAGAGAGCTGGCCAGCGACTGTCTCACCTGAAAGCCAGGCCAGAGAACAGCATCTGTTCTAAGTGCAGGGAAGTTTTTATGGTACAAAAAGTTACAAAGGCCAGTGTCTTGGGAACTTAAGCTAATAGGGTTCTGGCATTCATAATACAAGGTCAGATAGCAGGTTAGTGACCACATGGCTTAATATTTCAAGTTATGGAGTAAATTGAGATTCCAACATCAGAATTTATGAGGGGCAGCTGAGGTTTTAGGGAGGGTTATTATCTGGTCAGGGGGAGCCAGAATTTATGAGTGTCCACTAAGGTTTTAGGGAGGGTTGTTATCTGGTAAAGGAGAGCCAGGCCTGGGAGAGTTCAGAGCACAGTCAGGAAGTTCAAATAAGTTTAACACTCAGAGTATGGTCAGGCCAACTAGAAGTCTTATAGTCAAACAGAAATGTATTTTATACATTTTATAGTAAAACAGAAATGAACTTTTTATAACTTTGTGATGAGATTGCTTTCAATCTTAGAATGAAATTAGGCTGGAGTTCTCAAAAGTTCAATCCTTTGACTTTTAGCAGCTCTTCAGTTGATTATGTTTTTGTAAAAGTACAACAGGAATGAAATATCATTTTTTTTTAAATAAGATGTTGAATTTTATTTACTAGATTTTAAGAGGATGAGAACATTTAATCCTGCTGCCACCACAAAAGGAATCACACTTATTAGATCATATTTTAAAGAACTATTTTTATACCACACATTCTATCCCATTGATCTGAATAATTCAACCTCACTTGCTAAATGGTGTCTATTTTTCTATATTTTTATTTGTAAAATAACATCTTCATAAGCATGCCAAGTCTTTCTGTGACACAAAGCTATAATCTAATCCTGCAGAATGTGTGATTGACTGCAATGATTTAGGGGCCTGTCAACACCACAGAACTTGGTGACTGAATTTCTGCATGCTGCTATATGATGGTGTGGAACATAGCTGTTGATCTTTCTTTTGGTCCCATTGTTTTACTGGGTGAGTGAATATAAAGAGACCAAAAGACAATTGATGAAGATAGTTGCAGATATGTTCTCTAAAACAGCTCCAGTTACTTGATACAGATCAATTTGTGGTGCAGGGAAGCATTTACAATAAATTGAGCTATACTTCTCTGTCTCATTTCTCTCTAGGTGCTCATAGGCAACTGGTTTGCAATTTTACAGCATTTTTCCTGAAGCAGATGGACACTGGGATGCCCACTGCAGAAAGGAGAGCAGCATGACTGCAGAATTACCCTCCATTGACCTGTTCCTGCTCTGTGCTGCTGGCAGTTGCAGGTGCAGGGTCTTAGCAGCAAGCGGCAACTGTCTCTGAAATGTGGTTTCCAGGAGGGTCTTGTTTGGATGGGCTAACACTTCAATTCCAAAATTTGTCCCATCCTTGACACTTTCTTTTGATGTAATTGACAGATAATATTTGGTAAAGTATAAAGCTTAATATTTAAGGAAGCATTTGAAGAAGAGTGATCATTTAAAAATCTCCAACATTAGTTAATTAGCCTGAGATCTCAGGGGCTTGTCTGAAACAAAGTATGAATTCTGACTGTGACTGCAAGTATTCTCTCAGGTTTTGATTGATCTCTTGCCTCCTGTCAGATCCTGCAGTGAAACATGCTCACCACTCCTTGGTTTTCTTACATAATCCCTCACTGCCTGTCCCTCCCACTCACCCAAACCATGGGACTGAAACCTTTACAGAAGCACAGCATCTGCTCAGACAAAAGAGATCCAAACAGGTTCCTGAGTTCTGAAATCTCTCCAGTGACAGAAGTGACAATGGCAGCAGAAGTCCAGTCATATTATTTATAATGTAACTCTGTGCTTAGTTTAATTAGAAGTACTGGAAGGGAGCAGTGGTGGACCCCTGAATCCCAACATGCAGCCACATTGTTTCCAAGTGCACAGCTGTCTGTGGTCTGCAACAATCCTGCTACTCTTGTTAAAGAGTTTTCAGGAAGACAAAACCTCTCCCAAAATTCCTTTTCATCTGTGAAACATTCAAAATTGATAATTGTATAAATTTTGTCCAAAACAAAATTTTTCCTTCTTTAGACATTGAATTGAGTAAAGATTCTTCTCCACTTTATGGTGAAAATTCATCTGGAGAAGAAGTTTCTGTTAACTCCTAAATTCCAAAAATTTAGTTTTGTTTGATTGCCCCATAAAGAAACCCAAATGGAAACACTTGAGATATTCTATGGAAATCGGTCCTCAGACTCTCCCTGGTTCCTTAACAAAATTCCCAAACCCACATACCACATGAAGGCACAGAATGAATAGTAAGGTTCCCAGATCATCTCAAATCTCCCACATTTTACATCCTTGAAAATGCCTCAGCTCTAATGCTGACCACAAATTCCAAAACATTGCACCCTGTTTTAGTCTTGTACATTTCAAAACATTGAAAGCTACTCCAATCATATGCAAAATCTATTCCAAATTAATTATCCAACTTTTAGAACTCCTAGAAAAGAATGTAAAACACACTGTGAGTCATGGGAGTTTACATACAATGTCTATGGCACATCTCTTATTGGTAAGAGCCAATTGATTTGGTTTTTCTTTTTCATTTTTCTCTTTCTGTGTATTGAAAAACTGTGCACTGTGGACTGGTCAGGGAGCTTCTGGCTTCTGTGTTTCAGGTGGACCAGTCTTCATGTTTTGTTTTGTTTTGAGACAGGCTCTCACTTTGTTGACCTGGCTGGCCTTGGAGCCCTGGACCTGAGATCTTCCTGCCTAAGCCTCCATAGTGGCTGGAACTACAGGGGCACTCCACCCCACCAGCTGAATACCCTTTAATTCATCAACTCATTAAAATAATTTTTTCTCGAAAGAAATATTGTTGATATGTGTGTAGCCTAATGAGAATACATCTTGCAAAAAAAATAGTTAATAAGGATTCCCTTCTCCATTTGGTGGGCAGATGGAGATCATAAAAACTGTAGTTGTTGCTCTCCACTTAAAATGTTTTTTTAATTTTATTTCATAAGTCCCACAAGCAAAAGTATAGAAAATTATGTAATGGACTCCTTTTCATCCAGAATATGAATAAACACACAGTAAATTTTGTTATGTTTTCTCTCTCTGTCTTCATTTTTCTCAAGCATTACAGACAGAGCTAAAGGAGTGTCTTCTTTTCCTTCTTCTCTTCCAAAGAAGTAGTCACAATTGGAAAGGTTCCCTACAGGTCCTTTCACATTTTACTCTTACAACTAATTTTGAGGTTTCCCCTAAATAGTTCTATGCGCTATATAACATTCTGACATTTGCTTTTTATATTCAACACCATATTTTTAAGATTCATCTTATGAAACTATGCGTGAAACCACTTCTTTGCTTGAAATAGCTGTGTATTTGCATTGTATGAGTAAACTACCCTTGTCCATCCCATGATTGATTGATTTTTACTGTTATTTTTAAATACTTCTGTATTATTGTAAATATCTCCTTTCACATATATGAATTTCTTTAATGTAATTGGAATAGCAGGATTTTTAGATTTGTACCTTTTTAACTAGTTGAGGCTAGTTGTTTTCATAAATGGCTGCATAAACTGTTCTTCATGTGGTTGTTTTTCTTCTCTGAAAAAGTAGAACTGCCCCATCTTCCCATATGCTTGACAACTTGATCAGACTTTGATTTTGTTTATCTGATACAAATAACACAGCAATTTCTTTTTTTTCACCTTAATATTTTTTGGTAAATACTATGGAAGTGAATGTCTTACATGTCACAAACATTTCTCTTTCCACTTCTTTGAACTGCCTTTTATAATTTTTTTTCTATTTTGGATTTTTTTTTAATTTATTTACAGCAGTTCCTTTTCTAAGCTTAATTCCTACTATTGAAAGGATACTTTCTAAATCCACGAAAAGTCAAAGGACCACACCACACACCGGAATCTCATGCAAGAGATTTATTGTCAGTAGCATGGAGCAAACCTACAAGGCTGTCCCTCCAAGGAGAGCAGCAGCCTTTCAGCATTCAGAGCACCTTTATAGACCACAAGAGGAATTTCATAAGCATGCTTAGGGGTTGCATCATGGGCTGGGATGAGGTCAACCTTTTAGCAAGCACATTCAGAATCGAAGCCTGGAAGTCTCTAGATAAAATGGTTCCTAAATTGAAACCTGAGATCCCTGAATAACATGGCTTCCAAATCAAAACTTAGGAGTTCCTAGATAAAAATGGCTCCCCACCTAAATGACAGACCTGATGCCAATATTGATCTGATGCCAATAACTATTATCTGGGTTATGTGGTTGGCAAATATATAAAAGAATGTTTCTTATTTTCAATTTTGTGGTAGGGCACACATGCAGGTTAAGAAATTAGATTTTCTTATAAATTTTCTGGGTTGTTATTTCTAATTTTCAAATGACTTTGATAAGTATAAATCTCCTTAGTTTTATAAATTACTCTTCTCTTCCTTTTGGAAATATGTATTTTTTTTTCATCAAAGTTGTTTTCTTTTCCTAAGAGCTTTAAATTTTTTATTGGCGCAAATTGTTTGTAACTTTCTCTTAATAAATTTTAACTTCTACTTCATACAGTTCTGATTTTCAGTATTTCATATCACTCTTTTTATTAATTTTCCCCCTTCCTATAAGAATCTACTGTCAACTTGGTGGCACAACACAAATTTATTCTCTTAGCACAAAGGGATACATATCCCAAGCAAGTTTTATTAGGCTAAAATAAAGGAATAATTCAATATTTGCCTTTCCAGCTTTAGAGGCTCTCTTCATTTCCACATTCATTATAGAGTTTTTGTTGTTGTTGTTACTCTATTATCTGTCTCTCTCTTATAAGGATCGCTGTGATTAGTCTGGATCTACTGGGTAATCTAGGACAATCTCTCCATCTCAAGATCTTTGAGTTAATCACTCCTGCAAATTCCTTTTTTCCATATACTATTTTATTGAATTGTGTCCCTCCAAATCATATTTAAGTCCTACTTTTGAATACTAATGAATATCATCTGATTTGAAAATAATATTTTTTGCAGATGTAATTAGATTCAATGAGGTCATGCTGAAATAAACTGGATTGCCAGTAATATATGATTAATGCCCTTATTAAAAAAATAATGTCATGTGAAGAAGCAGGGACTCACACAGAAGGAAAATGATGGGAGGAAACCCAGAAAGAATATGAGCATCTACAAGCCTGAGACTATCAGAGCTAGCAGACATGCTGGAACAGATCTTCCTTAGAGCCTTCTAGGGGCATAGACTTGCTTGCACCTTGATTTCACATGTCTGGCCTCCAGCACTGTGAGACAATGAATTTCTATTGTTTTAACTCCCCCAATCTGTGGCACTTTGTTATGACAGCCCTAGAAATCTAATATACACCATGTAAGGCTACAAATTCACACACTTTGGACATTGTGATATGGGCAGCTTAGGTGCCATTATTCAGCCTATCACATTGCCCAAATACTTTCTGTTTTCCATTATCAACATTATCAAGTTATTTTTTATTTCTTCAAAAATAATTAGCATTGAATTTCTCCTTCTTTTGCTTTGCTTTTGTTCCCTGTTTGATTAATATTTGTACATTTTATTATTTATTGAAGTATGGATTATACTTTAAAAAAAATGACTGGTAAGTATCAAATTACAGGAGACTTGAAAACTACAAACAACCTTGAAAACCACACTCCTGTCAAGAAATAGAACATTTCCTTCCTTTATTCCATCAAGATCACTTGTGTCTAAACAACTCCTGCTCCATAAATATGACTATTTTCTGCTTGGTTTCTCCATGAATTGTTTTGCTTATTCTAGAATTTGACATAAATAGAATCAAATAGTTTGGACCATTTTATGAGTGGCAATTTTGCTAGGCATAATGTGATTGAGATTTATTTGTATATAATTATGTATATTAATCATTCAGTCCATTTTATAGCTGATTAATATTACATTAATATATACAGCACAACTGATTAAATCTTTTCTTTGTGGGCATTTTCTCTATTGATTGCTATTATAAACAAAGCTGCTATGAACATTTTTAAACAAGTATTTCATGAACACAAGTTTTCTCCTTTAAGAAAATGCCTGTAAGTGGCATCCTTGGGTAATAATAGATGTATCTTTGCTATTTTTGCTTTTGTAAGAATTTGCTGAAATGATTGCCCAGTTTACATTCTCACCAGCAATGTAGAAGAATCTAATTTTTTCACATACTTGTGTTGGATTTTGAAATCTCTTTAGACTCACTCAGAAGGTGCAAAAACAATGCGCAGTGATATTATTCACCCATCTTTCTCCACTAATAATACATTATTTAATCATAGCTATGCACCATTATCCTTATGTACTATTATGAAAACAAGGAAATTGATATTGACACAATATTATTCATAAAAATTTAAATCTGATTCTGACTCTTCATTTTTTCTACTATTCCATGAAACTTTTTCACAGCTATAGTTCTTTGTAACCACCCTCCAATCATGACCCAGAACTGATTCATCAGTCCAAATACACTCTCCATGCATACCCTCCCCCCACACAAACTATGACTATTCTGCCATTATCTACATCCCCATATTTTTTCCAATTAAAAATTTTATATAAGTCAAATCATGCATTACATCTTTATGTTTAATTACTTTTTGAGATTATCTCTTCACTCTGTATAATGCTCATGAGTCTCATCCAGATTTTTAGTGTATCAATGGTCCATTCTTTATCCTTGATAAATAGTTTTCTACCATATGGGTGTAGCACAATATATGTATCCATTCATCCAATGAAGCATACCCATTTTTAGATCCATTATTTGTTACGTGTATCATTAGTTTAACCCATTTTTACTGTGTGGTATTTCATAGAAATTCATAGAATTTATTTATAGAAATACACAACAATTCATAACTCCAGATAATGAGCATTTTGTTGTTTCCATTATGGGAATGTGGGTTATTATGGATAAGACTACCTTAAACAAAAATCCTTGTGTAGATATTTATTTTAATTTCTCATGGGCATATATATGGGAATAGAATTTCTGTCCATATAATAAATCATTTTATAAAAAAGTGCCAAAAGACTCTCCAGTATGGTCAGACCAACTTGCATTCTACCAGAAATGTATAAAAGAGCCACATGACCTAGAACTGCTTAAATAATGATGACCATCCCAAATACTTTATTATGAATAAATTTTTGCAGGTTGGTTACTCATTAAGTTTATTTTATTTACTCTAACAACCACCCTTCCATGCACCTGCACTAGTGAATCCATACATTTACTCCATCACCTATCTGTGCAAATGAAAGCCAGTCTGTGTTTCTGTCAGTCTAAGCCCTACAGCAGGGCTTTGCTTGAGCCTCAGCTGCAGGTTTGAGTTCAGGCTGCAGGTGCCTGGAGAGCACTGTGCTCCTGCTGCACAGAAGTAGGTGGCTGAGTCTCCAGGTTGAGAGTTCTTGATGTGCAAGGAGATATGTTTAGCACTTTTGTTGAAGAAAACTGTGAATCTTCCAAATTCTTCTTTTATCCTGACTGAACGTATGGCTACCAATAATGCTGGGCCTTTACCAGGGAACTGCTGGTACCATGGGAAGTAGTCAAATAAACTGTTCTCATAAACACAATCCAGCACTGAAATCCCTCCTTCCTGGACAGTCAGAGATTGAGGACTTTGCTTCACTTGCTGCTGGTCACTTTTTCCCTTCTGTTGGCCACTCACCCCTGCTTGGAAAGATGACAAAAAGTCATTAGGCCAACAAATTAATATTTCCCTCTTAAATCTCCTACCTGCAAGATTTGTCTGTGTCCCAATTTTCCATTTCCCCATATTAATCACATGAGCTGGGGCTTTTCCTCCACAACTCACAGGTGAGGTGAAGGCCAAGAATTAAAAGTGATGCTCCCAGGATCTTGTCCATTCCTCCAGGAGCCACAGCCCAGTGAGAACCCAGCTGGTCTTCTAGTCTCCCCAGACAGCTGAGCTTCACTCTAAGTTTGTGAGCACTGCAATTCTAACAGGCTCCACCTTTATACAAGTAAGTTTGCTGAAACCTTTCTGACAAGGAAGCACTTCCTGTTTTGTCCAAATTTAGAATTGTTGAAAACACATTTAGGGGGAATCAAAAATCCCCTCCTTACACATGGATAAGGATCAGTTTAAAATTTCTCTCTGCTAATCCCCTTCTACCTTTACTTCATTTCTCCTGGAATATTAAAAATCATACTCTATGACAGTTGGGTACATTAGTAGAAATCATTGTATATGACAATAGTGGAAGAGAACAAATCCCCTGAAGCCACAAGATTAGCAAGAATAGAGGAATTTCATTTTTAGTACAAATATTAATAACAGTTTTGAGGGACACAATGGGCATAATACTCCCTTGCAAGCTAAGAGCATGGATCAGAACACACAGAATAAATAGTCCCTTTCTCCTCAGGGAACTTCAATGTGCCTATATTTTACATGACCCTAGAAAATGATAGAAGATAATTAAATAAATGTCAATTTCTTTGTATTATAAAATGTGGATGAGGGAAATTAAATATTTCTAAGAATATACCTGAAGTAAGAAACTAGGAAATACTGGGATTATCACTGCTGGAAGAATTCTGATCTTGAGATAGACAAGAGAACTTGGAAAACTTCCTAACTTCAGAAGATATGAGGCCATGGTTGCCACCCAATAATTCAGTGTTTTGGGTAACTCTCATTCTGAGTTTGAATAAGCATTTAATGCTTTATTCACACTTTATTCTCATGGATAAATTATGAGCCTATGAAGAATCAATTTGACCTTAGAGTCAGAAACTGAGAATAAATTCTAAAGTAATCCAAAACATAGGGATGGGCTATATTATAAGTAATAGAAGTTTAAAAATTAAGGTAGCTATTGTTATTACTAAATCAAAGAGTATATTTTGCTGTATCTATATTTTATGTCCTCTCAAATCTAACCAAAGAGAAATATTATCACAGTGCAATAGGAGACAATGGTCCACATTCCTCAATCTGTCTATTCCCATTTCATTCTAATATCCTAGAATTTTGTGTTGCTTATGTAAGTTTTGTTGTTTTCTTTGTTATCTACTCACATGTTTATTTATTTGGACATGTATTCAACGTAGAATAGTACCCTCTTCTCTATAGGAGATGTTTTAAGATCTCCTGTTCATTCATGAAACAACAAATAATACTGAACTCTTTCTACTATTTTTTTCCTAAACTTATATACCTATAATGAACTTTCCTCTTTCCCCAAAAAGGAAGCACTTCATGGCTTTTCCTTGGCTTATCCAAATTGCCAGAACCACTACTCTTGCACTCCAGAATACTTGTTAAATAAAATAAGGATTACTTGAACAGGAGCACTGTGATAATGAATGCTCATTCTGATAACAGAGATGCTAGTAACTGACAAATGGGCAGGTAGCATATGCAGCATGAATGTGCTGACAAAGGGCTGGATTCATGTCTTGGGCGGGAAGGAGCAGGATGGGAGGAGATTTAGTCATGCTATTCAGAATGTTGGCAATTTAAACTTATGAATTGCATATATCTTAATTTCCCACTTAATAGTCTGACCTCATTTACCTATAGGAACCTGGAAGACTGGGATTGAAATTGAGGATAAGAAGGGACTGCTAAATATTTATTTGCGAATCTAGTAAATACCTACAAATGAATAGTACTTGCATCTCAGTCATGAAAGACATGGTTCCAATCTTCAGTTGGTCAGTCCCAATAGTCAAGGAGAGCAAAGTAAAACCCACCAAAGAGACATGTGTGTCTAGACAAAATGACACAGGAAAGAATGAGGAAGTCTACTTCTGGACCCAGTCAGAGAAGGGTCTTGACAGAGGAGGGGCTTGGACTGGGTCTTAAACCATGATTGGATTTCCTAATAAAAAGACTAGATTATTGGCGGCGGTTGTGGCTCAGTGGTAGAGTGCTTGCCTAGCATGCTTGGGGCACTGAGTTCGATCCTTGGCACCAAAATAAAGATATTGTGTCCACCTACAACTTTTAAATAAATAATTAAAAAAGACTAGATTATGGAATTCTACACATAGGTTAACTCAGTGTGTCAGGAGATTAGACCGTGTAGGAAGGAGAACATTATAAGCTTTCATTAGAAGTGTTAATATGGCTCTGACCTTGAAGGACATCATGTTCCTTCAAAGAAGTGTTCCCTTCCAAAGTCAATTTCAACCCTGTGAGACCAGGACAATAGATACTATTTAGGTAGATGGATAGATAAACAAACAGATACATGTTTGATGTCCAAATATATTGAAGCAGAGTAGGAGATAATTTACTAGATTTTTAAAGAATGAGCACTCCCTACTTATTAAATATGTGTAAGAGAGATAAACATTAATCTTTTATTTTTAATTTTTAGTTATTGATCGACCGTGTTTTTATTCATTTATTTATATGTGGTGCTGAGAAACAAGCCTCACACATGTGAGGCCCATGCTCTATCACTGAGCCACAATTCCAGCCCAAC
This sequence comes from Marmota flaviventris, assembly GCF_047511675.1. Lineage (NCBI taxonomy): Eukaryota > Metazoa > Chordata > Mammalia > Rodentia > Sciuridae > Marmota > Marmota flaviventris. The sequence goes on along the minus strand of NC_092499.1, from coordinate 34,894,251 downwards.
ATTAATTTTCACTAAAGCAGCATTGCCCCTTTGTGGCCATATGTGGATATAACACTGTACAATTTCCTATAGCTTCTTCAAATTTGGGGTTCAACCAAATAAATAAATAACTCATTAAATAAATGGGAAAATGAGCTAGACAGACACTTCTCAAAGAAGAAGTACAAGTGGCCAAAGATTATATGAAAAGATGGGCAGCATTTTAACCATCACAGAAATGCAAATCAACACTATGCTGAGATTCCATCTCATTCCAGTCAGAATGGCCATCTTCAAGCATACAAATATCAATGAAGGCTGGCAAGAAGGTATGGGGAAATGAACATTTATATGCTGTTGAGAGGAATGTAAATTAGTTCAGCCACAATGGAAATTAGCATGGAGGCTCCTCAAAAGCAAAATGGAGCTATCATATGATCCAACTACATCAATCTTCAGTATCTATCCAAAAAGTTAAAGAGCATACTTTAGAGATGCATACATTCCTATGTTTATTGAAACACAATTCACAATATCCAAATTATGGAACCAGACTAGGGGGTTGTCAATAAATGGACAGATAGAGAAAATTTGGAATGTATACACACAAAATGAAGTTTTATTCAGTCATAAAGAATGGAATTTTGCCGTTTGTAAGAAAATGGATGGAACTGTAGAGCATCCTGTAAAGCCAAATAATCCAGACTTAGAAAGATAAGTGTTGTATTTTTTTTTTCATATATGGAAGCTAGAGAGAAACATAGGATTAAAAAGATCTCATGAAAATAAAAGAGAGTCCATTAGGGCTGAGGAAGGGGATCAGAGGAAAGGAGGAGGGAAATGGCAAGGGGAAGTACTGGGGAGTAAAAGTGATCAAATTGTATTCTGTTTATATACAAATACACTGCAGTGAAATCCACCATTCTGTATAGTTGTGCACCAAAATTAAATGTGCAGCAAAATTATTTTTAAAGGTTGTGTCCAGCAACCCATGGATCAATCAGAGCACTGAAGTACATCTGAATCCTCCTGTTGCAGCCATGATTTCTTCTAATGGAAGGAGATTTTGCCTTTGATGAAGTCAGCTAGAAACATTTGGTGCCCCCCATTGAAGTGTATCACAGACGGTTCAGAAGGAGTTGGTTGGGATGTTGGATATATCAGGAAAGCATAGGGCTACTGAAATATGAAATTTGCACCACACCTGCCCTGAGGTCTCCTCAGAAGCACATATTGGTCCTCAGGTAGAGTCATTGCATAGGCCCTTTTCCCTCCTATAATATTAATGTCATATCAGAATGAGCCCTTCACACTGAAAGGATCATGTCCCTAAATATATTCTAATTTAGATAATTGTTTTACACCTTTGTGGATACTTCATTTAGTCATCTGTTTTTAACTAGCAATGCTGTGTGTGGTATCTTATTGTGGTATCCCCTTGTATCTTCCTGATGACTTATGATGTTGAATAGAGGTCAACAACCCTTTGCCATAGACAACCATATCATTTTCAAATTTGAAGGCTATTGATTCTCTGGTTCAACTACTTAGCTCTGCCACTGCAGGATGAAAGCAGTTATTGACAGTATATAAACAAATAGCATTGCTTTGTTCCAATAAAATTTCATAAAAATAGTGAATTTGGCTCATGGTTCATATTTTGTAGAGTAACTTTTCATGTGCTTGTTGGTCATTCATATATCTTCTTTTATTAAGAGTCTGTTCAAACGTTTTGCCCATTTTAAAACTTAGATCTTTGTACTATTTTATTGAGTTGAAAGAGCTCTTTACATTTTCTATATAAAAATCCTTTGAATAATACATATTTTTAAAAGTTGCTATTAATTACTGCCTTGTCTATTTGGTTTATAAAAATATGTTCAAGACATCTGTCTAGAAAAGTTTAAAGAAATACTGACACAAAGTAAAGAAAGCTTAATAATTAGAAAGATCTATCATATTATGAATTGGAAACCTCAGTAGCTTTAGGTTCTCCCAAATCCTATAACAAATTCAATGCAATTTCACTCAAAATTCCAGTAGAGTTTTTGTAGAAACTGATAAACTGAGTTCATAATTTATATGGAAATGCAAACTTGCTTGAATAACCATAACAGTTTTGAAAGGAAGAGGAAATGTACAAGGATCCGCAGTGTTCTTCAGAGATGGTAGTGGACTTAGTTTTCCATTCTGTTTTGTCCCTGATGGAATGCAAAACAGGTTGATAAGGCCTCCTCCAGGATTTTGGTGAAACCACTGCATGTTGATCATAGAGGTAGAAAATTGCACAGAGTGCTGCTGTGAGTTTCTCCCTGTGGAACTGGCTTCCTCCTGGAAGATCAAGGCTGGAGGACTCTGATCTATCTACCCATGTCCCTCTCACAACTGATTAAAAACAAGGAAACAGACACAGGTGATGGTTACTGCATCATCTACAAAGCCCTGAAAATACCCCATCAATTATGAAAATGATAGAAAGTTTGCAAGATTTTGAGCTCCTTTTCCTCCCTCTCCTCCATATGCTGCAGCTGCGGAAATCCTTGATTTCCTCAAAATCAAGGCAGCCCAACTCAAAGCAAAGATGGATGCACAAAAGCCCCAACAGAGCACCCAGCAGCCTCTTCATGACCTCACTTAGTGTCTAAGACCCGTGTATCCACCAGACCCTGGGGAGATGAATGTCAGGATTTGACTCTGAAAGGGTTCCTGCTCCTGCAACCAACTAATTCCACCTACAAACCCTGCTCAGACCCAGAAACAGCAAGTCCCTTTATAGCCCCTCTGTGCCTGGAGACCCTGTGCCAGCCTAACCCTGGCTGAGAATCTGGGTGGAGCCAGGTGGACTGAGGGGGGCAGGAGCAGGTCATTATATTACTTGAGGGACAATTTCTGATATGCCTGGAATTGTAAGGAGGGTGCAGGGACCTACATGAGGAAGGAGAGGGTCTCCCCCAAAGGAGAACTGCCTCCTCTGTGCAGTTAGATCCTGCAGAGTATTGTGAGACCGTCAGCACCTCTCTAGGGTAATTTTTCCTACTCAGGAGGGGATAAGTCACCTGAGAAAAATATAGTCTGAAGTAATTAGTGAAGAAATAAGAGACAAAGCCAGAATTAGTTTAAAAAGCAGAGCACCTGATAAATTCTTCCAGTCCTGGTAGGAGCTGGAATAAAGCAGTTAAAAAATGGCTCCGATACTTAACTTTATTTAATGGAGAGCATCAAAGGCAGGGATAAGGTTTCAGCAGATGGAACTTGCTTCATGGTGTCTTGCAGTCAACTGGTTGAATGGCATTTTGACAAGCCACACCCATCTCTTGAGAGGCTGTGTTGCTATGTGGCTGCAGCAGGTCATCCCATCTCCTGAGCTGTGCAGTATCTTTGGCAGAACTTGTTAGGAGTTCATATGTATTTGGCTCGTCTCACTAGTCAGAGTGCCGCTGTGAGTTCCCAGTACCAGACTTTCTCACTCAATGGCTTCCATTTTGATCTGGTCCACGCACCATTCAGCAATGGCTCTTGACAGGGGTGGATCACAGAACATCTGCATAGCTCAACCCAGAAAATAGGTGAGTATTCTGACTAAAGGATACTGACCTGTGAATTGATCTAGGTCAAAGTCATTCCAGTCACACAAAGAACTAAGAATATAAATGCTATCTAGTATATAATTAATGAGTCCTTATTATTGTCATATAAAAAAACGTGGACTGGGACTATTCTGGAACAACCAATATTTGTGGTATATTATTATAAGAAATGGCCATATAGTAGGAGAGAAGGATGGAGAAAGGTTGATCAGTAGCTACTAACTTACAGTTAGGAGCAAGTTGAGGTGTGACATTGCACTATAGGGTGACTGGATAACAGTAATTTAGTGTATATTTTTAAAAAGTTAGAGGAAAGGATTTAAAAGTTCTCCCAGTAAAGACATGACAAAGGTCTAGCTTCCATATTTTCCTTTTCTTTGTACTTTCTCTCTCTTCTCAGTACTGGAAGGGAACAGAAGGAATATTAAAGAAAAATGATATCAAATAGTTTTTAAACAATTTTGAGCCTATACAATAAAGTTTGAATTTTACTATGGTATGTTAAAAAAGCAATAAAATTTAAAATCAGAAGTAAAAACAAAGTGTGTTTCTATTCTTTGGAATTCTCCATTTCCTTTTTTCCTTTACATGACTTTCTGTATGATTTGGGAATGTTTTGTGACAAATACAATTAATAATGGAGATTAAAGTTATGATAACAATGTATTTATATATTTGCATTATAGTTGTAAGTTTTGAGGACTTCCATCAAGGAAAAGTCTCCTGATATAAAAGTCACTGGTCCTGTTTTAGAAGGCAGAATTAATACTTGAAAGGCGTATAAAACATAGTCAGCAAAAAGCAGGTTTCTTATGATGATATAGTTTGTCCTCAGACACCCTCATTCTCCCCTCTTTATTATTTATTAATCCTTATTGCCATTCTCAGAGAATCCTTATATCATTCATAAAATATTAAAAACTAGATCTCACAAGGGAGTGCCTCAATTTAAGAAGAGCCTGTGTCAAAATATTTAAGAATGCTCTAGACCTGGAGAATGCAAAATGAACAAGTCAGTAACTTCCTTAATAGTATTTGTGATGTCTTGGGAGAGACAAACATCTCCCTAAATTCAATAAAGGCCTAAATGATACCATAACAAACATGTGCTTTAAACAATGTGTCTTGTCAGGAGCAGCAAGACAGGAACAGGAATGTTACTTCAAGCTTCTATTACAAAACTCAATAAAAAGGTGTGGTGCTGAATGCCTTCTGTGGAGGTGACAAAATTGCAGTTACAAAAATAGAGATGATGATGTCTGAAAAGTGATCCTTTGTTTAAGGACAAGAAACACACAAGATGAGCAAGGATGTAGACAGTGCCATCCTTAGACTCTGGCAAGAGGGCCCCTGCCCAGAGCCCCATATTTTAAAGGACCAGCCAAAAAAACCACACTCAGAAAATGTACCAAAGAACAGAAGATGTCTCTGCCACTCACATACAGACACAATCTGTAAACTTACACAACCTCTGTACTCATACCTTCAGGCTCAAGGAAAATACTCCTTCACATAACAGACCCTTGTCTTTGAAAGTGCATTTGAGTAGCAGGAAATTTGGGGGGCTGTGCTGCTGCTAATGTAGAAGGGGCACCTTGATTTGGAATTTGGTGGAACTTTAGGGAAGAGAAAGAAAAATTTGTGAGCTAGCCCAACCTTCCCTCTCAGATGATGTGGGTACAACTTACATTCTTGCATAATTGTTTTTTATTACTATTTCCCACTATGGGTAAGGATGCATTTTCTTATCTCTTGTCATCTTTACTCAACTGTGCTCCTGAAGAGTGCTAATGAAAACACAATATTCACAATAGTTGCTTATGATGCTAGAAAGTTTTGCCCATTACACAATATTATTTTAATTATACATATTTGTACATTGAACCTGGATAATGATACTGATTATTTACTTCTGCAATTATATAGACATTAAGAATGAGAACGATGAGTAATTGCCCTTTTATCAAAAATATAATTTTTTAAAATTTAAAATAAAATTTTAGTTTCATTTAAATACATTTTATTTCAAATATGAGTTTTTAAGTATTATGTGCACTTTGCTTGTCATCTTTAATAGATTTTTAAATTTTTTTTAAAATTTTTAGTTGAACATGGACACAGTACCTTTGTTTTAGTTATTTATTTATTTTATGTGGTTCTGAGTATTAAACCCAGTGCCTCACATGTGCAAGGCAAGAGCTCCACAACTGAGCCAAAGCCTCAGCCCCATTTTTTAAAAAATGTTTTGAAAGAAAATTGTTTTAGAAAAGTTTACATGAAAATATTTACTTTGTTTGCTTGCACAAGCTAAACTAATTTAAGAATAATCTCAGGGGCCAGGGATGTAGCTCAGGGGTAGAGTGCCTTCCCAGCATGCAAGAGGTCCAGATTCAATCCCCAGCACCTAATCATCATCATCATCATCATCATATCATCTCCTGTAGATGGAGTTGCAGACAAAGGGAATGGAAATGAGATAGCTTCTATTTTCACTGAAGTAGAAAATGAAGTTATCTACAGACAATGAAGATGAGATGAACTATTTAAAAAAAAAAGAAACACTGTAAGTACACACTACAGGCATGGTGGGGAATAGTGCAGGAAGTAACTTAAGCAGAATAAGGAATTACTAATTGTCCTTGGCTACTCAAAAGGTATTAGAGAAACTGAATTGGAAGGAAAGAAAATAGGCTAGTTCGTAGCTCAGTGGTACAACATGTGCTTGGCATATGTGAGACCCTGGGTTTTATCCACTGCACCAAAAAAATAAAAATAAAATAAATTACAAAATCCCCACAAGATATAAGAAAAAAGATAAAGTGTTGGGGAGCTGGGAAAAAGGAGAGGATGGTTCTGTTAAAGAAAGTGCAGGCCATTCATAAAAAAACAACCTGAAGCTTCCACCTGGGACTTCTGAAGGTCTTTGTGTTTGATTAGGAATGCCTGTTCCTAGGACCAGTGCAAAAAGAAGATCTTTTTCTTCCTACTATATTGTCTTTGGAATGGTGGCCTTATACATTTCCTTTAATGTCCATTTCCATGAACTTACCCAGCTTCAAATGAACTTACTCACTTCACTTGAGTGAGTGAGCTGAAATCTTTTGAAAAAGACTCATTAGAGGAATTTAGCCAATTGAAATCAAGATACTGAATAAAATAATCTCTAGATAATGCAGTTTAGGGGGAAAAAAAAACCAGTTGTTCTGGGTTTCTTGATGGCTTGAGAGAAGATATTAATGCTGAAGGCAAACCTCTGATTTGTCCCACACTAATCCAACTGCAGGCTTTCCAGCAAGCTATCAAATGACGTGCCAGAAAGTAACCAGTTTTTGAGAATCCTATAGCCTAATGTCCTGGAGAATCTTGACTCTCTAAGAATGCTGCCATTCAGAAATCAGGATCCTTCCTTTGCAAAGTGGCAAACACACACTGAGATCTCTTCAGGAACCAAACACTTCCTAAGATTCTACTTTCTCTTTACTGTTGCCTTCAGAGAACAGGCCAAATTCCTGAAATAATTGAGCCTGGGACCCTGCTTCTTTAATTTGCATGTTTCTGGTGGTTTGTGTTCAACTCTGCACAATGGGACTCAGGACATAGAAATACTCAGCAGCGCTGCTCCAATGATCTCAGGGTTTCCTCTGTTGGAAGGAGTTTGCATTCTTCTCAAATTCAGCCTCAAAACAAGCCCATTTCCTGACTGGTACTTAGGGAGAGGCTGGAGGCCAGGACATGCTTGGCATGGGCCAGTAGGGATACAGCTTAGAAGATGAGTAGTTGTGCCTTGGCTCAGAGAGGCTCCTGCAAGAGGGCCTGACTGGACTCTGCATCCTCCTGCAACATCAGTACTGTGCTCAGCTAACACAAGAATTCCTATTCAGTCAAACCAGGCAGTGTTCCATCCACTGACAAGGCAGTAGAGCAGAATGACATTTCCTCAGGACCAGGGGCACCTTCAGCACAGCAGGGATGCACCCCAAGATTATACATGGCAATAGGTGAGGAAGCAGCAGGCTTCTTCCTGGGTGATTCCTGATAAATAGAATCAGATGACTGGGGACTTGGACTCAGGGGGCTCTGAAGTTAGGGAAGAATGACAGGGGATTCAGATTTCTACTTCGGAATATTGAAGGGACTGTTAGGAAAAGACACTCTCATGAGAAATCTGCCTGCCTCTGGCCTCTAAGATTCTTTATATGTAGTGGTCTAAAAAAATGTTTGAGCAGAGTTCTTCCTTAAAATGTAGGGAAGGAAGGTGTTTTGAGTTTATTCCAATCTACAGGAAAACCAGTTCCTGTTGAGGCAACAGCATCCTCCAGGGGCCAAATAGAAAGCTAAGAGATTTACTGGTTTTATGAACTTTCCACACCTCCTTCCAATCCTCCCAGGGTTGAATTTCAATGCTTTATGATAGGGTACAGAAGAGTATTTATCCTTACAAAAGGATTAAAAAGCAACTTACTAGTCTTTTTTAAAAAGTACTAAACTATGAATTGATAATGGCATGAAAGAATTTTTTAGAGTGAAAAAATAAAATAACAAGAAATATTTTAAATTAATCTTTTGAAAAATAAAAGCCACAAACATCATAGAATTCAGAAAATTATGTAATATTTGAGTACTTATTATCTTGATGTTATTATATAACAGTTTTTGTTCCTTCCCTTTTTGATGCCATTTTATTTGTTTTATTTTTGTTTTTCAGTGCTGGGGATAGAATTCATACTTCTTAATTGGCTCTCCATGTGACCATACATTTGTGATATTTTCTTTTTTTTCTAACTTGTGAATAAATTTTATTTTTGCAATCAAATTATAACTGCAACCATATAGACTTATTCAGATTTTTGTAACATTTAATTTACAGTTTTGTCAATCCATTTAAAGCTGCAATTTAAACCTAACCTTTGTAAGGAAAAGAACAACAGAGAAGAAAGAATTATCCTATTGACCCTGGGAATCATTTCCTTTCCTTCCTTCCTTCCTTTCTTTCTTTCTTTCTTTCTTTCTTTCTTTCTTTCTTTCTTTCTTTCTTTCTTTCTTTCTTTTGATTTATTTATTTTTACGTGGTTCTGAGGATCAGACCCAGTGCCTCATACATGCAAGGCAAGTGCTCTACCACTGAACCACAATCCCAGCATATGTTGTTTATTTATTTATTTATTTTTATGTATTTCTTACATACATGACAATAGTGAAATGAGATAGGGAATAGGGGTGGGAGGGAAAGGGAGGGAGAAGGGGAATATCAAGGATGGTGGCAGGAGACGGTCATCATTATACAAAATACATGTTTGAAGATGTGAATTTGGTGTCAACATACCTTATATACAAACACAGATATGATAAATTGTGGTATAAAGGTGTATTAAGAATTGTAATTCAAAAAAACAATAAAAGAGCTCATGTATAATGGCGTGAACATGTTTTATATACAGAGTTACAAAAAATTGTGCTATGAATGGATAATTTGTGATATTTTCTATGGAGAGAAAGAAATTTAATGTGGTCATCTTTAACCCCACCATCGTCTTTCAGTTTTGTAATTTACATGACATTAAGATGGTGTCATGTAAATTTTTATAAATATGGTTAAACTGGGGCAAACGTCCATCAAGTTATAAGATTTCTTTGCTTATCAAGTTTTCATCAGCTATAACAAAAACTGTGAATACTCATTGAGCAGTTTATTGGGTGTGTATTAATTCCTCATTGCTGGGGATCAACACAAATCTAGGACCGACCATGAAACAGCATCCACTTATTGTCTTATAGTATCTAGCTCAAAAACCTAGGAGCAGCTAAGCTGGATTTCACAGGCTGCAGTCAGTCAGCTAAGCTCACAGTCTTGTCTGATGGCTGGGACTCTTCTTCCAAACTCACATGGTAGTTGGAAGAATTCATCCACTTACAGCTGCAGAACTCTTGGTGCTAGCTTCCTCTAGCAGGAGACTCTTCCACCTATCAGGAAGAGCCTGAGGACTATGTTAAAGAGCCCAGCTGATTAGATCAGGATCACCAAGTCTAAGCCCCTTTTGATGAACTCAAAGACAAATTGATTAGGGACTTCAGTTATACCTGCAAAATACCTTCACCCTTTCCATGAAATATAACCTAATCACAGGAGTGACAGCCATCATATTTCAGGTCCTGACAACACTCAAGGGGAGGAAATTGTGCTAGGTGTGTTTACCAGGGTGGAAAATCTTGAGTACCACCTTTGATTTCTGCTACCATAGTAGCTAATAGCCTTAGTTTATTGGTGTATTATGTGTGTTACATTACCCCCCCAAAAGGTAAATACTTTATTAATATTGTGAAATTAATTAATAACAACCTTATTAAATATGATTGGACAAACCCATTTTATGCCAAAAATACTAAGAAATCCAATTTATATAGAGGAAAATACAAAAAATTAGTGACCTTGGAACTAGTCTGAGATGCAGAATCTCAGGTCCTACCCACATTTTCTAAGTTGGAATCTGCATTTTAATGTGGTTTATATGCACATTAAAACTTGAGAAACATTTGTCAAGATGAGGCAACTTAGAAATATTTTTTAGATTTAATGATGTCATTGATGGCTTTTCAGAAAACAGATTTTAAGATGCATTATGGCCTCTAATTTAAAAGTTTATAGGCTGGGGGAATAGCTCAGTAGTTGTGTACATACCTAACATGCGTGAGGACTGGTTAGATCCCCAGTACCACAGAAAGACACAAACACACACGCACAGACACACACAAACACACACACACACACAGTTTTAAATAATATCCTCAGTTCCCTAACATAATACTCAAGATATCCTGGTTTCAATCAATAACCACTCACCATAGTAAGAACAAGGAAAATCTCAGCTTGAATGAGAAAGCTCAATCAACAGACACCACAGACATCAACACCTAACTGACTCAGATATTATAATTGCCTGACAAGGATTTTAAACAGGCATTTTTAAATGCTTCAACAAGCAATTACAAATTTAAATTTAAAAACAGAATGTCTCAGCAAAAAAATAGAATATATAAAGAGGAAAGGAATAAAATTTTTGGAAATATAATAATTGAAATAAAACACTAGGAAATGCGCTCAACAACAGGACGGATGGGTCAGAGAAAAGCATCAGTGAACCAGAACACATAACAACTGAAAATGCTCACCTGTGCACAGAGAGAAAACAGGCTGAGAAAAAAGCAATCAGAGCCTCAAATATCTGTAGGATTGGGATGAAAAGTCTAATATTTGTATTATCAGGATCCTCATAAGAAGAAGAAAAACGAAATAAGGCTGAATAAATACTCCATGAAAAAATGACAGAAAACCTCTAGTTTGGATATGAGGTGTTCCCCAGAAGCTCACATGTGAGACAATACAAGAATGTTTGGAGGAGAAATGACAAGTCCTAACCTAATCAGTGAATTAATCCCTAATGGGATTCACTGGAGGCAGGTGAGGTGTGACTGGAGGAAGTGACTCAAGAGTGTGGCTATGGGGTATATATTTTGCATCTGGAGGCTGGAGTCTCTCTCTCTGCTCTCTGATCACCATGTGAGCTACTTCCCTTTGTCATGCTCTTCTGCCTCATGTCAAGCCCAGAGAAATGGACCTAGCTGTCTATGGATTAAGACCTTTGAAACCCTGAGCCTCCAATAAACATTTCCTCCTCTACAAGTGTTCTGGTTGGGTCCCTAAGTCACAGCAGGGAAAAAGCTAACTAAAACAACTTCCAAATTTATAAAGAGTTATAAATATACTTCAAGGAGCTAAAAGCATTCTGATCAGAATATACCTAAAGAAATTCATGCCGTCATAAAAAATCTGAAAGCTTTTTAAAGAATAAAAAAATCTTAAAGGCAGCCAGAGAACAATGACATCTTACCCAAGAAAAAAACAATTCCAATGACAGTAGATTTCTCAACAAGAACTATGGAGGCCAGAAGGAAGTAGCCCAGTATTTTTTCAACTGCAGAAAGAAAACTGTCAATCAGAATGAAACATATATGAACTGATCTTTCAGGAATTAATATGAAATCAAGACATTCTCAGATGAAGGCAGACTAGGAAAATTTGTTGCCAACAGACTTATCCTCTGAGAATGTCTAAAGGTAGCTCTCTACTAAACACAAAGAAAATGATATAAATGTACCTTGGAATATCAGGAAAAAAGAAAGACACAATAAGCAAAATTATAAGTAAATATAATAGATTTTCCTTTTTCTCACATTTCCTAATTTATGTCTGAGAGATGAAGCAAAACTAAAACAGTATCTGATGAATATATATATATATATATATATATATATATATATATATATGTGTGTGTGTGTGTGTGTGTGTGTGAGTGTGTGTGTGTGTGTGTATTGGGGGACCATAATGGAAGATAAATGGAGGTAAAAGGAGACAGGGCCTTTATACTTCATTCAAACTGGTGACATGATGTCATAAGTATACCATGACACTTGGAGGTAATGTGATACATAAGGCAATCACTGAAGAAACCTATACAATAGATACATCCAAAATAGCATAGAAAACTAAAATAGAATTTTTTAAAAAGCCAAACAATGAGGAAATCAGGGAACAAAACTGGGGAAGCTGAGAAGTCAAGACTGAGGAGGTACAGTGTGGGCTCTGCACATGGCCATTGATTTTCCCTGTCACTTTACACTCCAAAAAACTCAGCTCTGCACCATCACCTTGTCCTCACAGGAGCTCTTAACAAAATCACAAATCATATCCATGATGCAAAATCCAGAGCACGTTTTCATACATGCCTCTGGTTTTTCTCTGACTGCCCTCTCTGCTCCTTCTCAACCCATCTTACTGGCTGATTTCCCTCTTTCTGATCTCAAAACATGATGTTACTTCACATTTTGATTCTAGATCATCTTCCTGTCTAATTTTATGTACTTTTCATAAGGAAATTTCTTCCCTCAAGGTTTTCAAAATATCCATAAGATCTTGATTTCCAAGTTTATATATACAGATGGGAACAGTATTCTGTGATATGAACCCATATAATCAATTGCCTTTTCATATACCCATTAATTTTGCACATGATATTGCAAAGTATATTCAAATATGAAACATATCAAAGTAGACCATTCAATTCTCCCTTTCACATCTTTACTTCCCCATGATACCTCCCACAGGAAATGATCTTTTGTCCACCAGCCTGCTTATCTCTTACCTCCTTGTTCTCTCTGCATGTCTAAGCTATCACCAAGTGCTGTCAAATTCAGCTCCAAAACCAAGCTTGAATCTACCCATTTCTATGTATTTGACACTTTCCTGCATAAGAGCAGTGGTTTCTCTAATCAAATAATCTATTCCCAGATAAAGAACTGAAGACAGATTTTTTTGATGAATGACAGTGTGGAAATGTTCTTTGAGCCAGGGAGACAATGTTTTCCTTAGGGTAAGGTTCCCCTTTAAACCCATCCCTGCTGACAGCCTCTGATGATTCCAGTCCACCACCCAGGTGATCATCGCTGGGGGAGGCCTGGTGTTGAGATCTGAGGGTTTTGTAGGGCTCCTGCAGGCACCTGCTTCACTGTGGACTCTCTCAGAGCGCAGAAATACACTGCCGAGTCCTGGAGCTCTAAGGCCGAGATGGTGAGGCTGATGGAGCTGACTGACTTCTGTAAGTTCAGGGAAAACTGACCCTCGGTCACCTTCTCTTCCCTGTAAGACTCCATATCAATGAGGAGGATCATTTCCCCACTTGGTGGTTGTTTGTACCAGAATAAATAATAACTAAAACTAGTAGCATTATATAAATAATTCAGGGTCACAGCCTCCTTCTCTAGCATAGAAATTGCAGCTTGGTCTTGTGTTACCTTCTGGGACATGCTGGATCCTGAGAGAGACCAAGACAGACATTAGACTGATTCTCCCTGTGGCATCGTCCAGGGGGTCTTGAGGATCTAGTGTAGGAGAGCTCTGATTCCCACACCCATCACTCTACTCTCCTAACCTCATCAGACAATAATACCCTGTCTCTGCCCCCACCCTCAGAGCCAGGTCCTGAGTCTGTGGCCACCCTCACCATTCTTACCAAGCCACATGGAGGCTATGACTGCCCTCAGCAGACAGGGTACCTGCATGTTGGAAGCTTCCTCTGTGAGCGAATGTGCTCTGCTCTGTCTCAAATCTAGGTCTGAAGGTCTGGCCTGTGTCTCAGAAAGCAGGTGCACAATGACTGAGTGCTTAGATGCTTCTGTGTCAGAACAGGAAATGCCACTTGGTTTCATTTTCCCTGAGCTCTGCCATGGCTTTTGACATGACCAGAGAATCTAACCTGCCTATTTGGTCTTACTGTAATTGAATGTAAAACAGTTACTTTTGGGCATGTACATGAGTCACTTTAAATTGAAGGCCATTGACAATTCAGACATTTGCTACATTCAGCCACTGCATCTAGTGTGGACTTGAAAGTTTTAGGAGAAATACATTTTATTATGGGTTGTGGTGACTACAGAAATAAAAGATGATCCATCTTTTCACATGCTGTAGGATTGTTTGTCTCCAGCAAAAAATCTATGATGAAATGTGTTCATCAATTTTTATTTCTGATGGGAAGATAAAATTATTCACTCTCTATTGTCATAACTTTCATCCTATACTGTAGTAAAGGATTCTAGGAAATTTACACTGGACTAAGTTATTTGTCTGTTTACTGATATTATAGCAAATTTCCTGAGTGTCAGCTTTAGTCCAGTTACACGTGCACAATGGTAATCAATAGTAAGTCTGTGCTAGGAAAAATCTGGCTTCCAGATTCTGCACCCTGCAGTCAAAATGAGAGCAGACAAACTCACCAGGTCAGGCATCATTATTCTCCTGCTTTAAAAAAAAACAAAGCAATTTAAAAACTACAATGCTTCTCTCAGCCCCTGTTATGGCAGGTGTGGCTTAAATTTTTTCCCTGTAGATGCACTGCAATTGTTTTGTGTTTTAGCAACATGGAATTTATTGAATGATTTGCTTGCCATTAATGTGCTAATGTATGTGTGTTATTTAGTTGATTACCACTTTTAATTACCCATGGATGTAGTCTTCCATAAATGAATACATAAATTTAGTGACACTCAAATTCTTATATTATGAAAAGATAGATTTTTTTAAAATGTGCAAGATGATTCAATTAGTTGTACTAGTATCAGAAAGTGGTTGTCTTCAAGCAAAGAGATCAACTGGAAAGAGCAAGGAGGGTTGTGTTGAGGTAAAGTAAATGTTCTGTGTATTGCCTGTTATGCGCGTGAATTTAGTTCTTAAAAAACACTAGACTGAATATGTAAGAGAATTTCATTCCAGAAAAAGGCTGCCCTATTAAAAAATGAACCAAAATATAATAAAACATACCCAGAGAAAATCAGCATTCCAGATTTGTCTAGTTTCAGAAATGTATTAATATTTTTCTAATTATTACAGAACAGCTGTGGTCTTCCATGATTACAACCTTCTCTCAGATCCTCCAACAACTTCCAAAGATGTGGAATCAATAAAGTATTGGCAGGAGTGCAGTGTGACTCAAGGGTCTAAATGTAAACAAGTGAATGATTAAAGAAAACTGAATAGCATGTAGCTCTGAGAATAAAGATCTATTGCTACACATAATAATATGAGTATTATAAAGTTAAGATTTTATTAAATATACCAGATACAAGAGCACATACTAAATGGCCCCATTTACAAATATACCAAACTGATCCAGGCATGACAAATGTCAGGATGGTGGTTACTGGGGTTGTAGAGAGGAAGCAGTTACAAGAATGGTCTGGCATGCGGACAATGCCATCTTCCATGATAGCTGTGCTGGTTCCCTGGGCTTTTCCAATTTTTGAAAGTGTATATCTTTCTATAATTATGCAGGTGCTTATCTATCTATATAGGTTTATTTTATTTTGTTTCTTTTTTATTAAATGTAATTCACATAATGCACAGATACTGTATGTTCATTTCAATGAATTTGAAAACTTTTTTACACCTGGGTCACCACCATCTAAAGCAGTATGTAAACTATTCCTATGATCCCATAAATTTTGTGCCCCCTTCTAGCCAATCCATACTTCCCAGAGGAAACCATATATTTTACTGCTATTACCATCATTGTTTCATTGTTGTTGTTTTTGTTGTTGTTGTTGTTGTTGTTCTTGAATTTAATATAAGAGGAATTACACTGTATATTGGGGGAAAAATTTGGTTTCTACTGCTCAACATGAGGTTTTAAAGACCCATTCATAGTGTTATGTATAAGTCAATTCTTCTTTTCAATTGTTGAGTAAAATTCCTTTGTATGGACATACCATGATTGTTCACATATTCTCCTATTGATGGACATTAGAATTGTTTCTAATTTGTGCTAAATATGAATAAGGCTGGAACAAATAGTTTTGGATGGTCACTTGTGGTCCTTTGTTTTTACTTTTCTTTGCTAAATACCTATGTGTGGACCTGCTAAACCAACTCAGGTCCCACAGTGATTGTGACATTTTACACTCCTACTAACACTGCACAAAATATCCAGTTGCTCCAAACATTTCCCAATATTGGAGTTGTTGGACTCTTTGGTTTTGACCTTTCTATTTGGCATGAAGGCATCAGAATGTGCATGTAATTTGCATTTCCCTAATGACTAATGATGTTTAGCTTATTTTATGTCCTTGGCTTCATCTGTTGAAGTTGCTGTAACAAAGTACCATAGACTGGGTGGCTTATAAATAATTGAAATTCAGGTCTGATGAGGAACTGATTCCTAGTTAATAGATAGCAGTCTTCTATAGGGTGGAAGGAGCAAGGAAGCTCTCTGAGGCCTCTCTTATGAGGACAGTGTTCCCATTACCATCACTTCTCCAGGGCCTAACATCCAAATACCATTACATAAGGGATGAGGTTTGTTATAAACTTGTTTAATATACTTGCTGCTCTGGCATCTACATTTAGGACTGATGTAAGTTTTTTGAAACCTGACTGTGCTTTATCACATTTGGCCTAGTTACAAATCCCCATGTTATTATTCCTCATCTCATTGAACCAAAACCCAAAAAACCCAGAGTGCTGACCATAGAAAACCTAATAGTAAACACCAATATCACATAAATATTTTCCCCTCTTTATGTATGTTTTCTTTTATCTAGCCAATCTTCAATCCCTCTGGGAAAGCTTAATAAAGAGATAGACCAAAAAGCCCTCTATCTTTCTCTCTCTCTCTCTCTCTCTCTCTCTCTCTCTCTCTCTCTCTCTCGATTCCACCCTCCTGTAACAAGAGGTTGAACTTTATGCCACCTCTAAACTTACCATTGGCCTCTCATTGAAATCCCTAACCACTCTGAGACCTGTGAATGATAAATTTGTTTTATTTTATACATTCTCTTTTCATGATCTCATCATTTTTCTTCTGAAAAATGGACACAAACTAACTTACTCCCAAGTTAAGGCTCTCATGGACAGTATCCATCTTGGCTTATGGCTACTCTGAAGCAAGACAGAAGTCACAAACCAAATTTTACAATATATATATATATATATATATATATATATATATATATATATATATGCCATTCAGCAGATGAATGGATAAAGAAAATGTTGTAGATATACACAATGGAGTATTACTCAATTTTAAGGAAAAATAAAATGATGGTATTTGCAGGTAAGTGGATGCAGCTGAAGAATACCATGCCAAGCAAAATAAGCCAACCCCAAAAAACAAAAGGCTGAATGTTTACTCTGATATGCAGATGCTAATTCATAATACTGGTGGGAGGTCATGGGAAAATAGAGGTACTTTGGATTAGGCAGAGAGAAGTGAAGGGATGGGAGGGCATGGGGGTAAGTAGAATAGTAGAATGAATCAGACATTATTACCTTATGTCCATATGTGATTGCATGACTGATGTGATTCTACATCATGTACAACCACAAGAATGAGAATGTATACTCCATTTATGTATGAGATGTCAAAATTCATTCTACTATCATGTATAACTAATTAGAATAAATTAAAAAATATTTAAAAATCACAATAAATTAAAATCACAATAGGTTCTAACATGAATTTTTTTGGGGGGAGACAAAAACATTTAGCCAACAGCAGTACTTATAATTTGGTGCATGTATTTTATTATTGTGTAGTCTTTATATTGTTTATTTGTGAGAGTTCTTTATATAGTCTGGAAATCATCTTTTCTACCTTTCTTGAATATTATTCAGACTGGGTTTCTCATAGATTTTCTTAATATTATCTTTTGATTAGCACCATTTTAAAATTTTTCTCATCTATTATTATCAATCTTTCCCAGAAGCTTCTTTCTCACTCTCCAGCTCTTTCCCAAGGCCTCAGAGTCCTGCCTGTGTACCATGAAGATATCGGAGAAGCTTGGTGGAGGCTATAGACTTGCTCAGAGGCTGCAGCTCCTCATAATTCTGATCTCTAATGCCAGCCAAAAGATGGCCTTTAGGATTCCATAAAGATTTGACTGATTTCCCTTTATCCCTCTCTATAGAATCTTCCTCTACCATTCACTATTTTTACCTTTCACAATTTCTTTCTGGAATTAGTTCATTTAAATTTCTCTGCATCCTCAGCTTCCTGACAGTTTGTTTTGTTCTATTGGTGACTTTGATTTGGTAGGTTGTCAGGCTTATATTGGTAGTAAGGGTTAGAGTGATAGTTTCTTGTATTTTCTACATTCAAATTATAAACATAAATTTAAACATGTATTTCCTATTTACAAGGTTAATAATTTCAAATTTCCAGTCATGGATAACCACAAATGACTTCTCTAAATCTAAGTCTTCTTAGGGAAAAATAGTAGCACTTATAACAAAGCAGAACTGTAATAGTTGAATATTGGGACTTGTGATGAATATGCATTAGTGTCTAAAGAAGGCTATCTAAAAACTATGATTATTATTATGTCATAAAATAGTTTATATTCCTTAGGATAACATGAGAGTGATATGATGACAAAATAATGAATTTTTTTGCTTTGAATTTCTCCAGACATGGAGTACATTATAATTTAATTTGGGGGTGGGTACCGGGGATTGAATTCAGGGGAACTCAACCACTAAGCCACATTCCTAAGTCCTTTATTATATTTTATTTACAGACAGGGTATCACTGAGTTGCTTAACACCTCACTTTTACTGAGGCTGGCTTTCAACTCATGATCCTCCTGCCTCAGCCTCCAGAGCTGCTGGGATTACAGGTGTGCACTACCATACCTGGCCATCATGATTAATGTTATTTCTAATCTTGACTAGGCTAAGGGATTTCCAGATAGCTGGCAAAACATTATCTCTTGCTGTGTCTATGAGGTTGTTTCCAGAGAGATTATCACTTGAATTGGTAGACTGAGTAAAGAAGATTCACCTTCCCCAATGTGGATGGCATCATACAATCTGTGGAGGACAGGATACAATAAAAAAGTAGAGGGAGGATGATTCTACTGTCTCTGCTAGAGCTGGGAATCCATCTTCCACTGCCATTGGATGATAGACACCTGGTTGGGTCTTTGGACTAAAACTCAACTTCCAGGTGCCAATAGGAGATCATGGGACTTTCCAGGTTCTATAATCATATAATCATATAAGTTGATCCTTCTACCTCTCCAGTTCCTAAATGTTCTGTTTGTCTTAAGAAAACTGACTAATATATAAGATAACTCTACAGTCCAAGATTCTAGTTCACCAAGGAAAGGACCCTCTTATTATGTGATAATAGTCCCAAGCCTATCAGACTGAATGACCATATCACTTCTTAAATGAATTTGGTTATAGATAGAAACAGTAACACCTTATAATATTCATTGTTGCTTAGTTGTTTATTAAAACTAATTTAATAGTTGTTGTTACTTAAATTATACTTCAAACTATGTATATTCCATACATATCTATATTATGGGAGTATGTAAGTGAATATATTCTTATATGCATATTCCAATAATAAGCTCTAATATATCAGTTTTTCTATACTATATTAGAATATATATAAGTATATAAGTGTGTGTGTGTGTATGTGTCATAAATTTGGAAAAGTTGAAGCTAATGATATTTTAAATACCAGATTCTGAAACTGAAGGTGAAAAGAAAGATGTTTCAACAAACAGAAGAAACTGAGACTATGAAAACACAGTCATCTAGAAACACTAGGAATGTACTTATGAGCCCATGAAAACACACAGGGTAACACAGGTCAGAGGAGGCCCCCAGAACTCCACAGCACTCAGAGTCTCATATCACAGTAGAAAACATCTTGGGCAAGAGGGTGAGAGGATGAGAGTCAGGAGCATAGCAGAAGTAGAATCTAAATCAAATTTATGTCTTTATAAAGTAGGACTCACAGATGTAGGAAGGTCAAGGGAACTGACAGTTGCTAACCCCCAGGGGAGCAACACTAGGAGTCCTGTGCCATCCAGGGTGTAGGCAAGAGGACAGAGGCATGGTTAGTTGGAAACATGAGGGGAATTCAATGAAGGGCATGTTGAGAAAGGGGCTGGTCCAGGAGGGACCCAGCAAAGTGGTTGGCTGCCAGAGAGCAGTGGGTGTCAGTAAGACCCTCAGTCTGAAGGACAAGGGGTAAACACAGTATCAGCAGGAGCTGGAGCTATGGAAGGGGGTCTTCCCCACAGAACTGCACTTACAGGGTGCAGCCCATGTCAGAACCACCACATCTGAGCAGGTTTGGGGCACAGATACTCAATAAGCCTGGTGATTCAGTTCACAGGGGTTAAATTACTACTGTATGGAGGACAGAAATGGAGGAAGCATGGATTAGGGTAAAAGGGAAAACATAAGAAAAACCAGCAATAGAATAACTGACAAGACAAGTGCTGAACCCTGGTTGTCCTTTTTCCCATCTCAGTGAAGTCCTCAATTCACATGGAAGCTGAGTCATAAGGCCCATGATAAGAACCCAAGAGAAATGTCCAGTGATTCTTATCAGAACTCAGAGTTCATCCTGGGGTCTGAAGTTTGACCAGGGTTCAGGTTAGAGAGCCCTGTTTTTCCATGTATTGCTGCTTTAGTTCAGTTTTGGAAGTCAGAAACATGGGATTTGATTCCTTGGTCAATATGGGAGAGTGTATATCTTTCCTTCCCTTTTATACATAGACATGATACACTTGTGAGACAAATCTAAGGTCCTTGCATTCAGATCTTTCTTACCTTGCAAAGAAACATATAAGAATATTATTGTATTTAATTTAAAGTAATGCTTTGCTGAAAGAGTTGAGATTTTTAAAACCTGGACTCCTTTCTCCTATACCAGATGAATTATCAGAAAACATATGCCAACCCCAGGTGCATGACTATACCACATACTTGAGATTTAAAAGTCAGGGTGAGGGCAGAGGAGCCCAGTCATGAAGAGGGAAAACTACTTGGACACAGCCTTCCTGATGTCACTGCCTCCCACCTAGTGTGTGGTGAGGAAAAGGAAGAAGATGCCTCCTCTTAAGCATCTCCCTACATCAGTGTCTCCTGTGTAGCTTCATGAAGTGAAGGGCTGGTGGGGGGTTGGGCTGAACTTTCTGCAGCATGAACCAAGGAGAAGCAGAGCCTACTTTGGTTGTGGAGCTCTAAACGGGATATAAGATCAGCTTCTATGTACCTAGTTTGATTCATAAATATCTGCATGAGAAATTGAAGATCAGGGGAGATTTTATTTTTTTTAATTTTAATTTTTTGATGGTAGTGCTGCAGGTGAACTACAGACTCTCTTTTTTTTAATTGATTTTTATTATTTTTTTAAATACATGACAACAGTGGAATGCATTACAATCCTTATTACACATATAGAGTACAATTTTTCGTATCTCTGTATATAAATTATGTTCATGTCAATTTATGTCATTATACATGTACTTTTTTTGCATTTCAATTCTTTTTCTTTTAGAGAGAGAGAGAGAGACAGAGAGAGACAGAGAGAGAGAGAGAGAATTTTTTAAATATTTATTATTTTTTTTTAGATTTCGGTGGACACAACATCTTTGTTTGTATGTGGTGCTGAGGATTCAACCTAGGCCCTACACATGCCAGGCGAGCATGCTACCACTTGAGCCACATCCCCAGCCCTGCATTTCAATTCTTAATACACATATATACCACCATTTTTCATATCTCTGTTTGTATATAAGGTGTGTTGACACCCAATTCATACATGTACTTTGTATAATGATGACCATCACAGTCCACCATCCTTGCTAATCCCCTTCCCCCTCCCTTTCTCTCCCACCCCTCCTCTTCCCTATCTTGAATTAATCTAATCCTCCCATGTTCTCCCTCCCTACCCCACTATGAGTCACCCCCCTTATATCAGAGAAAACATTTTGCATTTGGTTTTGGGGGATTGGCTGACTTCACTTAGCATTATCTTCTCTAACGCTATCCATTTACCTGCAAATGCCATGATTGTGTTCTTTTTTAATGCTAAGTGATATTCCAATGTGTATAAATGCCACATTTTTTTTTATCCATTCATCCACTGAAGGATATCTAGGTCAGCTCCACAGTTTGGCTATTGTGAATTGTGTTGCTATAAATATTGATGTGGCTGTGTCCCTGTAGTATGCTGCTTTTAAGTCCTTTGGGTATAGTCCGAGGAGATTTTAAAATAGCTCAGTAGGTAAGATATCTTGGTAGAGACTAATCCAATATCAGAATTTTTCTGGAAATTGCTCTGAGAGTTACGATGTTCTGGAGGAGAGAGAAGCCTACAGGCTGTGCTGGCACTAATGAAGACCAACACTTGGGTTTTCTTTAACCCTGATGTCCACCCTACCCTATCTCAGGGTAATTAAAGCTCTCCTAGGTTTCTAGGATTCAATCTAAGTCTGGCTCTTGTTCTGGAGGAAACTAAACACTGCCCAGGAAGAGAAAATAACCCTCCCCTCCAAGGCCCTCCTGTGCCCCTGTGGGTTTGTGCTCAGCTCCCCCTGCAGTTCCCCTCACTGTGCCTTCCACAGCACAGTAGTACACAGCTGAGTCTGAGGGTTGGACTGCAGGTTTCTGCAGGTGGAAGGAGTTCTCCTTCTTAAAAAGAGTGGCATGAAAACCTTGGCTCTCTGTCTTCTGGTTTTCTGTTGCACTCTTCAGGAGCAGCTGAGGAGCTTTATCAAGATATTGGACATACCAGCAAAGGAAAGATCCTGAATAAGTGGCCTGGTAAGTACAGTTCAAGGTCACAGGTGCCCCCTCTACAAGAGTAACCAGGCCTGCTGTCTGGGTCACCGAGTCTCCATTACTCCTCCCTAAAAGAAAAATCAAAATACTTTGTTACATGGGGAAAAAGGTTAAACTTGTCAGCATTGTACAAAAATGAAATATAATTGAGGATTAGAATAAAGTGTTACTTACTGAACATTAAGAGGGTCAGGAGAACTGAACCAGTGACATAAAGCATGTTGAGCGAAGGGAATGGTCCTTGCTACATGCAATACACCAATCACCTGGTGCCAGTCTCCAGATGGATCTTATAGAAACTCTTCACTCAGGAGGAAGAACCCCTTTTTGCATAACAGCAGTTATAACTACAAAGATAGTAGGTATGTTCTCCCTCTTGTGGTTTCTCTGCAATTTGCATCCCAAACTTGTCAGACTCCATTTTTAATAATTCAATGCCTCTGCCTCCTCATCCATAATAGCTGATCTCTAGTTTCAAATAATCCCAGGCACAACTTTGAAATGGAATAGTCTGAGGCCTCTTCCTTGCACAAGATCTCCAGTGGATGCTTGAAAACACAGTTAATACTGAACTCCATGTTTTCTTATCCACACATACTTTGATAAAGTTTATTAAATTAAGCACATTGTTCTCTGATACAACACATTGCCATCAACTGGAACATGTTTTGTGTTCACGTCTTCTACCCACAAATGTAGTGTATTTTCCTCATTAGCTAAGCACTTGTCTTGCATTGTAGCTGTAACTTTTTCCACTTGATGGGTGACCTCAAAACACAAACTGACTACAAATAGGGGCTAAAGAGCAGTCTGGATACACTGGACCAAGGGATGATTCAATCCTGGCAACACAGAGCAGGACAGTGCAAGATTTCCTCTTCCTATTCATAATGGCATGCAATTTGAAATAAGAATTATCTGTTTCTTGAAATTCCCACTTAATATCTTCATTTCACAGTTGACAGCAGGGAACTGCTTATAAAACTGTGTTCTAGAAGGATGGGGTATTTTAAACTAGCTTGAGAAAAAGGCAAAAAAAGAATTTAGCATTTGTTCATATGTTCCAACTAGGAATAATATTCCAACATTACTTCAGCATTCTCAACTTGGTGCAGAGATTTCTAGCTTCAAATAATCCCAGGCACAACTTTGAAATGGATTAGTCTGAGGCCTCTTCCTTGCACATGTCCCTGTGGGTCCCTTGGGTGCCTGGAGTGCCCCTCCCTCTCCTCCAGCCCACAACCTCATTCACCACCCTTCCCCCAGTCAGCATGCCATCTTGTAGGATGTATCGCATTATGTGATCCTCAATCTGTAGAGAAGGACCAGTGTTTTCCCAAGACATCATGGACTGATACATTTGTAAATAGAATAAAAACAAGTTTCTGATATGTCTGATTTACTGATAAAGGTTGAGTGCTATAGGGATTGACCTTCACACTCACTTTTAATCCTGGGCTGATTTGCACACATGTGAAGGACCTCTCCAAGACAAAGAGAAAGCAATAAGCAAAAATAATTTCCAGAGTTCACATAGTGCTGGGCATTGTGTGTGTTCACAGCAGCCAGGACTCAAGAGATATTTTAATACATAGGGCAGGCACTCAGAAGACTGAAAATAGAGTCATTCCAAGTAAAGATTAAAGTAACTCTCGAAAGATCAAACTATGGGCAAATTATTCACTGGCCTGAAATACATCCAATACCTTTTAAAGTAGTTTATACAAAATTCAGCATACAAAAATGTAAAGGGCACATATTTAGCATCATCAAAATTATCAGAAATAAGAAGAAGCAGAAAAATGTAATCTATAATCAGGAGAAAAATCAACCAAGAGAAACAGATCTAAAAATGACACAGATGATAGAATATTATAAAATGATATAATTATTATAAATTATTTAAATTATCTGTAATAAAATATATTAAGCAATATCAAGAAATATAGGGAAATAAAGAGTAGAAAAAATGGATAAAATATGTGTCGAAATGGATTTTATATAGATGAAAAGCATTAATCAATTGAAAAATAACTTGAATAGAGTTAGAAGAACATTAGAAACCACAGACAAAATGCTCAGTATAGTACAATGATAATAAAGTATAATATAGTAAATTGAAAAAAAAGTTCAGTAATCTTGATGAAAAAGCAATAAAAATTGTGCAAACTGAAGCATAAAGAAAATAAACTGAAGAAAATGGAATATAGTCCTCTAGGTATGGTAAAAATCAAGTGCTTTTATATGTGGAACTGAAACCTGAGATGAAGAGAGACAGAAGTAAATAAAAATATTTGAGGAAACAACAGCTGAAACTTTCCAGATTTAATTATTAATCCACCAATACAAGGCAGAATAAATAGAACAAACTTTATTCCAAGTTTCATTGTAATTGTCTAGATCATTCTGTGTTGTTATAACAAAATATATGAGACTGGGTGCTTTATAAAGTACTGAGGTTTATTGGGCTCACAATTCTGATGATGGGAAAGTCTAAACATCTTCCAAAGCCCCCCTAGCCACATCACAACACAGAAGAGGTCATCACACCACAGAAAAATATGTTAAAAGTGGGAAGTGATGTGTGAAAAAGCTTCAAAGGCAAGCAACATAGTAAGGCAGAAAGCAAAAAAGCCAAAGTCATTTTCTAACAACCAGCCTCACAGTGACTAATCAAGTTCTGGGAGACCTAACTCACTCCTGAGAGGCCTAGTTCAGTCTAATCCAGTCTTGGGAGAACTGACCTCTTCTCTCAAGAAAAACCTGAATCGATTCATCTGAGCTGTGCTGTGGTGACCTATTCATCCCTAAAAGGCACCACTCCCACACTGCCACACTGGGGATCAAGCCTCAAGATGAGCTTCAGTGGGGAAAAGCACATTCAAATGTGTTAGTCACTTTTTTGTTGCTGTGACAAGCACCTGAGGACAAAAGCTTAGAGCAGGGAGATTTAGTCTGGCTCACTGTTTCAGAGGTTCCAGCCCAAGGTTGTCCACGGCATTGGGCCTGAGGTGAGGCAGAACATCATGGTCGAGGGCATGGTGCAGGACAGCTGCTCAGGTCAGGACAGCCAGGGACTGGAGAAGGAGAGAGAAGAGTGGGGAAGGAGAGAGGGAACATGCATAGTCCCCAAGGGCACACCACAGTGACCTACTTACCCCAACCAGCCCCACGTGCCCCAGTTTCACCTTACTCCCACTAGTCCATTAAAGTTATTGACCCATCAATTGTATTAATCCACTGAGGTCAGACACTCAGGATCCTATCACTTTCCAAAACCCCACCTCTGGACATCACTGTATTGGGGACCAAGCCTTCAGCACATGAGCTTTTGGGGGACATTTCAGATCCAAACCATGTCAAAACCAGTAATAAAGTTTCTGAAACACAGTAATAAAGAGAAAATTTTTAAATGCAACTGTGTTTGGGTAGAGAGAAAATGGAAAGGACACAGAGGATCAAAGGTAAGAATGACATTTGGCTTTTAACCAGAAACAATGCACACATCAGAACATAACTAAAGGGCTAAGAGGAAATGTCCTCCAAAAGATGATTGTTTAAAAGGCAAAATTATAAAACTGCATTGTGGATTTTTAACATACACAGGAGGAAAGTGGGTGGCAACAGTAGGAAAAAGGATGGAGGAGGAATGCTGTGTGTCCTGCACTACATGTGAAGAGGTGAAGCACTATTTAAAATCAGACAGGGATAACTTAAATCTGCAGCCTCTGAAACATCAGCTGTCAAACATGTGGGCCTGAGGATCCCTGTGTGGTGTCAAGACAAGGCTCCAACAGGGAGGTTTTGTTTATGCGGGATGGAGTGGAGACAGAGGTAAATTCCATCAACCATCAGAGCAAGGTGGTCATCCACATCACATGGGGACTCTGGAAAATGTGCATAAACAGCTGTGAGAATATACAATAAAAAAGCAGACACTGCTTTGATGCCATTGTACAAACAGTTTCAGAATGCAAAAGTCTCCCTAGGGGTCCCTGGCCACTCCTGGATGGCAGTAGCCCTCTCCTACAGCCTTGAAAGGTAGGTCATGATTCTGCAGGAGTTCAAATACATATTTTCTTTTGGAACCCAGGTTTTAGAGGTTTAATGCAACTACCTAGGCTCTATTCATTCTGATATTGTGTTCAACTGTCTCCCTTATACTTGTTTCATTAGTGGTCTCATAAATCTAAATTAAAGGAACTATTTTCTTGGTGTCTGTTGTTCTGTTGGATAGTTGCTTTGTATCTATTTGAGCTAGTGAAACTAGCTCAGTAGAAGAATTAAAAAGACCAATTTTAGATCTCATTGCTTCTCTAGGACTGAGTTTTATTTATGCAAGTTATGATCATATCATAGGAGGAAGACATGGTGTGGCTTTCTGCTTACATAAACCATTTTGAAGCCCTGAAACTTGGCTATGCTATCTTCCAACAAGACTCTGAGGGGTGGTGCTCCCCAAGGAAAAACAGTGGCCATGACTAAAATCAGTTAACATAACAATCACCTCCAAATGATTAATACTTTCCCAAAGTGGGTTTTTACACCAATTCAAATGAACTTTTAGGCTGATTAACTTATACTTAAATTATTATCATCTAGAATATAATTACTACACGGGTAAGATTCCCTGATAAGCAGATGACCCAGCTGCTCTCATACTGTTGTGCATGCTCAGGAAGCCCTAAACTGAAACAACCATTCCAGAAGCTGACAGAGTTACCTATGATGTATAAAGCTCTTGTTAAAAATAAATATAGCGGCTGGGATTGTGGCTCAGTGGTAGAATGCTCACCTCGCAAGTACGGGTTCGATCCTCAGCACCACATAAAAATAAATAAGTGAAATAAAGGTATTGTGTCCAACTACAATTAAAAAATAAATATATATTATATATATATATATATATATATATATATATATATATATATATATATATGCAGAAATAGATTTCTTTATGCACAGTGAAAAGGAGATAAGTAAAATGAATCATTTTCCACAGCAGTGCTCCCACCAGCCTGACCCCAGTGTGTGGAATGAAGGGTGGGACTGGAAATAGACAGCTAACAGCTAATAGATTTATCAATAGGCAAGAAAAGCCTTCTGAATATCTTGTCCAGTCTTTAAGTTTGCTTTTGTCCTTCCACCTCCTCCTCCCTCTCTTAGGCCTGCTGTCCAGATGGGTTCTGACCCCAGTGAGCAAGATGGAGTATGTTGTGGGAGGAGGCAGCATTACCTCATGGGGTGTCCAGACATCTCAATGCTTCCTTCTCCATTCTCTATTTCACCACGTTAGTTCTCTGATGCTTCCAGAAATCTTTTATATTGTGTAGTTTAGTATAAAGTTTAAATTTCATATAAGCACACTTTTATTTTTACTAAACAGTTTCAATGTCTAAAAGTTCTCCATTTTACTTCCAAATAGAATTATTCAGGGAATGTTTTCTGGACTTCAATCTAGTCAATCTGATCTAATTGTGATGAAATGGTGGTTCTTGGAGCCGATTGCCACCCTTTCTGCTAGCCTCCCTTGAGACACTTTTCAATTTAAACCCATGATTCAGAGGTAAAATCAAGGCTGACCTCGCCTTAAAAGGCTGGTTCACATATGTCTTCTTACTCTGCAAAGCTAAATACTTTGGAGCTGCAGTGATAGGTTTCTTCCAACAATCAGCCTTTCTCCAGAAGTGCCATGGAGCAGAGTTGGTGTGCCAAAGTCTGTCCTTCAGCTGAGTGAGGACAATGCTGAAAGAAATTAATTACCTCTACGAAACAGCCCAGGTGACTTTTTTTTAGTGCTGTGGGGGATATAAAAGTGTGGGCATGTTTCAAAAGACCCATATTATTTGGGGGTTATAAGACATAAGCTCAAACACTGGGAATTTTCTGTAAGAACCTAGAAGACTAGAACAGGCTCTAACTTGGCTGAGTTCACTGGATCAAGTCTCTTCACCTCTCTGAACAACAGTTTTGTTTATGAAATGTATTTAATTCTCTGTAACTTGCCTTGTTCACAAAGGTATCCTGAGGAATAAATGAGATAATGCTTATAGTAGTGCATTGTAAATTTAGGTGGCATAACTGAAATATTTTTTAAAATTGGATGATTTATCAGAGGCAGTGGTTGAGTGGCAGGACTTTCTGTAAGAAGGGAGAGATGCTGTGGGCAGGAGAGATCAGGGATTCTTCATGAGGCAAGAATGACTGGACAGTGTCTGGGATCAGAAGGAAGAATGACGGCAAGCATTCAGACAGCAGTGATGATGGCGGCAAGAGGCCCTAGGCAGAGCTGTTGGTGGAGGACAGAGGGTGTTTCCCTGCCTCATTCTCATGTTGGAGTTCATTTGCTAAAGGAGAAAGATTATGACAAAATTCGTTTTAGTCAGCTTTCCCACTTCTGTGACCAAAAGACCTGACAAGAACAATATAGAGTAGGAAAAATGTATTTGGTGCTCACAGTTCCAGATCAGAGTCCATAAGTGGCCAACTTCATTGCTCTGTGTCTGAGATGTGGCAGAACTTTTGTGGGGGAAGGGAGAGACCATAGAAAGCCTCATCCAGAGGCCTATCTTACTTACATGGGTAGAGGATGGCTACTGAATGGTGAGACATATGTGATTTGTACTGTGTTTTGTGCAAGAATGAACCATTTAGAGAGAAGTAGGTTGGATTAGGGGTGCAAACCCTGGAAATAGAAAGGCCAGTTGATATGCTATTACAGAACCCCAGGTATGAGATTCTGTGAGCCTGAACTGGGAAGTACTCAGCAGGCAACAGAACAAATTTCAAGTCCACATGCTAACATTTTGTACTCTTGGAACTGAGAGTAGGACATCTTTGTATATACACATAGCAACAGTCAAGTCCATCATTGGGTGAACATTTATTCAGCATCTTTTAAATGAGGACACAGCAGGAAAGAAAGCAAGAATGTGAAGGTGGATTGAATATGAAATAACTTCTCAGAATTTAATCAATGAGGAAGATAAGGTATAATTTTAAGATCAAGTACAATATATATTCAAAAACAAGCATAAAACATAAGTGCAGAGTTTGGTGAATTTTCACAAAGTGAACTCACCCATGTAACTGACACCAGATAGAGAAACTGATAATTCCCAACACCCCAGAAGCCACCTTTGTCCTAACTCCTAGTGATTAGCAACTATCTCACTGTAAAACCATCCTGCCTCGGTGTCCTGTGTTTTGCATATTTTTTAACTTCTTTTGTGTCTAACATCTTTAAACCAAAAATATTCATGGGATTCATTCCACATGGATTATATAGCAAATTAATTCATTTCCATTTCTCTTCTGCTCCATTATCATAATTTACATACCCTTGAAACTGATGACAAACATCTGGGTTATTTTCCAGATCTGGGTATTATAATTACACATAATACATTTTCTCATTCTTGTATATATATTTTTATGAATAAATATATGATGCTTATTATTGAGTATATGCCTAGAATTGGAATTTGTAGATCATAGGGAATAAATATCATCAGTTTTGGTAGAAACTTTCTTATACTTTTCAAAGTTGGACCAGTTCCCATTCCTTCTAGCAGTATTTGATAGTTCCTGTTGCCCCATGTTCTTGCCAACTCTTGGTACTGTATTTGTCACTTTAACCACAGTGTTAATGTAGATATAATTTTAAGAACCATTATACAAAGGGTCAAAGGACAAGTATTAATAAGTGTTAAACAGTGATTTGGAAGTTTAGAGGTGGAAAGAATTCACCTGTTGTGCTTATGTCAAGAGACCTAAGTCCTGAAATAAGAATGGTGACTAAATAATAAGAATTCATACCCCATTTGAAACAAATGTATGATATATGATATGTCAACAAATGTGTGATATATGATATATGATATGTAATGTTTTGAGCAACTAATAATTTTCTGATGTTAAAAAAAAGAATGGTGACTATACATTCTTCAGTGCCACGCTACAATTTTATAGTGTGCTTATAATTGTAAAATGACAATGCTTTAAGTTTAGACCATATCTCTCAGACCACCAAGCAGCAAAACAGGCATCCTTCATTACCTGTTGTGTTCCTCCTTCTAGAAAGTACAGTCACGGGAGGTTGAGGCAGGAGTACAGCCAGCAGAGATATGGAGACTACCTTTGTTCAACGGAAACATTTTAGGCACAGACACAAATCTGTGACCAGACAAAGTGGCCCCCAAAGCCTTGTTCCCTAGCAGAGAACAAAAAGATGTCTGTTTCTGGAGGTGGCTGAACCTTCTCATGGCTTCCTAAAGCAGGTGATACATACCATCCCATTCCCAAGACAGCTAATGCTGAAACTGGGCACAGGAGAACAACTTCTTCTGTCAATAATCACCTCATCTAAGAAAAGAAATGATTAAAGCAATCAGTCATTTTTCAATTATATTGAAAAAAGTATTAATCTACTCTTAAAATAAGAAGTGGGTGTACCTTCATGACCTATAGAGATTTAGTGTCTTAAAACTCATCTATTAGTACTATATTTCTCAGGGGAAAAGAAACCATTACTTCTTAGATTTTATCTTGACATGAGACATTGTTGGGTTGTCTATTTTGGTAGTACAAAGGCTGAAACAAAATCAGTATGAATACTGACATGAATATTGACTATGTCACAGAATGTCTGCTTAGTCTATCATCATAGATGAGAAAATTCCCCTTAAATTACCAAGGCAGACAGATTAAAACAGCTCTGCCTGCTCTCTGAAACATAAGCTGCTTCTCTGTCAGGGCCTGGGGTTTTTGGGAATGTGTGTGCTGTTGGAAGGGCACCTATGGATGGAGAAACTTACCAAGAAGCATTTTCCCTGATGGGGTGATTTTTCCAGGCTGTGCCAGGATCTCCTGCCTTATTTGCTTTCTGCTTTGAAAATCATGACAAAGAGCAGCATGGTGTTATGTAAAGAGTTCATGATTGAAATTGTTATGCTGATCCAAGAACCACCTCTATCCTTTATACTAATAATAGCTAGCACAAACTGAGTTTCCATTGTGTCAAGATGACATGCTCTCTGGTTGTGGTGGCATACACACCTGAAATCCTAACTACTTTGGAAGCTGAGGGAGGAGGATCTCAATTTGAAGGACAGCCTCAGCAATTTGACAATACTGTCTCAAAATAAATTTTTTTTAAATAGCTCAGTGGTAGATGTTTACCTAGCATGTGTGAGGTCCTAGGTTCAATCCCCAGTAATGGAAAAAAAAAAAACAAAAAAAACCAAAACTAGCAACTTTGTGTATTCATGCTTTTGTGTACACACACATATATATAGTGTGTATATATATTATATATGATAATTTATATTGATGTGTGTATATATATATATGGTGTATATATAACTGATATAAATAGATATACATAATTTATATAGACTCATGGTTTTGTTTGATTCCCAACTCCACATGATAAGTTATATATCACCATTTTACAAATAAGTAAAGTGAGGCACCAACAGTTAGAGAGTATGTCAAAGATCATTCTACAATCAAGATGATAGGGTTTGAATCTAGCTGATTTCTATTTTTTGTTATATTCAGGACAATTTCAAATATATTTGAAAGTTTAGTGTATATAGAAATTAAGCCCCATGTACCCATCACTCAGTTTCACAATTATTAATTTATGACCAAACTTCTTTCACTTATTACCAAACTACTTTTTCATAAACCATTTTAAAATCCTAGATATAGAATTGTTGTCTTTGATAATTGTACAGCAAATCTCTAAATTATGACTTTTATAAACAATCACAAGACCATTATCACATCTAAAACTTAATAGTAATTCCTTAATACAATTTAATGCCCAATATACATTCAATTTTTCAATTATTTTACAGTTTGTTTGATTCAGCATCCACCTAAGGGCCCACTGATTGATTCATTTTCAGAAACTTTAATCTTTAGGTTTCCTCATTCCGTTTAATTTTCTGAAGCTTATCGTTGAAAAATTCAGAGTTTTTTGTCCTGCAGAATTTTTTACACTATGAATTTTGCTTATGATATACTAATGATAGGTTTAATACATCCCTCTGTCCTTTGTACTTACTGTGAATTAGTAATTCTTCTAGATGGCAATATATTTTCAGACATAGTAAACAAGAAACAAAGAAATTTTTTTTCTTCTAAAAACCCATTGGGTTGAGTAGTATTTCACATTCAACTAATTTAGTTTCTCTGTTGGGAAATGCTGAGGTAGGCTGAAGGTCATAGAATAATAATGATGTGAGACTTTACAGGTAACAAAGAACATATTTGGCATTGTGTTATTTACTTCCGAAGACATCTCTCTCTCTGATGTGCAATTTTCCTCATTCTCAAATAAAAGGAAACTTCAGTTAAGAAATCAGGTGGGAGAGCTTTCAAAGATGCCATTTGGCATGAGCGGAGCCCTGAGCTGTTGAACCTGTTTCTGTCTCTGAAATAAGTTGGTGATAAGGGCCAATATAAAAAGGATAAAGGTGGAGAGCAAGCTGCACTAGGACCAGGTGAAGAGCAAATGCAACCAGTACAGTTGAGGGATCAGAGGTGAAGTTCAGAGCTTATTTGTATCCACTTAATGCGTGTCTAATATTGACTTTCTTCTTTAAAAAATAAAATGTATGAGAGTGGATCTTATCCAAAAGTCATAAGAGCAACGTGGTTCAGGACCCTGGATGGCTTATTGAGAATGCAGGGGCACTCCTGGCATTTTTGTTACTGACTGTTGTTACTCTCCTTTGATTTTCATATTAATTTCTATTCCAGGAATTCTGACACAACCCTACAGTGGAGATAGATGTGCAAGACCACAGCCTCTGAGATGTGGACATGGAGGTGACTAATTTCAGGGAGCACCTGTAGAGGAGGAAACAGGGCTGGAGCCTGATGGTCATTACCAATCATCTTATTCACTGGGCTTGTCCACCTGCAATAAGCTTGCAGCCTGACTCAGATAGGAATCAGGGACAAAGTGAAAGACCTTGAATCTTGGATAACTTATTGGAATCTCCACTCTACTTCAGAGAAAGTGAAGTTTACCATGTCACCTTCTTTTATCCTTCAACAACAAGGTCCAGTGCCAGTTAATACAGAATCAGGTTTCCCCCATTTTTCAAACATTTAGACAGTCACACTCACATCCAGTCTCCTGTAAACACC
This sequence comes from Marmota flaviventris, assembly GCF_047511675.1. Taxonomy (NCBI): domain Eukaryota; kingdom Metazoa; phylum Chordata; class Mammalia; order Rodentia; family Sciuridae; genus Marmota; species Marmota flaviventris. Next base: position 34,860,327 of record NC_092499.1, on the reverse strand, counting down.
TCTGAGCATCTGCCTTTGCAGCCCAGGTCTAGATAGGTCTCTGATGCTGAAGGAGTCCCAACCACCTACAAAGTTCTTAGCTCCTCTAGGAACAGGGAATTATCTTCACTTTACAAGGACATTTGGCACTGCTGATTTAAAATGCCTGTCTCTCCATCTACCTTCGGACTTCTCAAGAGGCTGTGTCATCTGGAGCTCCAGGTAGCTGGCAAATGTCAGTGACCTCATGTTTGTCAAGTGGGCATTTTCTACACTTCTGATTCTCTACATGGAGGAAAGAAAGTTTGTCTGATAAACTGTGAAAGAGACCACAACATCACATTTAAATAGAAGCTGCTTTATTCATGAGTGGACACCTGTTCTCTCCCTCACTCCTTTCTTCTCTTTTCCTTTGTTCCTCTCTCCTGATCCCTCAGTTTCATCCTTCCTCCTCCTTCTCTCTCTTCTTTCCTCATTCCTTTCCCCTCCTCATTCTACTTCCTTTCTTCTCTTTCTCCTCTCCTTCTTCCTCTCCCTCTCCATCATATGTACCTAGACAGCAACACCTGTGTGTTGGTAGCAGGTGACTTCCCAGGTCACTCTCCTCTCTCCCAGCTCCCTCTGATTTCTGATTATTCCTGTTACACTATCCTGCAGTGGGTGGAGCACTGTGGAAGTTTATGTGGCTCCAAGTTGTCTTCTTCCAAATATAGAAGGGTAGCTAATAAGTGTTAGGGACTCAAAAAGACAGTGAAATAAGTGATTTGTGAGGCCAGCAGAATTTTGGAAAGAACTATCCAATACTGCTGGGAGCCATTAGCCAAGTAGGTATGACAATTTCCTTGCCAGCGTACCCCTCCTTGCCAGCGTACCCCATGTTGCTGACATGTTGCAGCGACATTGAATGTAGGTGACCTTGCTCAAGGACCAAGGCAGATTAGGGTGTTCCCGGTTTTAAGATAAATCGTGTTTAGGGCTTTCCCAGTTTAGGTTCCAGGTTTAAGGTTTAAGATTATTCCTCCTGGGAATAGGGCGTATCCTGCTGCCTGAGTTCCCCTTGAGTTCTCACGTGATTCAGACAGTATATTTTGGAGATAGAAGCCCAGCGGAGGTAGATTTGGGCAGAGAACGTGGACTTGGGCAGAGAACGTGGACTTCCCCAGAACGTGATTGTAGACGGCTGGTGTGAGTTCGGGAATAAAGAGTTGCTGTTTGAATCTACAAGCTGTGTGGTGGCTCGTGATTGTGTGCCCAGCCAGACTGCGGCATTTGTGCCCAGCCAGACTGCGGCACAATACCACTGCCTACTTTAAACCTCTACACTTGCAGATAAGGAAACAGAGGTTCAAAGAAGTTAATTGTCTTAACATCACACAGGTTGTTTATGTAATGATCTCTAAACTTCAGTTCAGTGTTCTTTCTGCCTGCTATTCTGTACCAGATACCAGTAAAACCCACTGATTATGACATCCATAAATGTAAGAATCTTATCTAGTTACCTAATAATTTTCTAAAACCTATAAAAGAAACTCAGAATCTTTCAAATTAATTATACATTAATGAATAACCTACACTTTAGTGTCCAGAACTGCAGTTTGATACATGAAATTATGGGAAAAAAACAGATACAGTTTAAAAAACATTAATTCATATTTGTCTGTCTTATGGATTTCTTTATAGATATAAATAATTTTGTAACTAATAAGTGAACATTTTAAATTTAGAGAAATTTATATTTTAAAATGAATGGTAAATTTACATATTTTAAAAGAAATGAATATTCTTTAAAGTCTTTACATGTTCAAACAGAACATTTAACCTCTACCCCTGAGGGCCTAGCATTTATAGATCTCCCATTTATTTAGGTAAGCAAGAAATATTGTTTTTAATATGATATCTGAGTTCTAAATGATGACAATTAAATTCAGAGGGTTTTGAAACATGTGTGGAGAAAGAGAAATAAAATCCTTTTCCTTGAGCACTGGTTATACACCTGGGAACATTTTCATGTTTAGTCTAGAAGTTGACACTGGCAAAGACCCTCTGGTGTTGGCAGCTATGACAGCTGTCATTCTGGCCTTGATCTTGTTTCATCTTCAAACTGGCAGTAACTTGAAGAGAAAGGATGAACACAAGAGAATGCATGGGTCAGGACAAATTTTCAACTAATCATCTCCCTTTGTAGGCAGCAATAGATATAGATGCTTTTAAAAAATCATAATCATATCAAAAAGAGAGAAGCCAGACTGTGGCAAATTAGGGAACATTTCAGATATACTCTGCTTGTACAAAAGATTCCTAGTATGATTATGGGAAAAGCTCTAAATTAAATAATTTATTTGACCTGATTGATTAAAAAATTATTCTGATTATTTTTGAGAAAAAATATTGTGAAAATTTCTCAAAAAAATGAAAAGCATTTGTTTTACAAGTGGATTAGAGCATTCAACATACTAATGAATGCATAAATGCATTTATGATTCTAAAAATTTAACAACTCATCAATAAAATCATGATTGGGTATAAAGGTAATTTGAAAACTTTCTCAATTCAATGAAATCAATACAGATTAATAAGTCTTATTAAACTGTACTTTGAAAATAAATTTTGCACGTGTTATAAAAATATGTACTACATGTTCTATCTCGATCTATCACACAGAACAGGAGCTACACATCCTTCTCACAAGTGAACATCTGGACATTCTACATGAACTGCACTCAGGTTTCCTTGCCAAACCCCCACCTGTGCTGACACAGCCCCTGCTCCTCCCTGTCTGTGGTGGGGTCTCCCCCCAGAGGCCCTAGCTCTTCTTGAGGTTTTTGTGGGACTCCCACAGGCAGCCCTCTCACTGTGGCCTCTTCCAGGGCACAGAAATACACTGCTGCATCCATGAGCTGTGAGGCTGTGATGGTGAGCTGGATGGAACTGGATGCCTTCTGGAAGTTGAGGGAATAGCGACCCTCTGTTGCATTTTGCTTATTGTAAGATTCCTGACGAATAAGGAAAGTCAGTTTCCCACTGGGTAGTTGTTTGTACCAGAATAAGTAGTAATTAGGTTCGCGGGTTTCATACACACAGTGCAAGGTCACAGCCATGTTCTCCACAACAGAAATTGCAGTCTGAGCTTGAATTACCTTCTGGGCCATGCTGGTTCCTGCAGGAGAGAGGAAGAAATAGACTAATCCTTTATCTGGAACTATGGGAGTCAAAAGGATAGAGTGACTAAGGACCCAGCACTCTGATCCCATTGCCTTTTATTCATCCCTCAGAACCTCATCAGAAAATAAAGATCTTCTCTGCAGGACCTTCAGGGCTGAGAACAGCCTGTGCTCTGTGCTTGTGCACATCCTTACCAAGACAGATGGAGGCGATGGCTGCTCCCAGCAGGCTGGTGGCCAGCATAGTGGTAGCTTTTTCCCGAGAGAAATGTTCTATGTTTCGTCTCAAATCCAGATCTTAATTCTTGTGCTCAAGAGGTACAAGCAAAGTTACTGGGCTATGCACTGCATCTGCTCTAACAGGAAATGGAGTTACCAGATATGGGGCAGGTTTGCCTGGGTCCTGTCACATGCTTCCTGTGTAGTGGGAGATGACAGCTCTGAGAAGCTGTTTTATAAGTTATTGGGTTGGATCATTTTCAATATTTCTTTGATGTAAAATGGAGAACTTAAAATTATTATGAAATATAGTCATAGGCTAACATGGTCATATATCCTTTGGTCTTACATATGCCTTTTTATTCCTACAGATGGTAGTAAGGTAAAAAGTAAAAACAGACTTTGGACTTTCTAACAAGAAGGTAAACTTTTATTCTCAACCTTTGTTCCTACCTTGCCAATCATGGAATCTGGCAAAAATAACATGGGAAATACTTTATTTATGGTTAATGAATAATTTCATATCATGTCTCCTGAGTCACAAACTGACTCTGACCCCTTTATACATAGCCTCCCTCTATCGATATTCTGCAGCAGAGAGATACATTTTTTGTAACTCAAGAAACCGCATGGACCCATTGTTGTCAGCCAGAGTGTGTAGTTTACATTAGGTTTCAATGTCAGAGCCATTCATTCGATGGGTTGAGAAAAACACATAGTGACATGTGTCCACCATTACAGTATCAGACAGAATTGTTTTACTGCCCTAATGTACTACAATTAGTAGTGATGACTACACAATTCTGTGAATATACTAAAAGGATACATTTATGGCACGGGAGTTATATCTCAATAAAACTGTTATTTAAAATTGATAAAACTGAAAATATATGAAAGATAGTTAAGTGACTCAACTGTTGTGGTGGAAAGCATGAATTGCAGCTTGGAAATCAGAACAAACTGAGGCTATTATAATAATTAATTCTTTTTTTCAGTGCTGGGAATTAAACTCAGGTCTTATGCATGCTAGTCAAGTGCTCTACCACTGAGTTACACCCACAGCCCATAATAATTCATTCTTATAGAGAAAGTTAATCTCTATGTGATGCAGAGACAGATTTATCAAGAAACAAATCAACCTTTTATTTCATGGCTTCCTGCTATTCCAGCCACAGAAACTAGTATTTCCAAGCTCATTTTCTTGTTCTTAAAGACAGCCCTGAAATGAGAGCAGCATCAGGCCTTGCAAAGCCTGCCTTACACCTGCCAAGCCCAGAGAATGCAAGGTGGGGAAAAAAAGAACATGCAGGGCTCCAGATCTTCAAAAAGTTAGGGACCTTCCCCTAACTTTTCACTAACTGACTCCCCAAGGGTTGCAGCAAGAGCCCAAGTTCATCTGTTTATGTTCATTTGGTGTGGAGAAACATCAGAGTATTTTATCCATTTGGGATCCCAGTGAACATGGGCATCCTCCTCTGTTGTAAGCAGACACCTGAATTTTTTGTTGGTTGCTGCAGGAGTATGGTGGGCATAAATACAATGAAAAAAAAAAAAAAAAAAAGGTCAGGTTTCACTGCTAAAGTCATGTGCAGAACCCTGAACATCTCAGAGCACAGAACCTCAAGGTCATTCTTCAGCATTGAAGAGTTGCCAAGTTGAGTGAAAGGTCAGAGTGAGGTGTGTCGGCACAGTGTGAACAAGATGCCCTGGAACAGCCTGTACTGACAGGGCTGCTCTGAACCTGCAGTGTCCCAGACAGGAGGATTGTTGAGAGCCACAGCCGAAGGGGCCCCAGCAAACTTCCAGCTGCCAGCAAACTTCCAGCTGCCAGCTAATGATTGGTTCACAGCGGCCCCAGCAACTTCTAGCTGCCAACTGATTGGCTCCTCTGTGGTGATGCTCATTGGGCTGTTTCCCTGCCCTTTCAGACCACGGAGCTGCTCATTGGGGGACTTTTTTGGCTCCGCCCACGCGACCCAGCCAATCAGCCTCAAGAGCAGGAGGAGTGGGGGAGGTAGGGAGGCTTGTGGGAAGCCGGTTGTGGCAGTTGGGCTCTGAAGGTTTTCCTGAGGAGCTGTTTTGTTTGGTGTGTGTGGTCCTAAAAATAAAGTTCGTTTCTTTTGACAAGTGGCTCCTGAATTGTGCCCAGCCAGACTACGGTCTCTCTTAGCTGTCCTCTTAAAAATGTTTTAAGCATTCACATTTCTAAGCAACACCATGGGAAAAAGAAATCAAGGGCAGAGCAAATAAAAGTTCCATTTACTAAAGATGGAGCCTCTCCTGTTAAAATCATTAAGACACAAAATGAATCAAGGTTCTAAGAATTAAACCAGAGACACTGTGCCAATTACAAGAAAAAGAAGGCCCAAATGTGCATCATGCCCAACATCCTTAATAAGCTCCTGTAGCACAATAATTAAAATCAAGAATCAATAAATGGGATGGACTCAAACTAAAAAGGTTTTCTCAGTTTGGTGAATAGAGAGCCTACATTTTGGGAGCAAATTTTTGCCACATGCACATCAGATAAAGCACTAATCTCTAGGATATATATAAAAAAATTCAAAAATCTTAACACCAAAAAAAATAACCCAATCAATAAATGGGCCAAGAAAGTAAACAGACACTTCTCAGAAGATAATATACAATCAATCAACAAATATATGCAAAAACTTTCAACATGTCTAGCAATTAGAGAAATACAAGTCAAAACTACTCTAAGTCAGAATGGCAGCTATTAAGAATACAAACAACAAGAAGTATTGTTGAGGATGTGGGGAGAAATGTACACTCATACATTGCTGTTGGGACTGCAAATTGGTTCAGCCAATATGTAAAGCAGTATGAAGGCTCCTTGTAAAACTGGAATGGAACCATTTGACCCAACTATCGACTCCTTGATGTATTACCAAAAGACTTAAAAACAGCATACTACAGGGACACAACCACATCAATGTTTATAGCAGCACAACTCACAATAGCTAAACTGTGGAACCAACCTAGATGCTCTTCAGTTGATGAATGGACAAAGAAAATGTGGTATATATACACAATGGAACACATTCATCATTGAAAGAAAATAAAATCATGGCATTTGAAGGTTAATAGATGGAGTTGGAGAAGATAATGCTAAGTTAAGTTAGCCAATCCCAAAAAAACAAATGCTAATGTTTTCTCTGATATAAGGATGATGATTCATAATGGGGTTGGTGGGTAGAATGGGAGGATTTGACAATCTCTAGATAGGGCAGAGGGGAGGGAAGGGAAGGGAGGGGGAAAGAGGGTAGGAAAGATAGTGGAATGAGATGGACATCATTACCCTAAATACATGTATGAAGACACAAATGGTGTGACCCTATTTTGTGTACAACCAGAGATATGAAAAATTGTGCTCTATATGTGTAATATAAATTGTAATGCATTCTGTTGTCATATATAACAAATTAAAACAAAAAAATTAGTAAAACACACATTCCTGGTTCCAGTTGTAAAAATAAATCACAGATTAGCTCATAAACTATTTTGCCTCAGCTTATTTATAAGCAGTTAAAGTGACTTGTTTCAGCACAGACCAACTAACTAAAATGTCCTGTAGCAGAGCTAGTGGACCTTGTCAGGCGTGTTCTTTATCTATGAAAGAAAGGTAACATCTCTGCTGAACACAGGTTCCACTGGAAAACACCCCAGTTCCCTTTGACATTGTCCCTCCCCCAATTCTGCCCTGGAGAGTAATCCAAGAACTCCAGATGTCCTGGCTCTGAGGCAACAGAGCTGGAAGGTCCTGCCAGGGATCTCTAGCCAGGAATACTGGACAGAGGAATCACTCCTCCCTGGGTGACCACACCCAGGACCTCCTCACCCTTTGAGTTTGTGCTGCACCTGTGTGGCCCATCAAGATCCTCAAAGCACAGTGTCATGCCAGGCTCACTTCTGCAGGCAGGGTTTCTTTATGGGGAAGGAGCTGTGCCCCTAGCTGGCTTGCCTGGAAACACTGCTGGTCTCCTGATGAGCTTCTCAAGAGGAGCCCAGGCCCTTAGTTTATATACCTGGACATACCAGAAAAGGAAAGGGACAGCTGTGTCTGTGAGTGCAGTTCAGGGTCATAACTCCCCCTGGGAGTGTGGGGAGCATAACAGGCCCTCTGCCTGGGTCATAGAGTCTCTATGGCACCCTTCTTAATATACCAAAGGCATTGTTACACTGGAAATGTAATAGGGATATTCTCCAATTCCAAAAGGCTCGAAGGTCATCTTAAAACCAAGGCATAGAACATCTTAGCCATTTTGAGTAAATGCTGCTCCCTGAATATAGACAAGATCACCAGTCCTGAGCAGGAAGCATATAGCATGGCTGTCTGAGAGTCATCAGGAGGTTTCATTCAGGAATTCACCAAAGTTGAGACAGTTCTTCCTCTACTTGCTTGATTCCTTGTGGAATTCTCTTCAAAATCTGGCTCAGGTATTAAGCAAGACAAAACTGCCCTACAAGATTATGCCACAGCTGAAGCAAAGAGAAATGTGCAGATGGGGAATTTGTCAAATAGCCTCAAGAAGGCACAGTGCCCTCTGTGCTCTCCCTGTCCCTGTAGCCTGTTCTCCATCTTTGAATGTGGTATTTTCCCTAGAGTGGAATGCAAGTTGCAAAGAAGATAGCTGTTACTATGTTAATGCAAATTCTTTGGCATTTAGCCTCTGTGTAGAAGATAATCAAAATAATAACAAAATTGTTCTGAAAACTTTTATCCACTGAAGCAACCATGATGCCTTGGTTTATAAAATATTATTATCCCATTTTACCCTTAATTTGGTGAAAATGACACACAAAACATCATAATCAATAGGAATGTTTAATTATAAGTTAGTCACTCAGATTCTTAGACATATGCTTTTATTTAAAAATTGACAAATGGGCTGAGTGCAGTGGTGCACACTTGCAATCTCAGCAACTCTGGAGGCTGAGGCATGAAAATCACAAGTAGGAGACCAGCCTCAGCAACATAGTGAGACCTTGCCTCAAAATAAAAAAAAAAAATGGTCTGTAGATGGATCTCAGTGGCAAAGCACCCATAGGTTCAATTCCCTTCCCAGTATTAACAACAACAACAACAAAGAATAATGGGATTATATCAAATGAAAAAGTTCTGCACAGCAAAGGAAACAATCAATAGAATGAAAAGACAATCTACAGAATGCAATAAATATATATGCCAAAATTTATTCTGACAGAGGGTTAATATCCAGAATATGTAAGGAACTCAAAAAACTTAACAACAAAAAGCAAGTCCTATAATTTAAAACTGCACAAATTATTTGAATAGATATCTCTTAGAAGAAGAAAAACAAAAAATTTCATTATCTAAGCCACTAAAGATACACAAATCACAACTACAATGAGATATTCTCTCAATATTCAAGTTAGAATTATTACCAAAATAATTAATATAATAAGAACAATAAATGTTGATAAGAATGTTGAAGAAATAGAATTCTTATACACTGGTGGCAGAAATGCAAATTAGTAGAACCTCTGAAGTATAAAGATTCCACAAAAAAATGAAAATAGAACCACCATATGATCCAGTTACCCTACTTCTAGGAAATAAAAGTGAGATGAGCAAACTCAAGAGATACCTGCATGCACACTTGTGTTCATGTGATGCACAATAGCTAAGATAAAGAATCAACTGAGGTGCCTGTCAGCAGATGAGTAGATAATGAAAAATGTGTTATACACACACAATGGAATATTGCCTAGCCATTAAGAAGAACAAGGTCCTTTCATTTGTAGCAAAATGGATGAAACTAAAATATATTATTTTAAGTGAAATAAGTCAGACACAGTCTGTTCTCTCTCATTTATGGGAGTTAAAAAAAATAGTTGACCTGAAAGTAACATAGTGATACTAAAGACAGGGATTGCTGAGGGGTTGGAAAAGTGGTAGGATTGGTCAGTGCATACTGTATGTATATATGGAATTATCACATCAAAGCCCATTAATATTCATAATTAATATATGTTGATAAAATAAAATATTATAAAAACAAAAAATTTAAAACATTTATTTGTCATCCAACAGAAAATTCCAAATTTAAAAATAGAACTCTATTTTGATGTGGATGGCAGCATAGGCACATTTTTTAAAAGAAGTCCTGGAACCCCATCTACCCCTCCATTGGTGGGAGTGGGGGGCACATCTGGTGACTGGTGAGTGAAATGTCAATGAAGACTGCTGGGTGGGGCTTCAGGAAAGGACTTCCTCTGCCAGCAAGTACCCATAGACTGTGATCTTCTCTCCGCCTAGAAGGGGTATGGCATGAAAGGCTCTCTAGCAGGTTTTTTTTTTTTTTTTTTTGGAGGGGGAAATGTAAACACAACAGGAACACCTGAAGGATGAGAAACATTAAGCTGGAAAGACCTGAGGTCCCTTACAACATGATGAAGCCCCCAACAAATGACAGCCCTGTTTTATATAGAACTATTTTATATGAGAGAAAAGTAACCTCCTCCTTGTTAAAAACACTCCTGGGGTCTTCTGTAACAAGAAGCTCTGCCAATCTCTAAATAAGGCTGATATATTCATTAAAAAAACAAACTCACCACCTTGACAGAGCCCGCTGAGTGAGCCAGCACTGAGCCCAGTAGTCCACAACTTCTGTGGTGCTCTGGGCTCCTCTGGCACAGGTGATGCTGGCAAGTCAAGGTGGGGCTTTTGGGAACCACAGTGCTGACCTGTGTTTCCCCTCCCCCTGAATCTTTCTCATCAAGCATGCATTATAAATATATGCCCTGATTTTCTCCACAAACACATTTTCAGTAGTTTCAAAACTGTGTCAAGAAAACCATAGTCAGCATTTACTTATTTTAATAGGAGTGAGAATAAATAGATGGAAAACCAATGTACTTGATCCTAGAAGCCTTTCACACCACAGCATTTTAGGTCCTGGCCATAGAGAATATACTCTCCTGTTAGATGGGGAAACTAGGACTTTCTTACAGATTCCCTTTTTCCTCATGTAGAAGTTGTGGCTTGGAAATTACACAACCCTTAAATGGCAGAATCCAATTCTGATGTTTCCCTCTCTTATCACACAACAGCTCCAATCCTCAGCTGTGAGATGGAAGATTTGCTTGGACACATCCTAAGATCCCTCCTAACCCCAGCGCCTAAGAGTTCATCACTCCCTGGAACCAGAGGAAAGCGAGAGTCATCTCAGGCAACTAAAAGACCCCCCTGAGGATGAGCCTGAGGACATTGAGATAAAATGGGTCTAGCACTGCAATAGGACAGGTGAGACTCTCTGTTACAATTTGAATGTGAGGAGTCCCCCCCCCCCCAAACTCACATGTGAAACAATGCAGAAGGTTTAGAGGAGAAATGATTAGGTTATGAGAGTCTTAACAATCAGTGAATCAATCCCGTGATAGGGATTAACTGAGTGGCAATTGAAGGTGGGTAGTGTGCAGCTGGAGGAGGTGTGGCATTGGGGGCATGGCTTTAGGTTATATATTTTGTTTCTCTCTAATGGAGTCTCTCTCTGCTTCCTAAATCATCATGTGAGCCACTTCCCTCTGCCACACTCTTCTGCCATGATGTTCTGCCTTACCTCAAGCACCAAGAAATGCAGCCAGACTTCTGTGAACTGAGTCCTCTGAAACTGTGAGCCCCCAAATAAACTTTTACTCTTCTAAAATTGTTTTATTCAGATCTTTAAGTCACAGGAGGAAAAAAAAGAAAAGAAAAGAACCTGACTAAAACACCTTACAATACTGAGCATTCTTTCCTTGTCCTCTGCTGGTGTACAGGGCTTACTTTTTTTCCTGATAAAATTAGAATATGAAAAATCATTTCGAATCAGGGACTGAAATCCTTCAAGTCACGTTAGGATATAGAAGGCACCTATACTGAGGATGAGCCTGAGGACATGGAGCCAAGGTGGGCAGAACTGAGCCTGGCATTGCTGTTCCCTTTCCATATTTCATGACCTTAACCCTATTCCAAAATGCTTCAAAAAAATCACAAATTTGAACAGACTCTCCTCACACCACATGGAGAATGTGAAACCACCAAGTCCACCCATGGTCAGGGCTTCTGGGAAGCAGCCCTGGCAGGGTGTTCATCAGGGCTGCAGGTGCCTGCTGATCACTGTGCATCTGTAGCACATAAGTAAGTGGCAGCATCTGTAGTCTGGGAAGCCGTGATGGACAGGACGCTTCTTTGGGTGGAGGTGTCCAGGGTGGCTGTTAGTCTTCCACTGTGTTTTTCTTTCTCATTTGAACGTATTAAGATCACCAAAGCAGGACCTTTACCTGAATCCTGTCTATACCACTGCAGAGTGGTAATACTACTTTTGTAACTGCAGTTCATGGTGGCATTTTCGCCCTCCTGGACACTCAGGACCCGAGGGCTCTCTTCTTCTTGTTGGCTGTTCACCCCTAGGCAGAAATGAAGCCAGAGACAAGTCACTACTGAACTTTCAAATCCTATTCCCCAAATCACAGGAATACCTAACCTCTCTAGCATGTGGGCTCTAAATTCCAGTCTCCTGTTCCCATCTCCACCAGCCCCCCCCACCCCACTCACTGGCCAACTGAAGCCACAGGGTCACCAAACACACTCTCAGGAGTTTCTGCATCTTCCTTCCTTATTGGGATCACAGGAGGCACAGCTCTGTGCCCTAAAAGGGAGCCAAGTTCCTCAGTCAGAAGAGTTCCCATTGCTGAACATTTATCTAGTCTTCCGTTCCCCCTCCCCGGAGTCTCGATTTTTTTACCCAGCCAGTCAGCAGCAAACTCAGTCCTTTGCTTTGAATACACATGCAAGCAAGTAAGGGTGGAAGTGTGTGTGCATGCACAAACACACACACACACACACACACACACACACAGAAAGTTAAGTCTAAGAAGAGGGAGACACTGACATCTGGTGGCGTCAATATCATCATACTGATGGAATGGGCTCTGGATGGTGAAGTGTGCAGAACTGACACAGAAGGAACCTGAAATATAGTCCATTCTCTTCCTGCATTGAATGCTGGTTCCAGCTTAGAGTAAAAGCAGATACAGTTGAATTCAGATAAGAACTCAATGAAGGAAGAATGTTGGAACCCAGAAACTACTGGATACCTTTGAGAAGCACTGTTAAGTTTGCTACTATTACAATTTCTACAAATATATCTTCAAGATGATCTGACTCTTTTTAAATCTAATGCTGGAATGAGACTATATATGTCAGAGCTTTTATTTTGTGAGGAATGGAAATGAACTCTGATTTGATTAAATTAAAAAGGAACAAATTAGTAAATACCAGGTTTGCTTGGGAATCCTCAATAGGTTCAGGGAACTGGGCTCAAATCTACCAACTCAGCACAGCACAGAAAATCAGTCTGGAGAAGCCCTCCTCTGAGCACCCATGAGCTCTTCTTATGAGCCCTGGACTCTGCAGGTGGTACCTGCAAAGTTGCTCAGGTAGGATGATATACGCAGCTGTAATTCCACTGTCTCTGCAGCCCTGCCATCCCTGTGTTATTGTAATTACTCCCACTGCCCCAAAGGAAACTCTTAATCTTTCATTTATTCCATAACTGGCTCCTGAGTCAGCATTGGAAATGATGCGCCCGACTCCTGGGGCCCAGTCCAGTACCCACATCCATCTGCACAGTAGGCTGCATATATGAAGTGCCACTTTGCTAGTTGTACTACAAAATACCACAGACCTGGTGACCTAGACAACAAAGTTTATTCTCTCACAATTCTGGAGGATTTAAGTCAAAAGTCCAGGTGTCAGCAACTTTGGTTTCTCCTGAGGCCTCTCTCCTTGACTTGCAGATAGACATCTTCTCAGTGTGTCCTCAACTGGTCCCCCTTCTGCCTCTGCTGTCTGTGCCCTAATCTCCTCTTCTTACATGCACACAGGTCATTTTGGATGAGAGCCACCCAAATGACCCTGTTTTAACTGAATCACTTCAGCAAAGGAAACAATTTATAGAGCAAAAAAAATAACCTATGGGATGAAAGAAAATATTCACAATCATGTCTGATATGAGGTTAATCCCCAATATATATATTTTAAAAATCCTATAACTCAGTAGAAAAAAATAAAAATACTGATTTAAAAATGAGAAAAGGACTTGACTAGACATTTCCCCAAAGACATATAAATGGCCAAAGATATATAAAATATGTCCAACATCACTAATAATCAGGGAAATGATAATAAATATTCACAAATCACTAAGGGGATTCTAGTTTCCCATTACACATTCTTTTTGTTGTTGGTGGGGATTAACTGAGTGGTGTTCTGGAGGAGGTGGGCATCAGGTGCATGGCTTTGGGATATATATTGTGTATCTGGCAGGTGGAGTCTCTCCTGATCCTCATATGAGCTTTTTACCTCAGCTACACTCTTCTGCCATGTTGGAATGAGGCCTCTCCTCAAGCCCAAAGGAATGAGGCCTACTATGCCTGGACACAGACCTTGAAACTGTTGAGCCCTCAAAAAAACTTTTCCTCCCCTAAACTGGTTCTTTGTCAGGTCTTTAATCATGACAGTAAAAAAAGATGACTAAAACATTTGCATTTAACATAGTTATACACATTCATGTGTCCAACAAGATCTGCACTGTTACATTAAAAATATAATACAATAACTTTCAACGTGAGATACTTCATATTTATATGTTTCCTTAATAAGTACTGCTTTAAGCTGCTAAAATCAAGCACACTGAGGCATCAGTTTTTACAGTGTCAAAAAAGACACTTCAGCATAATAATTATGTAGAAATTAAACCATTTACTTAAAGACTATTTTAAAATATGCTTTAAGAATATTCCATTCTAACTGCTAGCCCACTATCCCTTATCCCTGGTATGAACAATGACAAAGTCTACCAGATATTTTGGTAGACTTTCACTCTCTGTAAAGAAGTTGTGTTCATACACTAGAGTCACCTGGCTTGTCAGAACAATGTTTTTTAGTTTTATAAAAGCTACAAAAGTCAAAATTACCAAAGCAAGCACATTAGCTTTCATTATATTTTGTTGAAAATGCAGAAAACTCAGTTTAAAAGGTATAATTTTTATTCTAAATACAATTTTTGAATTTTATACACAGCTCTCAGCACAGGTCAATCAGATGTGAATATGTTTATAGTAATTCATAGAAAATTAAGTTCTTCTATACCCCGTGTACAGGATCTCCTGGGGCTTTCAGCCAGCTGCTTCCTAGCTGCACAGAGGGCAGCTCAGCAACAGGACCACTGATGGTGACCAGGGAAGGAACAACACCACTCAAACACTATCACATTCGCTTCCTCAACTATGAATTAGTGCTAAGTAACATTCCATCTTCTCTGGCTTAAAAACAGTTTCCTTCTAATCAGTCCTACTGATTTGCATGGTAGTTATGAGTTGCTAAAATGTTTAACCATAAGTTATTAACATAATCTTTATAGAAATATTTTAATTGAACATTTATCTTTATTTCATTACTCATTGTGTGAGCTTGGTATCCTTGACAAAGATCAGTTGAATGTACATCCATGGCCTTATATCTGGGTTCTCTATTGTGTTCTATTAGTTTGTATATATGTCTTAATGACAGAATCACACTGTTTTAATTACTGAAGATTTGTAATATATTCAGAACCCAGGAGGTGTTATACCTTCAGGTTTGTTCTAACTTCTCAAAATGGTCTTAGGTCTCTTCAGGGTCTTTTGTGCTCAACTCACCAGTCATCAGAGGAATGAGATATTGCAATTCGATTTTACCTCACATCTATGAAGATGGTTACTGTCTGAAAATAAAAGACAGTCAAGTATTGGTGAGGAAGTGGAGAAATTGGAACCCTTGAACATGGTTGAGGGATTGCAAAATGTTGCATCCATTAGGGTAAGCAATATGGACCTTCCTCAAAAATTTACAGATAGAACTATTGTATAATACAACAATCCCACTTCTAGGTATTTATCCAAAATAATTGAAATTGGGATCTCAATGAGATATTTGCACTCCCTTGTGTGTTGCAGTACTATTCACAACAATCAAGATGTGGAAACAACCTAATGTCAGACAGTAGATAAATGGATACAAAATGTGGCATATACATAAATTAAATATTATTATCCTTTAAAAATATGGTGACCTTGCCATGTGTAACAATACAGATGAACCTTGTGAACATCATGCTAATTGAAATAAACCAGTCTTAGAAGGACAAATACAGCATGATTCCACTTAGATGAAGTATCAAAACTAGTCAAACTCATAGCAGAGTAGAATGGTGGTTGCCAGGGACTAAAAAGATGATGATATCGGGAGATGCTGGTCCAGGAGAACCAAGTGTCAGTTAGACAATATAAAAAAGTTCTAGAGGTCTGTTGTACTATATTTTGCTCCTAGTTACTGAATTGCAGACTTGCAGTTTTAAAAAACAGTAGAACGTAAGTGTTTTCACCATAACTTTAAAATATTCTTGTCCCTGAAAAGTGTAAACCTGATTGAAATAAAGGACAATGAAAGGATAAATGTCATGTCAGGAAAACTCCAAACAGAAATGAAAAGGGGTACAGAAGTAAAACGGGAAGAAATAGCACACCAAAAAGAAACTAGAGGATGTCTGTAGCCAGACACTAAATAAAATTCCTTTGAGGCAACACTAATCATCACAGTGGATACTAGAAGTGACTTTTAAAAATTAAAGTGCTGCTGCCTTTTTAACTTCAGAGCCCTTATTGCTATGTTCTTCAGAGTGCAGGTGTCAGGTGGGAATTGGAGCATGAAGTTGTGGGGAACACAGGTTTCCCCCCTGGAGAAATTCAACACAAAACCTTTATCTGGGCCACAGCCAGTCTGAAGGCAGCAGTACACAGACATGGAGGCAAATATTCAGGAGACAAATATTCCCCAGGGCTCAGGCCACTCTGTCCTCTTGGGCTGCACAGAAAAGGAAAACCTCTTGAAAAATCCCCAGCTTGAGCCTGTGTGTCACAGAAAGTGCCCTGTGTCAGGTTTGTGCTCAGCTCTCCCTGCAGCCCCAGGCACTGTGTCACTCAAAGCACAGAAGTACTCAGCTGAGTCGCTCCAGTGGGCTGAGGGCTTCCTCAGGTGAAGGGAGGTTTCATTCTTCCTAAGTTCAGCCTGGAAACCATTGATGCCTGTCACCAGGGTGGCCCCTGACACGTACTTCAGGAGGAGCTGGAGACCTTGGCTGGGGCGTTACTGGTACCAGAAGAGATAGGGAGGAACAGAAGATGAGTAGCTGCACCTCAGCTGCAGAGGGGCTCCTTCAGAGACCAGGACGTGGCGGTCAGGCTGGGTCACTGACTGGGCTCCGCTTCCTCCTGCAACATTGATGCTGAGTAAGGAAAAGCAGCGCAGACCTGGCTGTGGAGAAGACGGGTCTCTCTCCAGTTCCAATCAAAACAAGGTCACTTTGGTGGGAGGGGAGAGGGAACAGCATGTACTCACTCAGGGTGAAAACCATCGCGAGCACCGGCACGAGCAGCAGGAGCATGGCTGGTGGGGGAAAGCTACAGGGATCCGCTGGTGGGAAGGTCGCGGGGGCTGAGCCTCTGGGGCACTGAGTGGAGAGGAGGCGCTGCACGAGTCCCTTGCTTGGACAAGTTTCACAAACGGTTAGAAAGAGGCTTTCCTTTAAGTAGTCTGGATGCTCTCTGGTCCCTTGTTCTAGTGACAGGTCCCTTAACTACATATCAGTGAGGAAGCATCAGCCAGGGACAGGGAGGAAGGGCTCCGTGGATGAAGAGGATGTTCAGTGAGAACTGACGCCTCCTTGTGCAACATCGCCCTCTGGAGGCCTGAGGCGGGACGGGGATCTAGACAGGCTGTGCCCTTCCCATGTCAAGGTGTGATGTGCCAACTTCCAGGGAATGTGCGTGTCCCTTTCAGAATGTGTGATGATGTCACCTTCTGCAGTACATGGGACTTAATCTTAAAGCACATGAGAAGTGGTAGTTATGTAACAGGAGAAGATAACAACAATTTAACTGAAAATTAGTCACAGAAAATTGTATTCTATACTCTGAACACAGATGATACTCCATAGTATTTTGCAAAGCCATTCCTCAGACAGAGTGGGTAAGAATCAGGGGCCTTAGGCTGAGTCAAGTCTTCATATGGCCACGTGCTGCTACAGGTAAGAATCAGAGTGAGGAAAACAAATTATTTTATTTGTTGCTAAAGCAAAAAAGCAAAATAAACAAGAGACTCATACTAAATCTCAGCCTGGATCACATGTCATTAATTAATCAATCTACCCAAACTAATAAAAGCTATAATTTTCTTTGTCAGAAAGTGTGACGACTCCTTGATTTCTGTTCAAAAACTCTAATATTTTTTAAGGCTATGAGAAAATCATTGAAGTACCATATTTAAGAAAAGAAAGTGAGAGTCCTGCTGTCATTGTCAATGGTTGGAACAGACTGGTATACTATGCACAGTTATAGAAACATCACATTAAAAGGGAGACTAACAAGACCCACCTACAGAGACATGTAGGTAGAATGATAAATGTTAGGAAGATATGGCAGAAATATCCGATTCTGGAAATAATGAAAAAGAGACCAAAGAAAAAGGTAGCAAATATTCATGAACTCAGTAAGACAGAAGGGAGTACAACCAGCAGACCAGAAGTAAAAGAAATCTACTTTCGGAACTACAGAAGATAAAGGAGAAGTTGTCAGTGACCCTCACATGAGCTAAGCATGAAGTGAGCCCATACAGGTGGGAAACATGCCAAACAAATGAGAGCAATCTGCTCTGTGGCCTAATAATATGACCAACTTATTTTAACATAAAATGAGAAATTATACCCCAATGATTCAAATGTATGAATTTCCAAGATCATTGTAATGTCATGTGTAGCTAATAAAACAATAAAATTAAATTTAAAAAGAATACGATTGGAGCCTAAAAATGAAATACAAAGAGAAATAAGGAGAGAATCACCAGTGAAATGAGAGCCTAACCAACAGGAATCCTTTTCCAAAGCCAGAAGAACCACTTTGTGAACACTACACCTACCTATACCAGCCTGAAACCACTTCTCCCTTGGGGTCTAATCTGTGTCACCATCCTGCATATAGTTTCTTACATATATAAGACCAAATCATATAGTCAGTTTGAAATTTTAAATGTTTCTAGAATGTGCTTCTGATTAAAATTTTCTAAGTACAAGTATTCATGTCTTATCCACCAGATATATTATTACTTTTTAATAAAAGTAATATTAGGAAATCAGTAAGTAGAAGAGGATTTGAGGAGGGAGGTTGGAAGGGAATTAGTTTTTTCAAATTACATCATGTGTATGTGCAAATATGTCACAATGAATCCCATTATGAGGTATAATGATAAGGAACCAATAAAATTCTTAAGTAAGTAAAACTTTGGAGGCCAGGAGTAGACACACAGCCTAGCACTTAATTCAGTTCTTCCGTGATGTATCTAGCAAGTCCACAAATTTTAGTACTGGATTTTAGCATCTACACTTCTCAGAAGCATGGGCCCCAGAGGAAGAAGTTCATACAGGGAAGACTGAAGATGTGACCTGGATGCGGTATGGAACATGAAGCCTAGAGTCATGCAAGACTGCATGGGGTGAGGAAACATCAGAAACCTCCAAAAGCACAAAGGGCAGAGAGATGCCCTCATTTACTGCCTTGGAAGGTGCTCTGTTGTACAAGGCTGGGGGATGCAAAGGCAGTGTTCAAACAGGGATATAGTACAATTGCATAGCCCCTATGAAGCAACCCAAGGGGAACTGAAAGATAAGTGTCCTTGGAAGGATTCAATCTCTCAGCAATTTATCTCAAGGAGCACAGTGCGGGGAATTTGTCCACATATGTAGGGTACCGTCCTTCTTTGCTTATTCCCTGCCATTCTTTCCTTTTTCCCTTACTGCTCAGAAACAAACAGAAACAAAGAAACACACAAAAGGAGAAGTCTCACCATCATTTTCCCTGACACTGAGATGAGCTGGATTCAAAGGAGCTGGCTGCAACATTAAACTAAGAAAACAAGAGAAGAAACCACTCAACACATGGACATGAGTTTCTCAGGTTGAGGGTGGGACTGCTCTGCAACTTTAAGGGTCAGCTTCTACGCTGCAACTCACTGGAAAAAGAGAGCTGCACCAGAATCTATTTTTATGGGGGGAAGGATGGACACACAAAGGATTTTCCATGGAAAGTTCTTCACCAAATAAGGCAGGCTATAAGATTTCAAAGGTAGAGTCTTGCTTCCGGGTGTCTTGTGGTCAACAGATTGATTGACATCTTGGCAAGTCACACCCATCTCAGGTGCTGTATGGGATCTCAAGCAGAGCTACAGGAGAGGCACACTTGCATCATGCAGCCCAATCAGCATGCAATGCCAGACTTGTCCCCTCATATAGCTTCAGTGTGCATAGTTCACAAACACAGCTCATGGATGGCTCACAACAGAGAAGAATTCTATCTCCCTGTTCAGATGAAGTCAGAATTTGATTACTACTCAGTGGCAGAAAATCTGTTTGATCTTTATCAAGGCAAGGATGAACATTTTGTACATCCATGGCATGGTGAAGCCTGGAGTCCCACCTGCTTAGGAGGCTGGGGCAGCAGGATTGCCAGAGCCCCAAAACTTATGGCCAGTCTGGGCAACTTAATGACCCACCCCCCCAAAAAATTGTGTATAACTCATATTAAAAAATCCAAACATTTTTCCTTTTAAAATCATTTTAATTTGGAATTTACATATTTAAGAAGCTAAAGAAATTTGCTTGTTGAAGTATAGAGAGTATTTTTTTCCCAATAGTTTCTATGAGATTATCATGAAATTGAGAAACCAATGAAGTATAATGTTGAAGTGTTAAGTCATAACTTTCCCTTGGCTCAAGGCAAAAAATAAACAAAATCAATACATAAAATTTTTTGAAAGAAATAAACAGATGAATCTCATTATGGCAAGATAATTATAAGAGAAATGTATCAACATTGTAAAATGGAAAGCAGACAGGAGCCCACTGACGGTTGAAACAGAGAAAGGAAAAGCATAGCCCAGAATGAGCCCTGTGACGATCGCAGTGGGAATGTGAGTGGAGGACACCAGTTCCACCAGACCCTGGAGAAGCTCTGGGCTGAGAAAGAGTAGGTGTGCTGGAGGGCAGGAGGGAAGGACACAAAGGAATAGACTGAATGTGAGTGTGTGAAGGGGACAGCAGCCTCCCTCTGTGCCCTCCATCCTGCTGCTCCTTGTGTGTGAGGAGCACAGTAGGTCAGTCCCACCCAGACACTCAGCTCTCACTAAATTGCAATGAGCCATCTGGGAAGGCTGAAGATTTTGATGTGAGTAGTTGAAAGAGTTCATTCATCTTCAAACTGATATTAGACACAGGGAAGAAAAGGAGCAACTGAACTGACCAAGGCTTGCACTTTCATTTTAATGAGAACCCTGTCCATTCACGTGCATGCCCACAGACCGTTCTGCCAGCCAACCCCACTCAAGAAGGCACCTTGTATGGAGCATTTGCACAAAGACATAGGGAATCCACCCTGATACCCAGCCCTTCATTCTTAAAGGTAAACAAAGAACAGAATAATGTTAGCCATTCCCAAGTGTACTTGGTGGGATCTTTTCCTGCATGTCCTTTATGCATGAAAGCCCCAAATAATCAACTGATTATCAGAGGCATTTCTGCCTGGTTAAAGTAACAGACATAGTGTCATAAAATCATTCCCAAAACAAACTGAGATAACAATATACTGGTTTCCTGGTCACTGCTTATTATGGTTTAATGTGGTGTCCCCCAAAAACTCATGTGTGAGACAATGCAAGAAAGTTTGGAGAAGAAATAATTGGGTTACAGCCTTAATCTAATTAGTGAATTAATCCCTTGATAAGCATAAATTGAGTGTTAACTGAAGTGGTAGGTTTTGGCTGGAGGAAGTGGGAATTGGGGTGTGACTATGGTGTATATATTTTGTATCTGGAGAGCAGAGTCTCTCTGTGCTTCCTGATCACTATGTGAGCTGCTTCCCTCTGCCTCACTGTTCTGCCATGATGTTCTGCTTCACCTGGAGCCCTGAGGAATGGAGCCAGCCTTCAATGGACTAAGACCTCTGAAACTGTGAGCCCTCAAATAAACTTTTCCTCTACTACAATTGTTCTGGTTGGATTCTTAGGTCACAGTGGTGAAAAAGATGACTAAAACACTGCTCTTAAAATGTATAAGACTTAGTTTTAAATAACAATCCCCAATACTTATTTAAATCTTTTCTATTAACAAGTAATTTGAGTTAAATTATTTCAACTCTTCAAGAATGATAAGACCAGCCATAGATACCCTATTAAATGAATGATGAAAGTAAAAAATTAGAATACAGAAATTAGAAAGTCTCTCAGCAAGTGAATGCCACTCATGTTCCAGCAAATTTCCATGTTAACAGCAGACACTGGTGGGACTGCAAATGGTGCAGCCAATTTGGAGAGCAGTATGGAGATTCCTTGGAAACCTGGGAATGGAACCACCATTTGACCCAGCTATTCCCCTTCTTGGACTATACCCAAAAGACCTAAAAAGAGTATACTACAGGGACACAGCTACATCAATGTTCATAGCAGCACAATTCTCAATAGCTAGACTGTGGAACCAACCCAGATGCCCTTCAACGGATGAATTGATTAAAAAAATGTGGCATTTATACACAATGGAATATTACTCAGCATTAAAAAATAACAAAATCATGGCATTTGCAGGGAAATGGATGGCACTAGAGCAAATTATGCTAAGCGAAGTTTTCCGATCCCTAAAAAACAAATGCCAAATGTCTTCACTGATATAAGGGAGGTTACTCAAAACAGAGTAGGAAGGAAGAGCATGAGAAGAAGATTACCATGAAATAAGGAAAAGAGGAGGGAGGGAAAGGGAGGGAGAAGGGGAAATGCACAGAAGATGGAAGAAGACACTCACAGGTTCACAAAATACATATACCATGGTGTGAGGGGGAAGGGAAGGAAAAAAAAAGAGAGAGATAAGTGTCACAGTAGTATGGATAGACAATAGGAATGGGAGGGGAGGGGAGTGGGGGATAGGGAGGGCAGCAGAATACAACTGACACTAGGATTGCTGTATGTATACACATGGATGTATAACCAATGTGATCCTGTAATCTGTACACGTGGAAAAATGAGAATTCATACCCTATTTGAATCAAATGTATGATATGTCAAATCATTGTATTGTCTTGAACAACTAATAATAACAACAACAACAAAAAAAAAAACCAGCACACACTGTTGGTGTTCAGCCTAAATCTCCCATCCCAGGCTAGTGTGAACAATCCCCACATGCTAAGAGTTCTTGCCAGCTGCCCACACTGAAGAGATGAGCTGGGTTCAGAAGATCTGGCTCCAAAATTAAGCTAAGAAAATGGCAAAGAAATCACCCAACAAACGGACATGAGTTTCTCAGGCCAAGTGTGGGACTGCTCTGCCACCTCAAGGATCCTCTTCCATGAGGGAAGGCAAGAGGGCAAGAGAGCGAGTGTACCCGGAACCCCTCTATTTATTAGGGAAAAGACGTTCGATGGACTATTCCACCCAAATAAGGCAGGAGATAATATTTCAAAAGGAGAGTTGCCCAGTCCCATTGGGTATTGTTCAAGCCCAGAGCTGAAGCACTTCCTTGCCAAGCTAAGGTAAGGACCACTGGCTTTGCACAGTGTGTGGTGTGTGGTGCCAGTCCAACACCCATTTACTCAAGGCTGAGGAGGGGTCCTTAGCTCGTGTGCAGGGCAGCCCCCTACAATGAGTGTTGACTATTCTTGACTCACAGTTGGTCTTTACCCACAAAACTGACCTCTGCCACTAAGAGTCACCATTGCCCAATAGTATATACCGCTATTCCAAGATAAACCACTGCTAATGATTTCAGTACTTTATTGTAGCACACAAAATGTAGTCTTGCCCCCTTACCTCAACATGGGAGGGATCAGATCTGCAGAACAATTCATGCCCCAGAGCTCCCAAAAATATCAGGCAAATCAAGATTACAGTTGAACAACATACATGCTTAACCATTCTCTGTCTTAACTTGCTTTTCTCAACAAATTATGAAAAGAATAATTTCAATTCACACCCTCCTTTTAAGGAACTCAACCTATGATAACATCCTATTTCATTTAATTCTGAAAACAATTTTGAAGTAAACGTAATAATACAGCATAAGATCAAGTTACAAATTAGTAATATAATAGATGTGCAAACCAGCCCTACCCGGGCTCTTTCTTGAGTGCCATGTCAGAGACATGCAAAGAGGTGGAGCTGAAATTGAAGCATCTTGATTATAGCACAACTTTCTTCCTGTTATAGTCTAGGTGTGAGATGTCCTCCAAAAGCTCCTGTGTTGATGCAGAAATATTCAGAGATTAAATATAAGATTATGAGAGTTGTGACCTAACCATTCCATCCTAATTTGAAAGGACTACTGTACTGGGTGGTAACACTGGCCTGCTGAAGCATGGCTGGAGAAGCTGAGGAAATAACTGGGGGTGTGTCCTTGGGCTTGTATCTTGTCCTCCTGGCTCCTCCCTTCCTCTCCCCACCCTCCTTTCTTGTTGTTACAAACAGAACAGCACTCTTTCACCATGTCCTTCCACCATGATGTTCTGCCTAATCTTTGGCCCAGAGCAATGGAGTTAGCCAATCATAAACTGATCCTTTAAAACTGTGAGCCCAGTAAACT
Organism: Marmota flaviventris; assembly: GCF_047511675.1. Classification (NCBI taxonomy): domain Eukaryota; kingdom Metazoa; phylum Chordata; class Mammalia; order Rodentia; family Sciuridae; genus Marmota; species Marmota flaviventris. The sequence continues at coordinate 34,836,230 of NC_092499.1, read as the reverse complement.
TTTCCTCTCTTAAGTTGTTTTTGTTAGGTATTTAGTGGGGAAAAAAATAATATGAAAGAAAAGAAAAACAACTGCGTAACACACTGTTCTTCTTCACTACCTTCTAAATCTTTCTTCCATGATTGAAATATCTGTTCAGTTTTCAATTCTTCAGATGAAGAATTCAAACCAAATCCTGATTGGGTTGCATCCCCATTTAGCCAATGACTATGTGAACAAAATTAAACATAAATATTAATTCCCCATTCCCAACTTTCTCTGACCTGCTAGACAATGTTAACAATGACAAAACTAATAACTACAGCTTCAATTTTACAGTAAATATGACTTTCAATTTTTTTCCTATAATTCAATTTAATATTTATTACAAAGATTTAGTTTCTTCAGATCACAGATATTCTTACTGGATCTGGTTTAATTGGCAAACAAAATCCATGGAGCTATGGAGACAGAGGAAGGTGACATCCATATAATCTTCAGTGTTTCCAAATCTCCTCATCAACATTTGCTGAAAGACTCAATACTTGTCATCTGTGACAGCTGATTCATGCAGGACTTTACTCTGCAGAATAAAGTCCCTTCCTTGTGTCTGAGACTCTTTTAGATACTTTATCATGGATCCCTTTCCAGATATTAAGAGTCATTTTGTGCTCCCAGCCCTGGTGCTGTGGGGCTCTCTATGTCTAAGACTGCTGCTTCCCACCTCCCTGCCCCTCACCCCAGTGCACAGGCATCAAGGCTCAGGCCAGAGATTCTGAGTTCTCCTTGGCCTTTACTCAGGAAGAGCAACATGGACTCTCCCTGACATTTGATCTCTGAAACCACCTGAGCTTTCTTGTTTTACAAATTCTCACCTACTCACTCTAGTCCTTCCTCCTACCCATCCAATGTCCAGGAGTGGGGTTGCAGCTAAGACTGAATTATGAGATGGGGATTAATAACTAAAATAATTTGGGAGCCAGGTGTGGTTGCACCCACCTGTAATTTCAGTAGCTGGGGAGACTGAGGCAGAAGGATTGTGAGTTCAGTGCCAGCCTCAGCAACTTTGAGGCAATAAGCAACTCAGTGAGACCCTGTCTCTAAATAAAATACAAAGTAGAACTGGGGATATAGCTCAGTAGTTGAGTGCCCCTGAGTTCAATTGCTGGTACCCACCCCCCCAAAAAAAAAATAATAATTTGGGTTTAAACACTTTCCCAAATTGGATTTTTTCGTGACTCCTTTTTTCCCTTTGCATTTCTGTTTTGAGATTGCACTCCAAATGCAATGTCTACTCCTCTTAATTCCCATCCCATTTAGAGCACAAAAGACTCTCTGCTCTGTGGTCTATGCACTACCTCAGGCCTCCTGAGACAGTAGGTTTCTGTGCAGCTGCAGGTGCCTGGGGAGCACTGTGTACTCAATGCACAGAAGTAGGTGGCTGAGTCACTGAGCTGGGAGGCTCTGATGTGCAGGAAAAGATGCCGCTTGGCTGTATCAAGCTGTGCTGTGAATCTTCCTTCACCTTTTTCGCCATTGGAGAATATGGATATCAGCAACTTTGGACCTTTCCCAAAATACTGTTGATACCACATGAAGTTCTGAGAAGCACTGTCACTGTAAGTGCAGTTGAGATAGGCCACGGCTCCCTCTGGAACACTGAGGGCTGCAGGACTCTGTTCCACTGCCTTCTGTTGGCTGCTCACCCCTGTGCAAAAAGACAATGGTCCAAGAAGAATGGTTGGAAGTGGACACTCTACAGGATTTGAATTACCCTTTCATGTGCCTCCTGCCCTCCCCTACTTAGAAGGTAAAATCATTCATGTTTCTTTTCATGGGCCTAGAATAGATGATAACTTCAAATATTGTTCTCTATGCTCCCAAAGAAATGCCCAAACTCACAGCTCAGCTGAAGCCACAGGATCAGTAGTAAAACACTCAGGGATTTCATCATTCTCTTCTCCCTGGTTCACTGAGGATCAGATGGTAAACCCTAAGAGAGGGGAGGAAGCTCATTTAGATGTTTCTGAGTCTTCTGCCTTAGAAAACATAAAAGGAATCTGTTCTTCCAATTAGAAAAAAAAGAGGTGTTTTTTGCCATCCCTGCACTCCAGCAAGCCCTTCCACCTCCCACCCCCTACCCCTTTACCCCGCACCAATACACACAGAGAAGCACCTGGCAGCTTTCCTAAAGGTCCCTGAGAAGAAGACACTGCCATCTTGTGGACTCATGATAGTCACCCTTCCTAAGGGTAAACAATTAACACTAAAATTCTGCCACTTGAGTTACATTAAAAATTTAAAAGCATTTGTTCCAAGTGAAGGTGGGGAGGCATATATATGTGTATGTATTTTATATCCAAAGGCCATCTTTTCTGATTGAGAGTAATTATTTTAAATGGCTACTTTCCTGCACTGAAAATCATTCCTAACAGTTCTATCATAGCAATCTGTGTGAGGGTCTTACAATTCAAGCAGCTTTTCATGTTTCCCAATTCAAATTGAGGCACCCCCATGCCACTGCCTCATCTCTCATTTTTAAAGTTATTTGTAACAGAGTTCTTTCAATACAGAATGGTTGAAAATCTGGCTTTCAGCTCTCAGCCTGGGCAACATTTTCTAACAAGGTCAGAAACAAGAGAAGTTTGGACGATTTTATCCATTTAGCAACAGTGACACACCTGTGTCTAAAAAGTGCTCACTAGAGTTCATGCAGGAGAGGCAGGGCTGCCTTCAATACCTAGGCTCTAACTAAAACCCACTGTTAACCATTTGTCTAATCTCTCTTATTCTCCTCTCTTGAATAAAGGCCTGATATCTAGGGGTTGACCTTTGAAAGTTCTGGATAAGATCTCTTTCCCCCTTTGCATCTGCGTCCTAACTAACCATCCAGCCAGATCTATCAGAGGGTACCTAAGCTAGAAGCCCAGCTGGGTCTACAGAGAGACAAGCACATACAGCTCACATTCCTCCTTTGTCCTGCAACCTGCTTCATGTGGTTTCTGAAGCTGGTGGCTGGAGGGCAGCAAAGCAGCAGGCCCTTCTCTACTCAAGAGCAATGTAACCAGCATTCACCAATGATGGCCAGGTCAGAATCTTCCCATTCCCTTCAGCTTAATATCAGAAAAAGAGGGAAGAAGACAGTATCAAAGTCTTTTCCTTCAAGCATATGTTATACTTGACAAACATAACAATAGCACTGCTTAGTAAAGATAAAACCAAAGTAGGAATAATAGATGCAGGAGATGGCAGCCACCTCAGCCTTGAAAGTGTTTGAAAATGAAATGTAAAGCCTAGAAATCAGATGGACCTGAGGCACAGTCTTTTAAGAAATGTACCACTTTTTAAAGATCTGTCCCAAAATAATATAAATGAGTTAATACATCTAATTGGTGGTAAATCCAAGGGCCACATCAGTGATCTCAAGATGATAGAATTCATCAGTTTTATCCTGAAAAAAGTCTCTGTGCTTAATGATGTCTAAATAAATGTGAAAATACTTTTGGTGCCTGCAGGATGGTGTTATGGCAATCAGTCAAAAAAGGAAAACCACATTTTTCCCTCATTTGCATTAAGCAGTCTTTATTTTCTATAATTGTAAATTTTGTAGATTTGTTTTGTGAACCACAAAACACTGAAATATTTTTCCCCTCCACAGGCAATTCATAAATTAAGATAAATGCTACTATAAATGCTACTAATTTGGGGGTCTATTTGAAATATGTAAATTGAACATGTTAAAAAAAAAAAAACAAGAATGAAAGTAAGAAACAGCCTAAGACACCTGTGGGATATTATCACATATACCAACATAAATATTTATATATAAATAAAGAGAAAAACAAAAGGCTGGTTTTCTGTTTATCTACGTAATGATCTTTACCAAGTTCATGATTTCTCTGTGGTTCCAAATTACTTCCTTATGCCATTTCATTTCAGCCTAGGAAAACTCACTTTAGAATTTCTTGTCGGGAAGAGTTGCAAGTAAGAACACCCTAAGTCTTATATACCTTGGAATAATCTCAATTTCTCCTTTAATTTTGAAAAAAAATAGTGTTTGTCAGATATATAACCAATGGTTGATATCAATGTGATTGGTACATCCTCCTCCTAGCAATCTTGTCAGATGGTCTTAAAACTGGATTGTTGCTGAGCCTGGATTCACCTGTTTTTATCCTACATCAAAAGGATAACTACCATTTATTTGTGTTCACTCCATGTGAGTTCCTCTACAGTATCCCAAGAGAGCCAGATAGTGACTCTCATGGGTTTCTGTACATGTCTTGAAAATACCCTGGTGCATGCTGCTCTTTTTTCTTCTAGACAATAGGCTTGGATGTGACTACGAAATTACTGTTAAAATAAATAAATAAAGCAGAGTTGTTCTGGTAAAGAAAAATAAATTACTCTGTCATCTGGCAAGAGAAAATTCTAGACCCTTGGAGATGGAGAGAGGGAGGAGATTAACACTCTCTTTACTGAAGCAAGCACGACAACTCAGCATAGTAACAACATGATTTGCTGGAGTGAAGCAGCAGCTGCAGCTGAAAATCTAACCTGCTGCTGCTTGTTTGTCATTCCCTTCCACATTCCATGGAAACTGGAAGCTCATATGAAGATGACCTCTCCTAAGTTATTCTACTACATCAAGGGCAACTTCCCAGCCTGGAGGTGCATTCCCACACTCTACAAACACAAGAATCAGCACATTTTCTTCATCTGACTAATACAAATATATGTTGCTCATGGTGTCTGAGCAGTACTGGTTAGTTCATGAATGCCTACAGAGGTTGCAGATACTCAGTTACACTGCTCCTATAGTTTAACCAAGGAGATGCAATACCAATCTAAATAAAGTTTAGCAATAAATCCCCGATAAGATTAACCTGTCCTTTTAATACTTTACACTTATGATTGGGGAGAAAGGGACATAGAAAATCTCTGTATTGGGAATGATGGTTGGGTTTTTGTCTCTTTTTTTGATGATTAAACCAAAGATTGTCCCATCAGTACAAACTCCCAGGTCTGGGTCATAATGGATAATACATTATATCCTTGCTGTCTATGTTTTGGGATTTATTCAAAGTTAGCTGAATCTGGAATCATAGGAGACTTGAGTGTGTGGTCAATTCCACAGATGGGTTTCATCCTGACGCTTAGAATTCTGTTCAAGTAGATCTAATTAAATGCTATTTGAGACAAATTGAATATAATCTGCCTCTGTGAGTCAGATTAAGCACAAGTGGCCTGCACATGAGAAAAATTCTAGACCCTAACACAATATTGGACCAGGAGTGAATATTGTTAAAATATAGTCCACTGCAAATCTCTTATGCCCTTACACACCTTACTGAGTGTACCAATAATGTAAGGCTGTGAATACACTACCTGGACCATTTCTGGGAGTAATACTTGCAGCAAGAAATCTCAAGGGTTGAGGTAGTGTCTCTCACTGAGACAAAGAGCAAACATACTTAGACCATGCTACCAAAGAAGGAAATTCTCCAAGCTCAGAGTTCCTCAGCTGTGACACACCATCACTGCGTGCATAAATCCATCTGCTCCCATTGTATCCCCACTTTAGGACATAAGGAAAAGGGAAAGTGAGGCAGCTACACCAATAAGGTCCTTTGTCTCTGACCAGGAAGACATGTCTTATTAACAATAAAACAACAAAGTTATTAGTTTGAAGAAAGGTACAATACAATACATACGTGACAACCCCCTCATTACCAAATATTTGAATTATTTTTAAGAAAGATCAGTTTTTTTCAAATGCCAAATGTCTTCCTTGATCTAAGGAGAGTAACTAAGAACAGAGTAGGGACGAAGAGCATGAGAAGAAGATTAACATTAAACTGGGATGAGAGGTGGGAGGGAAAGGGAGAGACAGGGGAAATTGCATGGAAATGGAAGGAGACCCTCAGGGTTATACAAAATTACATACCAGAGGAAGTGAGGGGAAAGGGGAAAATAATACAAGGGGGAGAAATGAATGACAGTAGAGGGGGTAGAGAGAGAAGAGGGGAGGGGAGGGGAGGGGAGGGGGGATAGTAGAGGATAGGAAAGGCAGCAGAATACAACAGACACTAGTATGGCAATATGTAAATCAATGGATGTGTAACTGATGTGATTCTGCAATCTGTATATGGGGTAAAAATGGGAGTTTATAACCCACTTGAATCAAAGTGTGAAATATGATATATCAAGAACTATGTAATGTTTTGAACAACCAACAATAAAAAATTAAAAAAAAAGAAAGATCAGTTTTTCAAAACTGGTCTAAAATTGACCTGCTTTAAAGGTCCACTTATATACCCCTTAGAAGAATTAAACATCACTTCTGAGAAAATTTATGAGTGATTTTCTGATATCCTTTATGAAATAAAGACTCCTGTGAAATTAGTGCTACATACTCAGATGACTATCAATCTCTTGAGGAGTTTAATTGCCACTACAATTGATAGTAGAATAATCATTAACCAGTTAATGATCTTTAATCATATCATTTTAAAGTCTGATCTTCTACAAATTGTCTACTGAGGCTAATTATGTGGTTTTTACCCCACTGAGGAGCTTTCTAACTAGCAGTAATTTGAAATAACACTTTGATAGGTGCTCGTGATTATTGGACTTAAGAAGTTACTTTTGTACATTACAATGTCTAATCCTTATGTCTTTTTCTTTTTGACATTTCCCCATGGGCTTACTAGGCTTAGAGTTGGCTCAGCCCTTCTGATGACTACTGGGCCATATAGTAATATACATACATACTGAAATGACTACTATGGGCCAATCACTAATCTAGAAACTAAGGATAAAGCAGTGAATTTACTGAACAATATCCTGGACCTCATAAAGCTTGTATTCTAATTGGAGGCACAAGCAATCAATACATTTATCAATAAATCAATATAACTGCATGCTGTAGTTTTTACCATAAGGAAAACAACAAGGCTGCAGCAATAGCAGAGGGCTACAGATGACTGCTTTAGTCAGGAAGAGCAGCAGAAGTCAAAGGATTTCTCAACAGTTGTGATATTTGAACTGAGATCCAAAGGATGAAAATGAGTCAGGCTCACCAAGACTTGAGGGAAGAACACTTCAGAAATATAAAAGAATAAGACAGAATGTGTTGGGAAGGATGTGGCAAGTTCAGAAAACTGAAAGAGACCTGAGTTATTGCTTCACATAGAGCCAGGAAAGGAGAGAGAAAGGCTAAGACTGAAAGATCATGTCAGGTTCAAATTATGTAGAATCTCATATATCACACCTTGAACTGCATTTCATTTTAGGAGCAACCGAAAATCATTGAAGCACACCAATCAAATATAGGTAGCTGCTGATTTATGCTCTAAAATGATAACTCTGGCAACCCTTCAGATTGGTGCTTCTCTAAATTGTAAGTGATGAATGCTCCTGGAGGATCTTATTAGCAGGGAAACTCCAGTTCCATAGACCTGGGGATGCTGAGAGTTTTCACAAGTCCAGATACTGCTCTTCCTCACTCTGAGGAGCAAAGGCATGTACAATTGATTCCTTGAAAGAGAGAAGGCACAGTGAGAAGGTAACCTGGACCAGAACAATGCATTTTAGATATTTTTAAAATAAATCTTACAGTCTGAATGGATACTTTTTGTGTATGATGGACTATGATGGTTTTTTAATCCTGTTTTAGCTATTTTCTTAAAGGCAAAGTGTATAACCTCACAGGTTAATAGGCAATGAAATTAAAATGTGTAAAATTATTTATTTAACAAAATGGGTGCTTTAATATCATTCACAGTTTGTAAAGTACTGGGAAATCCACATCAAATTGTGCTACTGTTAAAAATAGTTTGGTGAAAAATATCTTCATGAATATTAAACATTCGGTGTCATATGTTTTCTCTTATTTAAGCAATTTTATTTCCATTAAGAGGAAAATATAATTATATTAATTGAAAAATTGTGTATAATACTAGTTAATTAGAAACAATATTAAAAAGTGATTACCATTTTTAAATACATCTACATAAAGAAAGTAACCAATTATTTAAAACTACAATTATTTAAAATTGGTTTTCTGTCATAGAAATACCTAAATATAATGCAAAGATAAAAGAGAAAATTAATAAATACAGAATACATAAAATGTACCTTTCATAGAAAGGTATAGCTCTATAGGTATACCCCAAAATTAAACTATTGTTTGTTCTTAAGATTTTTTTTATAATATTATTTTAGAAGTTACTATTCAATAAAAAGCATCCCTTTTCCAAGAAAAAAATTAGAAACATTTTTTTTTATCCTTTCCAATGCAGAAATTTTTTAAGTGAGCTTCTAAGTATGAATATAGTTCTTGGCATGGTAGTGCAGCATAATGATGTTATACATGAGCCTTGATCCATCAAACTTTTTTTGTTTTATAATATAATTTACATTGAATTCCACCAAAAATTATCATTTCTTATGCATAAATTCTAGGACAGAAAAACAAACAAACAGGAAAGTCATTATAATCAGTACAAATATTTGTATGGGATTAAGTCAATGTGAAACAAACAGTGACCCAGACATAATCATGGTGAGAAAATACAATTAATATCAAGAGAATGCAGCAAAGTTTAATCCATTCTTAACTTTTCTTGTTATTTTTTTCTAAAATTACCTTAATTACGTCATTCCATCTACATCCAGGAATAATTACCATTAGTTGAAAAATCATTTTCTAATAACAATTGATCATTGAATTAAAGTCATAGATTTAATTCATTTTTTACAACCAGGGGATTGGCATTAAGTTATTACAAAAGATGAACTGTAAAAAAAAATGCTCTAAGTCTCAGAAACTCTGTCTATGGTTACAACATTTAGTAAGTGACAGATACAAAACTTCTGTGCCTATGACTTTTCACCAATATATGAACTTTCCAGTCACTAAAATATCCAAAGCAAATGCCTGTGTTGGAACATAAACCTCATAGGTCATTACTAAAAAAGAAATTCAACACTATAAACAAAGCGAGAGACAAGCCTCCTGGGGAAGCTCTCTTGTGTTTGCATTTGTCTCTTGTTTATTACTCTATTCCTTATATCTACTAAAACACCAGTCACTTACGGATATTTAATAAATAATTATCTAATGAAGAAATTCCATGTGTGTCTCTCCTTAAGATCAAATTATAATTTATATTTCTTAATAAGCTTCCATTTATCTTTTTGTGCCACAATGATCTTATGAGAATATTTTAAAATTTGTTTGTTCTACATACTTTGTTCCATGTACTTGGAATTCTACCTATTGGGTAAATTCTTATTCCTCAATATACTTGTTCCTCAATTTCTAAGTTTACTGTGATAGTTTTATTCTGGGTAAATCCAATCAATATTCTATACTGCTATCAGTAGAATCAAAGTTCCTGATGCAGTATATGGTACATATGAGGCCTTCATAATCATTCTCTTTTCTTATTTATCTGCTAACTGATAAAGCAAGAGGAAAATAACTTTTGCTCCCTGAACAGAACTTCTTGATTTCTTGATATTACAGAAATTTTCATAATAGTTGTTACTATCAGATATGCTTCCTGAGCACTGTTATGAACCGGGTTTCCACTGATAGACCCAATCTGATTCCCTCTTAAAATTGGGAGCCATCTCGCCACAAAGACATGAAAAGCTAATTTCGGCTTTGCAAATTCTGAACTAGCTTGGAATGCCTGCCCATGCTTGAACTCATCCATTCCTGGCTCTCTTTGACCAGATAGCAGCCCTCTCTGAAACTTTAGTGACACCTCATAAATCTTGACCTTCCATGGCCAGATAAAGACCCTCTCTGAGGCTCTAATGACCTTCATAAATTCTGATGTCAGGGCCAGCAAAAATGTACACTAGCCTTTGTGTTGTGCTCCTCAGAGTTTTGTTATCTGTAACCCTGCCTTTGTGTAACTTTCTGGGCTAAAAAGCTGGGCTGCAAGAAAACAGCAGTGCTGTCTTGTTCCCTCGGTTTTTGTTGGGAGAGGCAGCCCGGCTGGTTGAAATAATAAGCTTGCTGTAATTTGATTTTAATTGGAGTCAGTGGTCTTTTCTTTGTGTCCTGGTCTAACACCACATTAATTAATTCATTGAATCCCCATTACAACTGGGAGTTAAAAAGTTAGTAACTTAATTAACAAAGGTCCTAATGATAAATGCCTTCAGGGTCGAATTCAAACACAGCCAATCCTAAATCCTTGCTCTTAACTATTCATTTTATATTTCTCATTTTTAGTCCATAATCAATAATCACATAACAAATGATGGTATCCCCTTTATGTCAACTGAAATGCTCCAGGTATTAATGAGTTTGTGAAAAGATGACCTCTTTCTCATGAAGTCACAGAGCAGACTCAGCAGCACAGCACCATTTGATTCAAAGATATTATGGAAATGAGTGCTCAGAGTAAAGGTACAGTCTGGACACCATTGTCGACCTCCAAGAAAGAAGAGAATGGACTTTGAGGGAGAAAATACTACAAAGAACTACAGGAAAACATGGTATTGAATTTTGATTACCTGAGTGCTTTGATTTCTGTCAGTTGAGACATAAATAATTCACTGCTTATGGGTCCTCTCATTGCAATGGAGTGAGAATAATGAAAAAAAAATTCCAGAGTGCTCAGAGTCTCCATCTCACCAAGCAGTATCTTAATTCCTGACCCTAAGGTAGGTAGAGGATCATAGTCTGGAATATATGATTCTTGTTCCCAGTAAAATCAAGAAGTGTTGTCTTGGTCTCCAGTATCAGTTTTAAATCCCTTGAGATAATTCAGGTATTAGGTTACTTAGGGACAAGCCAGACTATGAGAAAATACTGGAAATGTCACATCTGATAAAGAACTTGTGTTAGTCAGCTTTTCATTGTTGTGACCAAAATACCTGAAAACACCAACTCAAAGGAGAAAAAGTTTATTCTGGTCCATAGTTTTAGAGACTCAGTCCATGGTTAGCCAGGTGAGATAGCACATCATGGGTGAAGAAGCACTGGTGGAAGGAATTTGCACAGGACATGGTGGCTGGGAATCAGAGAAAAGGGGGAAGAGGACACAGGGAAAACTAACCCTTTCAAGGAATGCTCTCACGTGCCATCTCTTCCAGTCACACCTCATCTGCCTTGAGTTACCACTAAGCCCATTCAAAAGAAGATGGACTTATTAGGTTACAGCTCTCATGATCTAATCATTTACCTTGGAAATCCCTGTATTATCACAGGATATTATGGGAGACAACTCATTTCCAAACCAAAGAGTCCAAAATATACAAAGAAATCTTGAAGTTCAGCAATAAGAAAATCTCAACAATAAGGAAAAAACCCTAATACAAATGAACCAAAGATCTAAACAAGACACTTTACCAATGACTATGCACAAATAGCAAATAAGCATGTGAAAAGAAACTCCACTTCATATGTCCTCAGGGAAATGAAAATTAAAATAATAACATAACATTGATATACCTATTAGAATGGCTAAATGAGGAACACAACACCACCAAATGCTGGTGAGGACATGCTAATGGGAATGCAAAAGGGTACTGCCAGTTTGGAGGCTTCTTACATACTCTTTTCATATGATCTGGCAATCAAGGTTCTTTGTATTTACCTAAAGTGTTTGAAAACAGCTGCTCACATGCCAACAATTGTTAATTGCCAAAATGTAGAGGAAGCTACTATGGCTTTCTGGAGATGAATGCCTAAATAAACTGTTATATCTATAAAATGATATCTTATTCGATGATAAAAAGAAATGTGCTATCAGGACATGGAGAAAACATAAACATGTTATGAAGTGAAAAATTTCAGTTAGAAAAGACTACAAACTTTATGATTCCAATTAAATGACTGTCTGGAAAAGACTATCATTGGATACTGTAAAAAAGTCAGTGGTTGCCAAGGTATGGGTGGGAATGGAATGAATATGTAAAGCACAGAAGACATTTAGAGCACTGATATCATTCTATATGATACTATAATGGTAGGTACATGTCACTATGCATTTGTCCAAGCCTATTTGACATAAAACAACACAGGCGACCCCAATGTAAACCATGCACTTTGGGTGATAATGATGTGTCAATTTAGTTTCATAAATTGTAATGAGTATACTATTCTGGTGGAGGGTGTGCTAATGGGAGGTAGGAGAGGGTTATCAGCATATGAGAAATTTCTTTCTCTTGCTTTTGCTGTAACCTATAACTACTCTAGAACTATTGTTTTTAAATAATATGGTGGGAGTGTGCCAATATGTGATGGATGTAACAATGGTAAATGTGAAGAACAAAGACAATAACATTAAAAATGAACAGATAAATGGACAATATATAGATAAAATGCAAATAAATTTAAAAATATTAAATGAAACCCCATCTGATTCACAATTAAATGAATTATTTATATAAATAAAGCAAACCTAACTGATAACTAAAAGCCAAAAAGTTTGGTAATACATACAGATTGGGGGAAACAGCTATTCTTCCCCATCAGCACTGTTGATGATATGAGAGTAAAACTTATCCAGGGACAATTTTTTGAACAGCATGGCCTACTATAAGCATGTCCTTTTCTTTAACAATATTTTATATCCCTCTGTTGAGTAATCAACTATTCTATTAATTTATTTAAATTTTTTGTCTTGCTTACCTTTTTTTTACAATAAACTCTTATTTTTTAGTTATAGATGGATGTAATATCTTTATTTTATTTATTTACTTTTATGTGGTGCTGAGGATCAAACCCAGTGCCTCACATGTTCTAGGCAAGTGCTCTACCACTTAGCCCCAGCCCCAGCCCCTGTCTTGCTTACCTTTTAATGTTCTATTCCTTGGTTTCTCAAGTATTTCCAACTTGCTGGGAAACAATCATTTGCAGGTGGTAGAGGAAAGTGTGGGTGGTCTGTTACTTTTACATTTCTTACAAGGTCCTTCATCCTCTCCTTTCCAAACACCCTCAGCACACACATGGGTATGCATGCACACACACACACACACACACACACACACACACACACCATTTCATTTCACAAGGATTCAAGGGCAAGGGGGTAGCACTTCTACTAAAACTTCCCATGAGGTTGGTGGCTTCTCCCACTGGGCCCAGATTTCATCGTTTCCTGGTCTGCTCTAGAAGCTTTCATTTTCCCTTATATTTCTCACCCTCAAAAATTTCATTGATATCACTCCCAATATCTTTTCTGTATTTTATGGGATTGTGCCCTTTTCAGTTTCCTTACTGTGTTTTAATTGGGTTTCACAGTGATGCAGGATAAATTGTACACATAGTCTTCCCCTGCCCCTGACAACTAGCCCACTGGAGGCCTTGTTAGAAACCAGCTGATGTAGGTGACTCACCCCCCACCCCGACTACTCAGTGCTTAGACTTCTCCAATGATACTTCTGTTCTCTCCCTCCCTTTTGAACACCAGCCTGATTTATCAAAATGGGCCCCCTCCTCTGCATGATGAAAGCTGCTTTCTCTTGCTACATTGTTTTTGCATGTGAGATTGTTTCTCCTCCTTTCTTCTCTATGAAGAACCTGGTGTTTTCTTTTCTGTCCTGGGTTTTTTCCTTTCTTTCTTTTGGATGGTTGCCTTCCTACCACTTCTGCTTCTATGCTCGGCTAGGGAGAAGTTTTGTGGATTCCACTTTCTTGGACACAAATGGCTCTCTAAAAATATAAGACACAGCTGTGTATACATAGGTGACCTGGGACAAGGCGTGGTGACTGCACGGATGGATACTGAAGGGAGACAAGGTTCAAAGCAAAGACAGAATGCTGCCCAAATAGAAGCCACATTCCCCAAATCCCTGTCATCTTTGTGCCACTTCAACTATTATGCTTTAAGGACTCCACATTGCCCACTGATAATGTAGACGTTATTTGTCCCAAATAAAATTATTTTCCAAATTTTTTGGGAAAAATAATGTGAGACTGCACTTTGTCTACAAGAATGACTACACAGACCACTTTCTTGTTTACATGGTTTTACTTTGAAATTACTTGAGCCTGCTTAAGAAAGTATCACTGCCAGCCTCCACTGTCACTTTTACTAATGAAGAGCTGACTTGGGGGATGTCCATTCTTATTGTTCTGCTCTGAGAAACTGAGCAGCACACACCACAGACTGTGCTGAAACTAGAGTGAACCCCAGAGGCAGATGCTCAGCAGCCAGGCCCCTGGGTGCTGCTCAGAGTTTGTGCTCAGCTCCCCCTGCAGTTTCTGCCACTGTGTCACCCAGAGCACAGTAGTACACAGCCGAGTCTGACTCTTGGACAGAGGCTTTCTCCAAGTGGAAGGAGGTGGTTTCTTTGCTGTATGTGGCTTCAAAACCTTTCTCGCTTCCCTTATCATTGGGCTTCATGGCTTTCAGTAGGAGCTGTGGACCTTCTCCAGGGTATTGAACATACCAGAACAGGTAAGCGTACCCACTGGATGAATAAGTGCAGTTTATAGTCAGAATAGACCCTTCTGACATGGTCAGTTGACCTTCAGTCTGGGTCACTGATTGTCCACGGGTCCTTCCTACGGGGATAAAAAGAGATCTGTGTCATCTTGGTGATAAAACTCAGATAAATTCATAGCTAATGAATTGCTAACATAATAGAAGACACTTTACTCACCAAATATCAAGAGCATCACAGTCACTAATCCTGGAGAAGCATTCATCTTTAGAGAGTCAACTAAATAATGTTCTTGATTCTTAACATGAAGAATGTTGAAGTCTTAAAGAAATAATAAACCTAAAGTTACAATTCATACAGGAAGTGAGCTAGTGTTAGGAAGCTGCACCCCCTGGTGGACAGGGACTGATCTGGGAAGAATGATTTCCTAGACTCCTTTCAGAAGTCAGAACTATGACCTCATCCCTGGCCTCATTATTAAGCACATATTAGTCTTTAGGTAGTCCTTGTAAATCTAAGGGACAGCTATCATAATTTCTAAGGTCTTTTTTGTTCTTAGAACTCTATCTGACATGTAAATGCTTTAGTTGAACATCCTAGAATGTCTTTGTAACTGATAAGATACCACTTACCTTGGACATTGTAATTCAGGCCTTTATATTCTCATGCATCTCATTGAAATATCATAAAAGGGTTTTGTGTTAGAATCTTAGGAAGTAATAAGAATTCAAGTCATAATTCAGAGATTGTATAGTTTTTAGCACTGTACTCCACCTGTGGAACAGTGACTGACATTTCATAGGTGCACAATTAATATATACTAAGTGAAACAAAAATAATAAATAGGTGGCTTTTGGGTGAGTGGTCACTACTAATGGCAAGATTACAGTTTCTCTCTTAAAAATAATATCATATTTTAGAGATATTATCTTTTCAATAAGAGCTTTTTGGAGTCAGGTGGGGCACTCACTATCTAAACAATACACAAGTATTCCAGAATTTCAAATCATTGAAAAGCAAAACATATGACAGAAGAACATGATAATTAAAGCAATTGGATCCCTAGAGAATGATCCAAGATCAATATCTTATTCCTCACTGTTTCAATGGCTACAAGACAAGGAGCCCAGCTGTGCAAGTCAGGCAGGTCCTAAAGCTGCACTCCAATGCAGGTCTGGCCTCAAGGGCTTTTCACAAGGATGGAGGTTTAATCCAGTCTATTCCCTGTAGTTCTCTCTCCACATATTCAGAAAAAAGGATCTCCTGAGTCCAGAGTCAACCTGTAATAGCTTCTCAGATACATAGTTAAGTAATTCAGGCCCAGATATCTGAGTGGGTCATATGTCTCTTCTCCCCTTCCTCTACCTTCCAGATCCCAGTACCAAACACTGACTCAAAACCATTCTAGAAAGAAATTCTGGAAAATTACTTGCAAATTTTTATTCTGATATATGGGCAGACATCAAAATGAGTTGGAATGGTGTTGAAATGTCAACAAAAATAGTACAGCACAGAGTCCAGTCTGTCAGAATAAAAATAGTTCAGCTGCAAAACAATGTGAATGTACTTAATGGTATTCTTAAAATCATTAAGGTGGTCATGTTTTTAAGTTGGTGTGTATTAATTATACAGAATGGTGAGTGTCACTGTGGCATGTTGATACATGCATATAACACAATTTGATCAATTTCACTCCCCAGTACCTCCCCTTACTCTGCTGTCTTCCTTCCCCAAATCTCCTCCCTCCACCCTGTTGGCCTCCTTCATGGAGTCCTTTGTGTTTTTTTCCCTTCCTCTTTTTCCACTAGGGTCCACATAACAAAGAAAACATAAAGTCCTTAATTTTTTGAGTCTGGCTTAGTTTACTTACTCTGATGTTGTCCAGTTCCATCCATTTTCCAGCAAATGACATAGTTTTATTTTTCTTTATGGCTAAATATAACTCCATTGTTTATATATACCAGTATTTCATAATCCATTCATATGTTGATGGATACCTATGGTAGTTCCATGATTTTTCTATTAAGAATTATGCTGTAATAAACATGGGTATCCTTTGGGTAAATATCAAGGAGTGGTATTGCAGGTAATAGAGCAGTTTTGAGGAATCTCCATACTGTACAAATTTCCATTTCTACTAACAATTGTAGGCTTTCCTTTCCCCCACATCCTCACCAGCATTCATTTCTTATTTTATACTTTGTGATTGTCATTCTTTTTGGAGCAAGAGAGACTTTCACTGTAGTTTTGATTTTCATTTCCATGATAGCTAAATACATAGAACACTTTTTTGAGTAATTGTACACCAAGTGTACTTTTTCTTTTAAAAAGGGTCTGTTTAGTTCATTGGCCCATTTGTTGAATGGGTTACTTGTTCTTTTAGGGTTGAAGTTTTCTTTTAATATGTATTCTGAACATTAAATCTCTGTTGGAAGAGTAGCTGGCAAAGATTTTCTCCCACTGTAAGCTGCCTCTTCACACTGCTAATTGTTTTCTTTGCTGTGCCAAAGTTGTTTAAATCCATGCTATCCAATTTACTAATTCTTGCTATCATTTCCTAAGCTATAGGAACCCTATTCAGGACGTCATTGCCTGTGGCTACATACTGAAGAATTTTCCTTGTTTTTTCTTGTATTAATTGCAAAACTTTCTGGTCTTATACCTAGATCTTTGCTCCATTTTGAGTTAACTTTTGAGCAGGTAAGAGATAGGCATCTAATTTAATTCTTCAATATATGGATATTCAGTTTTTCCAACACCATTTAGTAAAGAGGCTGTTCTTTCCCCCAATATATCATGTTGGCATGTTAGGATTTCTTCCCATACCTCTGCTTTCCAAATGCAAATGTGAGAGTAAATTACAGGGCAAGTTCACTTATTGACTAATCACTACCATCTAATTTTACAGCATGAGAAAATGGGGTTAGAGGTAGAAGGAGGAAATCAGAGAGAATGAAGATTTGGGACTATGGAATATTGATTGAGCACAGCAGGACTGGAGGAGTGCAAAATGTTCCACATGATAGATTAAATGTTTTTGGAGATGAAGGGGAGGACAAGAGCAGAGAAAAGAGAGAACTCATTCTCTTGTCCCTTCACACTGTCTCTCCAAGAGTTAGCAATGACGGACTATTTTATGGGTAAGATTGATATGAGATTGCTGCAGGTCAGGTTTACCAGTAGTATAGAAGTTAAGCTTTTTCATCTCAGATGTGGTAACAAGGCCATAGATGGAATAAGTGCTCAAATTGAATCACACAGGAGGTACTCACTAGTCATTATTTTGAATAAATGAATATATAAGTAAATACCTTTTATAAAAACCAAGCTTCACTATTCTGTTATTCTTACTTATAAATTCTTAACTTAAAAATTTGTGTCTATATTCAAGAGTGAATGTTTTTATTGTTCTCTATAATATTTTGGATTAAGGTTAGGCTAGAACCATAAAATAAAATTTATATGTCTAGGTAGTATAAATACACTGCAACTTTTAAAGGTAAAATTTCTTAGCTATATAACCAATGTAATTTTTTAAATAGCATTTCTTTATATTTGGAATACCAACAAAAATGAATACGTAAAATAAAATTCAATTGAAAAAGTGTACACATGGAGAAGAATATGTAGGAATACATTTAAATAAATCTAATTTAAGATAACCTTTAAATACAATTGAATAACACAAAATGTCCCTTATGAATTGAGAAAATACCTTTATTCAATTAAGAAATAATAAGTCAATACCTATTCTACTAATGTAATTCCAACTTTCTGGTTTTATATTTTTCCCTTTGTTTTAAAGGAGTTTGTTGAACTTGTGGAAAATGGAGCACAACTTTTAACATTTGTATTGAAAAATAATTCTGCAAGAATTATCAAAAACTTCTTGAAAAAGTACTGTTGAGGAAAAATTTGTTCTAACAGGTAACATAATTTACTATGAAACTAATTCCTGAGATTACCACAGAATGAAACAAATAGATAGCAGGAACTAAATGAGTAATGTGGAAACATTATAGAGAAAGGGATAATATATTCAAAAGATGGTGATTAGGAAAAATGGTACCTATTTATGTACAAACAAATAAGCCTGAATCTCTGTGGATGAGATCCTCCACATTTCCTCACAAAAGCCAATAATTTTTAGTCATCTATGGATTTGACAGTGGAGGGTCAGGGAAACCTTCAGAATAGAAATTGAGCTCTTGATGTTAGAGGTGTTTAGACAGAACAAACTCTGAGAACTAAGTATGTTGCATAGTAGGAACTTCCAGAAAGTAAATGTGAGGGGCTGGGGTTGGGGCTCAGTGATAAAGCCCTTGTCTCACATGTGTGAGGCCCTGCGACCCATTCCCAGCACCACAAAAAAAAAAAAAAAAAAAAGAAAGAAAGAAAAAAGAAACTAACTAAATAAATGTGAGTATCATTTACTCTCAGCAAATAAACTTAATCCAAACTAATACTTTAAATAGTATTTTAAAAGCATATACTTTCAAAAAGGAAACATACAGAGAGATTCCAAGGAATTTTTATTTAAAAAAAAAGAAGGTAATACTTGTTCAATAAATGTTTATTGGACAAATTGATCTGAATATGTAACAATTCATACAGATCTTTGTTGATATTATTCAGCCATATGATTTGGAACTTCCTTAGCCAATTCTTCAACCAACACTGTTTGTTGTAGATGCTCTGTCTTTTGAATTTTCTGTCTGCCTTCAATCCAAAGTTTCAGGACTATGGCTGGTTTTTATTAGTGATAACTGTGATGTGGTCTATGAACCTAGAGAGGGGTTCCTCAGAGTGAGTGTTTTCCCTCCAATCCCAGACATGAGCTGACACAGCCCTGGCTGCTTCCTCTCTGGGGTGCCCACTCCCTGCCTTGGTCCCTACAGCAGGTGGCTGTCTCAGGCAGACCCTGGGTTTTTGTGCACCTCCCTCCAGCAGTCCTCCCACTGTGCCCTCTCTCAGTGCACAGAAATACACCGCTGAGTCCCCCAGCTGTGAGGCTGAGATGACAAGCTGGATGGATTTGCTTGCCTTCTGCAAATTCACTGAGTAGTGACCTTCTGTGGCATTTTCCCGACCATAAGAGTTCTGACGGATGAGGAAGACCATCTCCCCACTGCTGGGCTGTTTGTACCAGAAGAGATCATAATTTCCAGCACTGGTGTCATAGGAGCAGAGCAGGCTCATAGCCTCCTTCTCCTGCACCCACATGGCTGGCTGGGCCTGAGTCACCTTCTGGGCAAAACTGGATCCTGAAGGGAAAAGGACAGAATCAGAAAGTTAGGGACAAATGGTGTGGGACAAAAAATAAAAGGTGCATTTTTACATATTGCTAACCATCCCTCCAAAGTCCCTTTAAGGCTACCCCATCCCCCAGGCCCTTGGTCACAAAGAAGGCTCCTTCCCATAGGCATCATCCTTACCCAGCCACATTGATGCCATGAGCAGCTTCAGCAGCCTGCATAGCACCATGTTTGCCTTCTTTCTTTAGAAGAAATTCTTCTTTGATTTCAGGGCTCTGCACTGGGAGAGGAGCCTGACAGAGTGAGGGAGGAACCACTGGGCTCCAAGCTGCTGCTGCCCCTGAACAGGAAACAGAGGCTTCCTGGTGCAGTGAGTTGGTGTGTGTCACCTCAAACTTCTCTGTGTCCTGGCTGATGATCTCACCCACCCAGACTCCCTTCTTAATTTAACTCTTAATTTAACGACCATTGAACCTGAAAGCAAACACGGGCATACAGGAAGGAAAATAACCCCACCAACTGTTGAGCTCAGTCATCGAACCTGTAATGGCACTGGGAGGTGGCACTTGCTTAAAGTACTATGTGTGATGGATTATGGAGACAGGTGAGAGGCCATAATCATGTATACTCTCACCTGTGTGTGGTACCTTTTTTCTAGGGTAAAAATCAATCATTTTATCAACAGAAGTCTAGGCTGTGTTTACTAATCACTGCAGCTCTCTTCACCTGCTTACTGGTATAATAATATTCCCCTCACTTCTAGTGTCTGTCTAGTTGCCTATCTTGGACCAAGCAGCAGAAAATCATCATCATCATCATCATCATCATCATCATCATCATCATCTCTCTTTGCTAAAGTGTTTAGAAGGAAGCCCTCAGACAGTGAATCCTGTCATAAAGGTCCCCTTCTTTTCTCAGTTTTCCCTGCCCAGCTCTGTTCATGAAGGCCAGATTAGGTACCAAAGTTTGGTCAACAAGTTATCAAACTTTGAATTCTTATTTTTCCTTTTGCCTCAACTGGGGCCTTGATGAACCACAGCAAGATCCCATATTCTGTTTGCCCAAATCTGCATGAAACCTATACTGAGTTACCTCAGCCACCTCCCTAGGACAGATGACCATAGCATGAGAAATTGTGAAAACCTTTCTTTTTAATGTGCACATTAAAGATAAGGACATGTCCTAGAAACATTACTGACAACATGATAAGCAACAAAGATACATTGCTGGCCACCCCCTGTATTTTGACAGTAGTCAAAATTATCCTCCTTCTCTCAAAATAATTTTATTCTTTTCTGGGTTGATGGAAGCATCTTCAGATATTGCACTGAAATCCCCATTAAATATGATGATACCACATCTATTGCAACTGCTCTGCTTTGTAAAAACACCCAACATTTTTTTTAACCAGGAGGTTAACTAATTTATGAGATATGAAGTTCTTCTCATAAATCCATTGCAGTTTTCATTCAAGGGAATCACATAATTGTACTTCTATTATGCAAAAAGCATCCATATCCAAAAAAGATATTGACACTCCATGCCAATTTTGTTAATTAATTGTGTCGTATCTTAAAAATTGAAAAAGAATAATACTAGGCATGTATTATGTATTGGAAATTTACATCAAACACTTGAAATATTTGATGTCTTTATACTAATGAAAGAAATTTTGTCCTGAAGACAAAGTCCTACACTATTAGAGGCACCATAGAACCTGGAGGGTGGTGATGCTTGAGCAGATGATCATGATGAATTAAACATGCCTTTCTGACTAAAGTCCTTATGCAAGGGGTATAGCTCTGTGGTGGAGCACCTGCCTGGCCTATGTGAAGCTCTGAGTTCCACTCCCAGTACCACAAAGAAAAAACAAAACTCAGATGAAATTAATTACTGTATCAGACATGCTTGAGCCCCCCCCCCCCCCCCAGCCTGTAAAGCATTGTTCACCTAAGCTCTTGTGGCCCTGCTTCCCCCCAGCCACCCCACACAAAATTGTATGTTTTCTTGATGTGAAATGGCCACCTGTAGGCAGATGTAGCTCCAAAACCCTACATATTTCATTGTTTTACAAATTAAACCAGATAAATAAACTCAGCATTGTCCATTGTTTCATCACCATGCCAACAGGCTGCTTTCCTGGCATTTCGTTTAATCAGCGTGTATGTCACTTAAACCCAATGACAGAGGACCAGAAAATAATGCAGAGAAAGATGCCTCTGAACCTGTGGAACTGTCCTCATTAAGTGCTATTTACTACCAGTTGAGCAAATAAAGTACAAGGAATTAATCTTTGGTTGCATTTAACAACCAGTATGACTCATCCTTAAATGACAAGAATTAAAAAGTAACTCACATTAAAGATCTTAACTAAGATTCTGTAGACAATGTCCTTATACAGATAGTCCTCAGAAGATGAGTGCTGACCCAGGATCCTTGAAACACACAGGCCCTGGACCCACCTATACAGTGCCTCTGAGACTGTCAGAACAGAATTCTCTAGCTGATTGGAACCATTCAGGGTGCTATCTCCCGTGCAATCATTATATTTTATTTTATACTTTAAATAGTATTTTCTCACCTTAATGATAGAATGTAATGTATTTCCTATTGATCTTACTTTGTTCTAATTGCTAATAAAATAACTTGATTAGGTAATGCTTTATTTGAAGCAATAGACACACTAGTGTTATAATTCCACTCTACAAAGCCACTGGTAGTAAATATATAAATATGTATTTAGTATATGAATATATATTAAATATATAAAATAAATATACTAAATACAAAATTTTTCACATTCACCAGAAATAAAGATAAGGGAGAAATGAAAATTAAATGTGAAGGAATAAATTTAGCTTTCATTAAAAATTTTAACTTTATCAAGAAAGAAAGGCATATATAAAATATAAATAACTACATTTATTTAAAGTAAATTTTGCTACCCAAAATTTGGGTTTACAACAAAATGTTATAGGATGCATTTAGATTGTTAAATGGTTATATAGAGAACCAAATTATATATTTTTCTTTAGTGTATTTTGTATGTTTGAAAAGAATGACAAAAAACCTATTAATCTGACAGAAATATATACTATAAAATAAGTATTTAGAATTCTTACATTGTATATTAGATATGTGGACTTGTGCATTCTTCATATATACTTCTTCGTATATTTTCACAAAATGTTAGAAACAAATTGTCTAGATACAGAATTATGAGTTTCACATGTTTTGTTATTTTACATATTTTATATTTGGAATCTAATATTTTATAATCAGAAAAATAACTAATGTGATAACTAAAGAGTCTAAAACCCACCAACAATAAGTATTATGTTGATCACAAGGGCTTAGTTATATGAGAGGAGTCTGAACAGCAGGTGTCTGAACTCATCCTCAAAGTCTGAATTTCAAGGTAAAACCATTCTAATTCCCTTTAAAAATCCATTAATTACAATTTTAGGATTACCTATAACATGCAAATACCTGGAGTTGGAAGCTCCTTCCTCCATGCTTTCCATATGCATCTCTTTAATCATCTGCCAAATTTCACTATGTGTATGATCATCAAAACACAATATTTTACACTTTAAAATAATTATTAAGCAATAATCAGCCAACAAAACATTCTAACTCTTTCTGGATCATCATGAACCTAACTTTTTTATTCCATGCTTTTAATATCTATATGATAGTTACTGCTTTCCAAAACAAATATAGCAAAGGGTATACTGGGATGTCTATGCAAAGGAAGCAGCTCAGCTCAGTGGCAGGTTTGAGTACAGGCTGCAGGTGTCTGGGAAGCATCCTGCATCAGGTGCACAGAAGTAGACAGCTGAGTCTCCAGGTTGGGTGGCTGTGATGTTCAGGGAGAAGTGTTTGGCTCTCTTATCCAACACAACAATGAATCTTTGGATTTGATTTATCTCCTTATTTGAAAGAATGTCTATAATATGCTGGGGACCTTTTCCATCTTCTTGCTTATACCAAGGGAAGTACTCTGAATCACTATATGAATAAGTACAGTTGATAACAGTGCTGTCTCCCTTCTGGACACTCAGGGTAGAAGGATGTTGTTCCACCTTCTCTCCTTGGCTCACCCCTATGCAGAAAGTAAAAGAAAAAAAGATGATGTTGGCATGTGGTTACTCTTCAGAATGTTTCTTTTCTTCAGTGACTATGGAAAACCTCCATAAAGCCAGTCTTCCCAGATGTCTAAAGAACATCTGCTAATATACTCTGGTTCCCCCAAATCCTCAACTCACAGTCCAGATGCAGCCACACGAACATGAATAAAGCAAAGGGAGATGTTTTCATTGTTCTTCCCAATTGAGATCAATCCAGATTGCAATCTACTCAAGAGCTACTTCTATTATCAGGTTGCTCATTTTGTCTCTAACAATTCTAGTGGCTTCTCCTATTGTCAACCCAACCAATAAGAAAAAGGTCCTGTTTCTCCACCAAGTTTATTATTCAGAAGCCACTGCAATGAACCTCCACCTATTCTGCACCAGCTGGGATAGACTGCCACTGTGTGGTCACACTTCTAACTAATGAAAAAGACAAATCCAGCCTGACAGATGCATAAAATCCCACACAGGAATAGAAGAAATACATAAAACTAAACAACACAATGCCTTCTAAAGTGCATAATTCACAAACAACTGACCCCAGAGATAATGAAGTGGATGAAATATCAGATAAATAATTGCAAACAATCATTATACAAATGATCAGTGAATTCCAAAAGAACACAGAAAAACAACTGAATTAATTAAGGAAGTTAGTACAGGATAAGAATGAGAAAATCAATAAGGATATATTAATATTGAAAAAGAACAAGATAGAAATTTTTGAAAATGAAAGTCACACTAAATCAAATAAAGTGTTTAGCTGAACATCTCTAATCGAGTGGACCATGCTGAAAACAGAATCTCCCAGTTGGAAGATAAAAGAGTTGGCCTTGAACATGCAAAAGTATTAAAGAAAATAAAATACATAATCATGACCAGAGTATACAAGAATTCTGAGACAACATTAAGAGACCAAATTTAAGAATCACTGGAATCAAAAAGAATTTTCAGATACAGGCTGATGACAAAAATAAGTACTTGTGGGAAATAACAAAAATGTTTCGAAACCTTAAGAATGAGAAGGACATTCACATACAAGAGGCATTCAAAACTCCAAATAGACAAGATCAAAAAAAGAACATCTCTTGATATATTGTGATTAAAGTGTTTACCATAAAGAACAAGGATAGAATTTTTAAATCCTCAAAAGAAAAACAGCAGGTTGCATCAAGAGGAAATCTCACCAGAATCACTTCTGGTTTCTTAACACAAACTCTAAAATCCAGGAGAACTTGTAATGATGTGTTCCAAGCCCTGAAAGAAAATAACTGTCAACCAAGATTGCTATATCCAGCAAAGTTATCCTTCAGAAACACAAAAGAAATTTAAATATTTTCCAAGATAAGCAAAATCTAAAAGAATTTACCACTACGATGCATGCTGGCACTAAAGAAAATATACTAAGAGATACTACATACAGATGAAATAAAAAACAAACACGAGAGCTCACAAATGAACAAATCTAATTTGAAGAGGAGCTAAGTTGAAAAACAAGATAAAATTAAAAACGAATCAGAATGACAGGTATGAACAATTTACCTCTCTATAATATCATTAAATTTAAATGATCACAGTTCTTCAATTAAAAGACAAAGCCTGGTGGAATGTATTCAGAAGTAAGACAACTATTTTATTTGCAAGAGACTCAACTTACATGCAAGACAGCCACAGGTTGAGAGTAAAAGAATGTAAAATGATATATCATGCAAGTGGATCCCCAAATCAAATATATGTAGCTACTCTCGTATCTAACATAGCAGGCCTCAGATGAGGCATTAATGTCCAGGATTTATTCAAAGAACTCAAAAAACTCAACACCAGAAAAATAAATAACCTAATCAATAAATGGACAAAGAAACTGACAAATAATTCACAGAAGAAGAAATATGGATGGTCAACAAATACATGAAAAAATGTTCAACATCTCTAGCAATGAGAGAAATGAAAATTTTAAAAAAACTACACTGAGATTCCATTTCACTCCAGTCAGAATGGCAATTATCAAAGATTCAAACAACAATAATTTATGGCAGGGATGTATGAAAAAAGGTACTTTTATACATTGTTGGTGGGACTGCAAACTGGTGTAACCACTCTGGAAAGAAGTATGGCAATTCCTTAGAAAACTTGAAATGAAACTTCCATTATGAAATTGTTTTTAACAATATAACAGAAAAAGCATATATTGAGGACTGGGTGTGTGAAGACATGGAGTAGTATGAGAGGGAAAGAAATGACCCTGCACCGTGGAACTCCAAGAGCATTTTCACATCCACACATAATCTATTGTGTCTGAGG
Organism: Marmota flaviventris; assembly: GCF_047511675.1. Lineage (NCBI taxonomy): Eukaryota > Metazoa > Chordata > Mammalia > Rodentia > Sciuridae > Marmota > Marmota flaviventris. The sequence continues at coordinate 34,810,147 of NC_092499.1, read as the reverse complement.
TTACACTAACCCATCTTTGGGCCTCTTCAGAAGCAGAGACAGGATCCTCAGGATGTGTTTCCATTACTGCTGTACAACATCAATAATGGATGATGGATTAGGAAGAGACTAATCCACATAAAACAGAATAAAATGGGACTTTATTAAGTATAAAGATCATCACAGGCATTGGTATGGAGGTGTACTCCATGTATGAGCCAGGGATCAATAGGATGCTTCCTTCTGATTATTTCTTTCATTTACCTCTAATGTCATGTTGTTCTCATAGGAAACACACCAACACTTGAACAAGCTGGAAAACCTAGGAGAGACAGACATGTAAATTTATATGTGAAGAACTTTTTCAAATATCCCTATTGATTTCCAGCTTGCACCACCTTCTTTCAAGCATAACTTCAGGCTTCAAGATTCTTAACCAGTGATGGCTATAATATTGTAAAACTTTGTGCAAAGTGAAAATTTATGATACCTTGTTTAAAAAGCAGAAAAAAGTGCTATGAAATAGTATAATATACATGTTTCTTTTACAAAATATTATATTATTTATAAAACACAATAAGATTTATAGTTATATATATCAACACAAACTTAATTTAGCATCATAAGTTTACATTAAAATAAGTAATATTTCTTTGTGAATATATCTTGATTAATATAAATATTTTCTGCCTTCTTCTAATGTAATTTAAGTTATAAGATTTTCAAAACTTATTCTTTTTAAAATTATTTATATATTCTTCTTTGTTATACATGACAGTAGAATGTAATTTGAAATATCATACATATATGAAATATAATGTCCAATTTTTGTGGTTGTACATGCTGTGGACTTACACTGGTCATATATTCATATAAACATAGGAAAGTTATGTCCAATGCATTCTACTATCTTTTACATTCCCATTCCTCTTTCCTTCACCCAATCAGTCTTTTCCAATCCAGTGAACCTATTGTGAGTCAGCATCCACATATCAGAGAGAACATTCAGGCTTTCATTTGGGGGTATTATCTTATTTTGCTTAGCATTATAGTCTCCAGCTCCATCCATTCACTGGCAAATTCCATAAATTCATTCTTCTTTGTGGCTGAATCATATTCCATTGTATATATGTACAATATTTTCTTTATCCATTCATCTATTGAAGGGCATCTGGATTGATGTCATAGTTTAGCCATTGTGAATTGAGTTGCTATAAACATTGATGTGGCTGCATCACTACAGTATGTTGATTCTAAGTTTTTCAGATGTATGTCTAAGAGTGGGATAGCTGGGTCAAATGGTGGTTCCATTCCAAGTTTTCTGAGGAATCTCAGAAAAGAGATTCCTGTTTGTAAGAGTGATTGCACCAATTTGCAGTTACACCAGCAGTTAGAGTACCTTTTATCTTCACATCCTCACCAACATTTACTGTTATTTGTATTCTTGATAATTGCCATTCTGACTGGAGTGAGATGGAATCTCTATATAGTTTTAATTTGCATTTCTCTAATTGCTAAAGACATTGATAATTTTTTTCATATATTTGTTGACCAGTCATATTTCTTCTTCTGTGAAGTGTCTGATCAGTTCCTTTGCCAATTTGTTGATTGGGTTATTGTTTGTTGGTGTTACGTTTTTGAGTTCTTTATATATCCTGTAGATTAATGCTCTATCTGAGGTGCATGTGGTCAAGATTTTCTCCCATTCAGCAAGCTCTCAATTCACATTCTTTATTGTTTCCTTTTCTGTAAAGAAGGTTTTAGTTTGAAACCATCTCATTTATTGCTTCTTGATTTTACTTCTTGCACTTTTAGAGTCTTGTTGAGGAAGTTGATTCCTAAGCCGACATAATGGAGATTCCGGCTTATTTTCCTTCTAGTGGACATGGGGTCTCTTGCCTAATGTGTAGGTCCTTGGTCCACTTTGAGTTGAGTTTGGGGCAGGGTGAGAGATAGGGGGTCTAATTTCATTTTGTTACACATGGATATCCAGTTTTCCTAGCACCATTTGTTGAAGAGGCTATTTATTCTTCAATGTATGTCTAGCATGAGATAACTGTCATTTATGTGGGTGTGTCTCTGTGTCTTCTATTCTGTACTGTTGGTCTACATGTCTATTTTGATGTCAATATCAGGCCATTTTTGTTACTGTTGATCTGTAGTATAATTTAAGGTCTGGTATTGTGATGCCTCTTGCTTCACTCTTCTCACTGAGGATTGCTTTGGCTATTTTGGGCCTTTTATTTTTCCAAATAAATTTCATGACTTCTTTATCTATTTTTATGAAAAGTCTAATCAGAATCTTAGTAGAAATTGCATTAAACCTGTATAGTGCTTTTAGTAGTATGGCCATTTTGACAATATTAATTCTGCCTCCTATCCAAGAATATGGGAGATCTTTCCATCTTCTAAGGTCTTCTTCAATTCATTTCTTTAGAATTCTGTAGTTTTCACTATAGAGGTCCTTCACTCTTTTGTTAGATTGATTTCCAAATATTTTTTTTTCCAAAACTTATTCTTTTAACAACTTCATTTTGGAGAAATATAATTGGAGGTGATGACAGATGCCCTTGATAATTGCACAATTGCAAACTAAGCCAGGCACAATGATACAGACTTGTAATCCTGGCACCTTGGGAGGCTGAGGAAGGAGGATCACAAGTTCAAAGCCAGTCTCAGCAACTTAGGAAGGCCCTAAGCAACTTGAAACCCTGTCTCAAAACAAAAAAATAAAAAAGATGGAGATGTAAAGTGCTCAATTGTAAAGTGTTCCTGGGTTTAATCCCCAGTACACACACGCAGACACACACACACACACACACAAGATTGCAAACTAAAAATCTGATTTGGAGAAATTGTGCAAAAGATACTGGAGTTCTTAAAAGTATTTTCTATGATATTATACCTAATAACTTAGTTTGAAACATAAATTTTAGTAACTCTAGGTTTGATGTTTCTAGGGGAACACTTTTTCTAATGTGAATTAACTCCTCATGCAAATCATTTCCCTGTGAGTCTGAATTTAATTTTAAATGTAAATTTGTAAAGCAGCATTTTAAGGATTCCACTGATATTTTCTGTGACTTGTGGAAATCTTACAAACTGACAGAAGCTTCATGAATATATATAATTCAGAATGCTTATTTAGGCATCCCTTTGCTGTGTTTTCAATTGAAAGGAAAATTAGTTTTAAAATTGTCTTTTGTGGAAATACTTAGTTTATTCAAAACTTCACATGAGAATGGTATTCTTCTACATCAAGCTACTTTCCTTATACTTAATTTCCATTTTTAAGCCTGTGAATATTCGCCATGCAATGTGGCATCAATTTTCAAAACCAGAGTTCCTAAACTTTTCAAAGGATTCTAACAACTTCTTAAAATGCTATATTCAAATGCCCACATGTACTTTTCCATCTTGTAAAAATTTACCTACAACATTGTTTGCCACCACAGACCCAGAGAACTTCCAGTGTGCACTTGCACTTGGAATGGATGAAATAACTGCCAGTTCATAGGCTTCCCACTGTGATTTTGAACCTGAGCTTACATATGCCCCTGTCCCAAGCCTTTGGATCACTCCTCTGCTCAGGCACATGCTCTAGCCTCTTATCAGACTTCACTTAAAAATACAAATTCAAAGACAAAATTATTAAGACTCTCAAGACAATGGTAGCACAATGTTTAATTAGTAACTAACCTTTTTCTGAGTCCCAAGTCCTATGAAACTGTACACTTCACATTGTAGAAGCTGGTCTTGCTCCCAACTTCACTGAAATACCCACATGTCCTTGTTTTGACCTCACGATTTCACTGCTTCCTAGGTTATTCCCTACATTAATACAAAAGACCTTGGCAAGGTTGAAATTCCATTTACATTGCAATTTATACACATGTAGCTTAAACTTTTGATTTGATTGTTAGAAGTTTTAGGATGTGGCTACAGCAAATTAAGGCCTTTGTGGGTATGCTTGATGATTTCTGCTTCCTTTCCCAAACTTGAAATGTTGTAAGAAAATCATGGGCAATAGATTTCTTCAAAGGAAGACCAATGGCTTTAATGTAAGAAAAAGAAAAGTTTAATGATCTCTTCTTTTAAAGAGTTCCACTTAGAAAAGAGTAAGTTGTATACCTTTGTCATCTAAATTGTACAATATAAACCATGGACATTTATCAACACATATTATCACGTGAACTTGGGAATCCTCTACTCTGGCCGACTCAGAACACAAACTCTGTAGTCAGATTTGTTGAGGGAATCCCCTCTGCCCCATCTGCTCTAGGTGGTGACCATATGAGTGCAGGCAGTCACTCCCTCTCTCTGTAATCCTCAGTTCATTTGTGTGCAGAGTGAAGAAGTATTGTCAGTACTTTTCATTCCTTTTCTTGTCAGTATCTTTTCATTCCTTTTCTTGGAAAACTGAATAATCTGTGACTATCTGGAAAACTAGGTCATCTCTTTTTTATTGATTGACAATCATAATTTTTCAAGTACTTTTCATCACAGTAATTTAGATGTTATATACAAGCTCAGCCAGAAGTTCTCTTTTAACAGTATTTGGGGCCCTGACATCCTTATCAGTGGCTCTTATGGATCCTTATTACAAATTTTTCTTGAAAAGGGCTTGTGGGAGGAAAAGTGTCCAATCCATGTGGGATGACAGTGCTGAGAAATATCCTGTTAGCAGATACAACCTGAATCAGGACACCCACAGCTGTGCAGAGGCTGCTGGGCAAGTCTCCCTGAGGCAGAGACTGTGGCTGCAGCTGCAGTGTGGGGACAGGCTGCAGGTTCCCTGGGAGCACTGTGCCCTGCTGCACAGAGGTATGTGCCTGAGTCTTCCAGCTGCGAGGTGGAGATGTGCAGGGTGCTGTAGCGCTCCTGAAAATTCACTGTTGCCTTTAACCTTCCCTCCTGCTTTGTCCCTGAACTTATATAAAACAAACTGATGAGGCCACCCCCAGTATTCTGACGGAACCACTGCACACTTCTCATGGTGGTGGAAAAATTGCACCTCAGAGTAGAGCTGGTTCCCTCCTGGAGCCTCAGTGCTGAAGGACTCTGCTCCACCTGCTGCCCTCTCACCCCTGCTTGGAAAGAGAAAAGCAAATTCAGCTGGTGTCACTGGGGAATCCATGACCAGTTCCTGTAGAATGTCCCAGGAAACACCCCTGAGAATGGAGGACAGGGAGGGGGCTTGGTGCCAGCTCTCCCTGCCCTCCCCCACACTGTCAGCCCTCCAACACCCCCAGCCCCATCTGGGAGGAACCCGACTCACAGCAAAGCTGCACCCACAGAAGCCCCAGCAGAGCCCCCAGTCCCTTCCGCATGGCTGCTGGCCTGGCTGCTGGGTCTTCTCCCTACTCTGCAGGTGTCAGGTCTTGGGCCAGACAAGCTTGTTCTTCCAGGCAACAGGTTCCACCTGACTCCCTGAGCACCAGTCACATCTGAGCTCTGTCCTTCCCCTAACAGGGAGCTCCACCCCCAGTGGCCCAGGGAGAGAGCAGTGGTGGCTCCAGAATTGTGTGAGGACAGTGCAGGGGGTCAGGGGTAATGTTTCTGGTGGATGAAAACAAAAGTAGATTTTGTTTTTCTTTGGAGTTTTGTTATTCTTTCTGATGTAAGAGAGTGTGTTTGAGGAAAATATGTGAGAAAGGTAGATGAAACTTCAGGGAAGGAACAATGTGTCAACAGTGTAAAGTAGAGCCTTGAAGAATAACAGGACATGTAAGCCCATTTCCCACATTAAAGTAGTTTGGAAGAGAACTTGAGAAATCATTTATATGAATGTTCTGATAAAGGTAAATCATTTGATAACATCCAATGTATGTTAAGTAGTAAAAATAATTGCTTAAAATCAGCTTATCAACATCTGCATTAAAAATGTTTCCAACAAAATTTCATTGGTTCTAATGAAAATATGAAATACATATGATATTCAAACAGATTTATTTATTTTTTCTCTCTCTCCTTGCTCTGTCCACTTCTTTCCCCATACATCCTGCAAGCCCACACAGCACACCAGTCAGGATATACACTGCTGAAAAGTCAAATAATGTTTTTTTCCCCTTTTCTTTTTCTAATGTTGTTCTTCGTCTTTCATCTTTTCTTCTCATCCATTGATTCTTTTCCTTCTAGTCTCAGGGAAGGTATATGAAAATATTGGAATCAAAAGTCCTGCAATGATGTCTGTGTCAGTGTATTTGGGAAATTTTTGTAATAAAACAAAAAATTGAAAATAGAAAATGGAGATGTTTTCTATTGAACATATTCCAGATAAAATTTCATTTCCCTGATCTCTCTCAGATAATCATCCTCCTAGTGGATTTACAGACATAAGGGCTCCAGAGAACACAGATTCAGGCTCCAGCCTTCTGAGGTTTTATGTAGAATGGAAGAGCTGAAGGCCTGAGATGAACATAGACCAACATCCACTGCCCCTTTGCTGTCTCTCTCTGGCTTGGTCACATGTTCACCTCTTCTGGATCTTACAAAATAAGTCATTCCTGGTGTAGCCTAGGGTGCCCCCTGGTGGACTGAAACTATCAACAAAGGCCAAGGAAAATCACCAAGTCCTCAGCAGTCACTGAACTGAGCCCCACTCACCTCATACTTTCTACTGCAGGAAAAGCAAACAATTCGAGAGGGTGGGGTGCAATAAAAAGACTGCCTAGATTCAAGGGGGGTTAAAAATGAATCACATTTAGAGCTTTGGGTGTTCTCAGTGGTAGAGCACATGACATGAGGCTCTGGGTTAGACCCCTAGCACCACAAACCAGGGACACTTTAAAAATGACATTTTACGGATGTTATATTTTGAAATAAACAGTTGTCACCATATGCTGTTAACTCGATTTTCTCTAATTTAGTTCAAAATAAATTCATAAACATTTATTCAAGTGAATTGGGAGTGAAAAGGAAGGATATGAAAGGGGGAGGGAACAGTTTGTAGTCTACTGGGGAAGACTGAAGCCCACATATCTGTGATGATATCAAGGAGTAGAACCCTGAGATGAGCATAAAGCAAAGCTGTATGACCCCAGAAGCAGGAGAGCATTTATGTATGGAAAACGAATACAAAACCTTTCCCCCCAACTCTTCCTTACTCTGAAGATAGACAAGAACATGGATAACTCTTAATGATGGATTTTATGACTTTTTATTAATTTTAATATTATGAAAAATTCACAAATATATGAGTAATTGAAAGTAATGAAACACTACACATAGACCAAATAAAATGACATAAAATTCCATTTTATGACTTTTCCTCCCAATTGTGACCCTTTCATTAATATTACCCTAACTATTTCTTCGTCTTCTCAACTTGAAGGTGAGCTCTCAGATGTTTTAGCATAAATTTACAACCACAATCCAAATATGTAAAACAACAGAAACTATGTAGAATTTCATTCATAGTTTTTATTTGATTCAAAATGATATGTCTTGTGAATACCCTTCTGTGCCTTGCTTTATGAGCTCAATAATAAATCCTGTAGGTCTTACTACATTAGCACAGATAGGTTCTGCTACTGTCTTGTACCACATTATGGCTTGTTTAGTCTAAACAGCCCTTCCTCTATTGATGAACACTCACATTGTTGTTGGATGTTTAGTAGGTACTTTAATAGGTTGAATATATATATATATATATATATATATATATATATATATATATATATACATATCAATTAAAAAAATTTTGAATTTTGATAATAAATAAAAATAAATAAATTTTAATAATAAAGCAAGTAATCAAGTTTGTTGGTATACAAGATTCATGGAAGGAGGCACTATCATTCATTCATTGTTTTGGGGTGGTTGAATCATGTATTTTAAATTTACCCAGCCTAAATACTACATTATATATGTTTTCTTACATTTTGTTTATTTTTATTTTTTTCATTTCATCAGATGGTCTCCTTAATCCAACTTCAAATCCTGTGACTTATCTGAAGGTTTGTCAGAAGATGGGCAAATACATAAGGTAGTCCATCACATTTATTTTTTTTATATCTTTTTGCTTGGAAATTTTGTTATGCTATAGCTTTCTGCTCTTCTGCTGAGAAGACCATTGATGTTGGGATTTTATGCTCACTAGAAGTTTAGGGGATTTTTTTCCTTTCCTGTGTGATGGAATTTTATGCTGTCCTCAGCACTTGGATTCTCTTTCAGTCAGGAAACAAATATCATACATTGCTGAGAAATCTTGAGTAAATGTCATCTTCTTCCAGAATTCACAGTTAATGTTGTTGTTATGTTCAATTTCTGGGCCTGACAGAATGGTCCAGTGCTAATTGGGAGGCATCTTCCTGGATTCCCCTTCTGTAAGCTTTGGTTTCACATTTCTCAAATCTTTGTAGACTGCTTTATATATATGTATACATATATACACATACATATAATTTTTTTGGTACTGGGAATTGAACTCAGGGGAACTCAACCACTGAGCCACATCCCTATTTTGTATTTGATTTAGAGACAAGGTTTCACTGAGTTGCTTAGTGCCTCGCTATTGCCAAGGCTGGCTTTGAACTCCCAATCCTCCTGTCTCACCCTCCCCAGCCACTGGGATTACAGGCATGCACCAACATGCCTGGCGACTGTTATATGATGTTTCTTTTCCACCTTTTCATGCTTTATTAGTATTTCATCTGCTACCTTCTCCTTCTCTGTTGCCTTTCTGCATATGGAATTTTGCCTTTTTAAATACCATCTTTTGGAGGTTGTGGAGGGAACAGAAGTAAATGTACAAATTCAATCTGCCATGCTTTGCTAAAGTCAGAAACTTCGTTATACACCCATTTGAACTATTTGAAGTAGTTTTTCCTATGAACATAAATTAGTTGGGTTATATTTGTAGTTGCTAACTCAAGTAATTAATATGGTATAAACATTGGCTTCTGGGAAAAAGATATAAGGATCAGAGAGAAGACTAAGTAATGACAATCATGGCAAACGAATGATTTATGGGCAAATTCTCTTCAATGACAATGACAGCATCAGTAATCTTCATGGCAGCATTCCCATGCAGGCTCTGAGACAGGGATTCATGCACACCATACCCTCACTCTTACTTTTTGTACTCAAAGAACCTTCTCATAAACAAATAGTTCCTCTTCATGGGCCAATAAATGATTATACATTAGGTGACTACAATAGATAAGACAAAAGAAAAATCTCAATATTTGCAAGGACAACAAGTTACCTATAATTAAATCTGTTCACATAAATAGCAACTTGTCATAGCAACAGCCCTCAGCACTACACCTGGAACTCGAAGACAGGACTCCAGAAGCTCCAGTTATGAAGAATGACAACTGCAGGTTTCTCAGTTCTGCCTACAAATTATATGCACCTCTGAGGTATACACCATGCCAAAACCCAAATACCAGGGATTCTGATGTGATTGACCTGCAGTGAGTGCCAGTCACATCTGGCTGGTTGTATCCTGCAGCCAGGATTGAGAACCACTTGAGACACACATGCTGTAGGTGCCTGAAGAATGCTCTTTGACCTCTCTCTGCTCAGAAGTAATGCCTGAGTCTCTGATCCGAAGAGACAACAAATAGGGAGCTGAGTTTTTTTTTTTTTTTTCTTTTAAACTACAGCAATCTTCTCTCTCCATTTCTAATAGTTAGGAGAGCATCAGTTCCTTTTTTTTTCTTTTTTTTTTTAGGATTCTGCTTTAATATTGGAGATTGGGAAAAATCTTCACAGTAGGTGGTAATGGGGATTCCTCCTGGATGTTCAGGGGCTCAGCTGTAGCTGTTCACCTGCGGCTGTTCATCTGCTCAGGGAAGGAAGACCTCTGGAAATACAGAACTCTCTGATGGGATCAGGGATCCCTTCACATCATCATAGTGTGCTGAGCCTTCTCCACTGATGGTTTCACAGAACATATCTAGCTTGAGAAGGGATCCACAACACCTTCAATCTGTAGTCCTTGCTCCCAGAAAACTATTCTTAGACTGATTTAAAATAATATCCAATAACTTTTAATATTGTTTGTCAATATCATCATATGTTTTTTATCCTTACAATTTTACTATTAAATAAAAGATCAAGTTTTGTTACATTTGTTTTCCCCTACATCAGCCTGTAGCTCTTCACTAACCTGGTTGTTTTCAGAACAACATAGGTTGTTGCTACCAAGAACCATCTAGCAGGTCCTCTGCCAGCAATGTCTTTGCTATGGGAGGCAGTCTACCACTGCAGCTCAGGAAAAACTGGCTTCTAAAATCTTGCTTCCAGTGTTGAAATCTATTCAGCAATTGCAAATCTCTAGCCACACATCCATTGGAACAATGAGTCAGGAAGACAAAATTAAACTTCTGCTGCAGTTTCTCAAAAACCTCTATCATATAGACTTTGCTTCCATTCTATGAAGTAGAGAATCATCAGTAAAGGTGACTCCATGAAGGCTTATCTGCTAAGTTCAATATCCATATACCCAATGCCTAAAAAGAGAGGTGGCACACTTTAAGAGCTGCTTATATGAGTTCAATGTACAAGTGAATGAAAACTGCCACCACATTTCTCACAGATGCTTCCAAACAGCTATTTTCTGTTCTAATTGTGCCACCTTAACTTGTTAAAGTGGTTCACAGCATAACTGCAGTGAGGAATTCATCCTCTTCTTACAGAATAGTGAGGGACTCTGCTTCAGTTGGGTTTAAACACTGTACTATTCAGAAGGCAACATGAAATTCAAGAGATCAGTTCCCAGTCTGAATGCTTTCAAATATGCCTTCCTTCTTTACTTCCCATGTGAATCCCAGGTGAACTAGAAGACAGCCTCATTCTCTTCCCTCCACCTATCCCAGTGAAGGACGCCTTTACCAAAATCCTAAGAGTTAGAGCTATCAAAATCTTACATTAATTCTTTTTCCAGATTTCCTGTTCACTACTGCCAATGGGGAATATAAATATTAGCCCCTATATGTCTGCATAAGCATAGTGGATTAGTAAGACATATATTGGGGGGCCTCAATTTGAATTCTGTCTCCATATGATATTGGATAGGAGAGCTAAACTTTAGATTTATCATCTGAAAATAGGTATGGTAACACTTACCAGATAGTGTAAAGAGGTAATAATAGTTGTTATCATGAACTAAGCATTTAACTAAAATATAAGCTTGCTAGAGCAGAGATTTTTCTTTTTTCTACTCTCTATTACACCTTCAATTTCTAGAATAAAGCCTGTCAGTAAATAAGTACATAATAAAATTTTACTGAATGAATGAATGAATGGTAATTTTGCTCTGGTAGTGATAGTAGTATTTTAATCATTCATTATGAATTCAGCAACTTATTTTCAAGGGCAAACTGTTTTCAGGTATGGTGATAAGTGCTAAGGGTCAGAAAAGCCCATCTCTCATGAGATGCCATTGTTACGAGAGGAAAGGTGGACTATGTGAGCACACCTGCTGGTATGTGGTAAGTGTTGAAGCTTCGAAAACTCCTGCTTCTATTTCTTCAATGAACAGGAAGCCAATGAACACATGGAAGTCTAAAGTAGAAATGTTTATTGTACATTTGAGATTTAATTCACAGACAGTTTAAAAGCAAAATAGTGAAAAAATCATACAAAATAAAAAGAAAGCTGCTATATTATCCTCAAATAAGGCAAGGCATGCTATTAGAAGAGACTTATTGGAGGCAAAGATGATATGACAATAAATTTTATGGGTCTACTTGGCTAG